>NC_091849.1:29089303-29398293 GCF_037783145.1 Equus przewalskii
GTTACGAGCTTACCATGGGCCAGGTGGAGGGGGGAAATGGGAAGGTGATGATCAAAGGGTACAAGGTTTTAGTAACACAAGATGTACAAGTTCCGGAAATTTACAGCATACTGCCTATAATGAGCAATATTGTATTTTATGCTTAAAATTTGCTAAGAGGGTGAATCTTAAGTGTTCTTACTATACAAGAAAAAACAATAGTAAAGAGTTGGAAGGAAATTTGGGGAGATGATGGATATATCTAGACCTTGATGGATGTGATGAATTTGCCGGTGTATACTTAATCTCAAACTCATCAAGTAGTATACATTAAATATGCACCTCTTTCTACATGTTAATCATAGCTAAAGTGGTTTTTTTTTAAGACCATTTTTCCACTTAATTCTTCAAAATATATAACACATTTTAATTAAAAGAATGGTAACCTTATTTTTTAGGATTTAAAATGTATGTAGATGCAATACATAAAACAACTATAACAAAAAAAGATTAAAGGAGGAAATGACCTAAAGGAAGAATGTAAGTTTTCTACATTCTATACTGAAACATTAAAAAATTAATTCTAATGAGATGTGTAAAGGTAGAGATGTATATTGTAGTCCCTAGAACAATAACTAAAAAAAAATAAATATATAGTCAAAAAATTAATCGATATACCAAAATGTAATTTTAAAAAATTCAAGTAACCTAAGAGAAAAAGCTAAATAAGGAAACAAAAAAAGAAAGGTGGTAAACAGAAGACAAATAAAATTTATACCAAAATCAAAGCACATTAATAATTACATTAAATATGAATGGACTAAACACTCCAAAGAAAAGAAAAATTTTTTAGAATGGGTAAAAGCAGCACCCAATTATATGCCATCTAAAAGACAAGCACTTAAAATGTAAAGGTACAAGCAGGTTGAAAGCAAATTGATTGAAAAAGAAGACAGTGAAACTAAAGTAATCTTTATTAGAGAGCTATTTATAGTTTTGAAAGCTGATATAGAAAAAGAAAGATATGAAATCTTTGTTCTAAGTTTCCACCTTAAGAATGTACAAAACAATAAACAAAGTGATCCCAAAGAGAGTAGAAAAAAGGAGATAATAAGGGTAAGGACAAGAACTAACACAATAGACACAGATAAGCAAGAGAAAAATTAGCAAGTGAAAATTCAGTGCTTTGAAATATCAGTAATTTCATCACCCCTAGCTAAACTATCAGGGAAAAACTAAAACAAAGAGGATGTAAACCACTATTTTCTGTAATGAATGAGGTATTATCACTACATATTCAACAGACTTTAAAAGGATAATAGAATGATTTGAAAAATCTTATGCCAGTAGATTTAATAGGAGGGAAAAATAAATTCCTTAAAAACATAACTTGCTAAAACTGACAGATGATGAAACAAAAAATCTTAATAGACATATGTATTTTTAAAGTTAAATTATCATTTAAACTTTCTCACAAAGTAAACTCCTAGCTCATACTGTTTCATTGGTAAGTTTTATCAAGTATTTATACAAGAAAGATCATCAATCTTATACAATTATTTTCAGAAAATAGAAGAAAACGGCTTTCCAACTCATTTTATGAGACAAGCATAACCATGATAGTAAAACATGACAAGGACCTAATAGAAAATAAGATTGTCCAAAAAGACACTTATGAACATAAACCAAAAGATACTTAGCAAAATATTGTCCAAAAAGACACTTATGAACATAAACCAAAAGATACTTAGCAAAATATTGTCCAAAAAGACACTTATGAACATAAACCAAAAGATACTTAGCAAAATATTAACAAATTGAATCCATCAATATATTAAAAAATTATATCACAACTAAGTAGGACTTTTCACAGGAATGCGAGATTCGTTTAACACTTGAAAATCAATCAAAGTCAGTCACCATATTAATTAACAGAATAAAGAAGAAAACATACGATCATTTCCAAAGTTAGACAAAAAATCTTATGACAAATTTAACACCGATTCATGATATAGCTTCATAAATTAGAAATACAATGAAATATTCTTTATTTGAAAATGTAATTTATGAAAAACATCTCAGCTAATATCATACTTAATGGTAAAATACTGATTGCATAGTTTTATAGTAAGTATTGAAAACAGTTCGTATTAAGTCTTAAACTTTGTTCTTTTTCAAAATTGGTTTGGTAATTAAACATTCCTTAAATAAAATTAGGAATTAACCTGTCAATTTCTACAAAAAGCCTGTTGAAATTTTGATTGTGATTGTGTTGTTTTTATAAATTGATTTGTGATAATTATCATCTTAACAATATTGCATTTTCCACTCCATGGACATAATATAACTCTCCATTGTTTAGGCGTCCTAAAACTTCTTTCAGGAAAGTTTTGTAGTATCCAAAGCACAAGCTTACACAAAATTTGTTGTATTTACTCCTATGTATTTTACATTTTGAATGGTATTTTAATTGAAACTTTTAATTTTATTTCCCAGTGTTTCATAGCAAATATATAGAAATATACTTAAATCTTGTATATTGACTAGATTCTACAACCTCACTCTGCTCACTTATTAGTTCTAATCACTTTTTGTTGTTATTGTTGATTTCTTAGGATTTTTCTATATACACAATTGTATTGTCTGTGAATAAATATAATTTACTTCTTTGTCAATCTGTGTGGGGTTTTTTATTTATTTTTTTTTTTTGCCTTATTTCACTGGCTAGAACTTTCATACAATGTTGAACAGAATCGGTGGGACTGGACATTTTTTCACTTCTTCCTAGAGCCAAGTGCTACTAGATACAACAGTTGTTACTGTGATCAAAAGCCATTGTTGGGATAATGCTGACAAAAGCAATGTCAAACCGAAACAGAGTGCTCTGTCAGTTTTTCTGCCTTCCTGTGGAATCTAGCAGGACACTAGCCTGGAAAGGAGACGTAGTTTGCAGCATGTCAGTTCCAGCATCACAAACCAGAGCATGGAAGAGAGTGTTTCAGTCGAGCCAATAGCTTAATAACTGGCACTTGCACAACTGCATACATACTGGAAAGGAAGGAGTCAATAAATGAGAAATGATTTAATCCTGTGGATGATTCCATTAATGGAAATGAAATGTCAGCTGAGTTTGAGGAAGATATTTAAGAGTCTAAACATAAAAATTTTGTGGAAAAAATAAACCATTAGCATTTAGTTATAAGATTGGAGCATGTGAGATAAAGTAAAAGCTGGAAAATCTCAGCGTGTGCAACATTAACAATATTTGAAAGGTGTGATGATCAAGCTAAGAACCTGGAGTGAGTACACTTAGTAAGAACTAAGTATACCAACCAAAGAACCTAAAATCTACCAGAATAGTGAATAGAGAGTAGGACAAAAGAATTTTACTTGTGACTAACCCTCTTGACCACCAATCAACCAAGACTCCCTCCCACAAAATGTCTGACTAATTTATTCAAAAAACCATATTTTAAGGTCAATAAATGGGACTAACATGCCAGTCATGATAACTAGAACGCAAAGATTATAACTTTTCTGTTTAGTAGAAGTTTAAGATTTTAGTTTAGGAGACAAGACAGATACAGAAAAATACTAATTTACAAAACAGAATGCTGAGTGCCGTGATACTCTGGTAAATGCATTAATTGATTGATTGATTCAAGCATATTTAAAGAGTCTATTATATATCAGACACTGCTCTAAGTACTGGGAGTATAGCAGTGAACAAGTTAACTAGGTTCTTGCCTTAATGTAGTTTATATTCTAG
The DNA here is from genome assembly GCF_037783145.1 of Equus przewalskii. Classification (NCBI taxonomy): domain Eukaryota; kingdom Metazoa; phylum Chordata; class Mammalia; order Perissodactyla; family Equidae; genus Equus; species Equus przewalskii. Next base: position 29,093,052 of record NC_091849.1, read on the forward strand.
TGATGAAAACAAAATAAAAATAAACAAATGAATAAATGATATGATTACAGATACTGATAAGTGCTATGGAGAAAATAAATAGGGGGGTGGTGTAGAAAGTAACTGGGGAGGGGAGCACGCTACTTTAGATAGAATTGTCCAGGAAATCTTCTCATAAGAGTGGGGATAAATCAATTCACAGAAAATAACTTTTCTGGTTAGAATGGCAGAATTTTAGGCTGATTACTCCCGAAGTGTGTGACAGCTTTATTAGATCAGGTTAAAATGAAATGGAAAAAGCTACTAAGGTATTAAAAAAGTAATCTAAAATTGAAATAAGAGCTTTAAGTTAGATGGCAGGAAGTGAATGTAAGAGTAATGAGATGATAATTCTGAGACAAATTGTGCAATTGTGCAGAAAGGCACTATGGCAACATCAGCTCCATGTTTGTCTCAGTTTTTTTTCTTTCTTTGTCTCTCCCTCTCTTGGAGGACTATAGGACTCTTATCCCTCTAGGTTCTTTTCCTTTCCTTCCTTTCTCTTGCTCTCTTCTTTCCTGTTTTTTTTTTTTTTTTCTCTTCCCTTACCCTTTTTTCTAAGTTGTTCATTTTACCTTTCACACCTCTGCTTGTCTTCTAAATCTCACTATTTCTTTTTTACCTGGAATGATATGGAATTAAAAGTCATGTACTCATCTTTTTTTTAAATGTATGTTGTATTCCCTGACTTAAATTTAAATAGCATGTGAACTGAATATTTTACGTCTCTTGAAAAATCAAGATGTATTCTTTCTTCTAAATTTTATTGTGCAAATAAACTGTGTTTTGTAAAAAAAATGTGTCCTATCTTAAGAAGCACAGAAGCCTCATAACATGTAAAATGGAGTTATTTCTAGAAGATTCCTCAAAGAAGATGGATATATGTCACATATTTAAAGAGGAGAAGAATATAAACAAGAGTACAGGGACTATGACACAGTTTTTTCCAAATGAAGATAAATCAGATTTTGTTCTAGGAATCTGGAGAAAAATCTCAAGTGTCTTCAAAGCTGAAGTTGAGAGAACCCAGTTCATCATGATTTATGCATTTCTATAAAAGTCCATGTTCCTCGGGCACAATGTGGAATTTAGGATGTTCATTAGAATTATGTTGAAAATTGAGATGAACTGATCATTTTATGGAAACAAAATTATGACAGACTAGCGTAAGCATTATATGGTCATTACCAACAGAAAAATGTATTGACAGTGTATGAAAACAAGGATTTTCCGATTCCTTGGGAGAAAATGTTTCAAGATTTTGAAAGTACAGTAAACATAAGGAGGAAGATGACAAAGGAAGGCAACTTTTAGAGAAAAATTGCAAGAAACAGAAGCACAAGCCAATGAATAGTTTACTATAGGACAAAATCAAATTTTAGGAACAGCAGATTGTCTGAAGAATATATTTGACATGGTTGCTAAATAACCAAAATCATGCAACATGTAGAGACAAACATATATATTCAGTTATGCTCATAAGCTTCAAATTAACTTTTTAAGCTTTTTATTTAGAAATAGTTTTGAACAAACAGAACATAGAGACGTGTTTCAAGAATTAGTACAAAAAACATCCACTAACTCTTTATGTAGATTCATCTATTTTTAATATTGTGCTCCATTTGTTTTATCATGGATTCTAACTTTTAATTCGTAGAGTTTTATTAACAGTGTTAGCAAGAAGTAACCAGATAGCATCTGCAAGAAAAATAGTTTTCTAACATTATTCATCATCCTAGAAAAATAAACACATTTCAAGGGAAATGAAATTTGAATGCTGCTACTTTTTCTCCCACAGCTCTCAGGGCCTTTCTAATATCCTTATTCCTCAAAGTGTAAATTATGGGGTTTAGCATGGGAGTGACAATACTGTACAGTACTGAGATCAGCCGGTCTTTTGCCAATGAGTAAGATGAGATAGGTCGCACATATGTGAAGATGGAGCTGCCATAATAGAGAAGGACAATGACCAAGTGGGAGGCACATGTAGAAAAGGCCTTTTGCCTCCCTTCAGAAGAACGAATCTTCAAGATAGTAGAGACGATATAAAGGTAGGAAAGGATGATACCTAGGAAAGGCGCCCATCCAATGAAGACCCCAATGAAGAGTAACACCAACTCATTGACAGAAGTGTCACTGCAAGACAAGATCAGCAAAGGGGGGATGTCACAGAAGAAATAATTAATCTGGTTGTTGCCACAGAAGGGCAGGCGGAATGTCAGTACTGTGTGCACCACTGAGTTGAGGAAACCAGTAACCCAGCATGAGGCTCCTAACTGGCTATACAGGGTCTTGTTCATAATAACTGAATACCTTAAGGGTTCACAGATTGCAAGGTAACGATCGTATGCCATTGCTGCCAGCAAAAGACACTCTACCCCTACAAAGAAAAGGAATGCCAAAAGCTGAGTTACACAGCCCCCATAGGAAATGGTTTTCTTCTTTGATAGGAGATGGACCATCATTTGGGGGACATTGGTGGTGGTGTAACAGATGTCCAGAAAGGCCAAATTCCTCAGAAAAAAATACATAGGCGTATGTAGTTGGGTATCAGTCAATGTTGCCAAAATAATGAAGATATTTCCTCCTAGGGTACAGAGATAGATCATAAGGAATATTGTGAAGAGTAAAAATTGCAAATCATTTAGGTTGGAGAATCCTAAGATGATGAATTCAGACAGAGTTTGGTTTTCTCTTCCCATGATTCCAGTATTCATGTGCTACAACAGCAGCAATCTACGAGAAAATATAGCCTTTCAGATGAAATAAGCATTATCTATGTCAGGATAAACACTAGGACACTTAGAATCCATAACAAATCATAGTGGTGTACAAGAATAATCACATTAAAAAAACCCACAAATTTCAATATTTCCTATGGGACACATCTCTTTCAGAACATTAGTAGCATATTTACAGGAAAAAGTAAATATGCAGCAAAAAAGTCCACATGCAAAATAAGAGCTATCTATGTAGACAGGAAATGGTAGGGCCCTTGTCTCACACCCCATTGTATTTAGAGGATGGTTAGTGAATATCCATCAGACAATTTGTGTAAGAGTTGTGGGGTTATTTGAATGTCTCCTTGCAATACCTCCTTGTCCTCTTTGCACTCTTGGAGATGCTTTTTATAGTTTTAACATAGGTTATATTTTAAGATAATGAGAGTGGAAAATAAAATGTAAAAAACAAGGTGGTACCAGAATATGATACTATGTACTTTGATAAAATTCATAAAATAAATGATAGTTTATATTAGTTAGCATATCCTGGAGCAGATTCTTACAATACACGGCTCTAAGACATGGAGATGAGAATGGTATCAATGGAATTAGTTATTGAATGCACTCCCCAGTGGAAAGAACACTTGAGAATAGAAAAAAAGACATCTTTTCTGTCCCAGGTTTGGTGAATAAAACATTTTCAATACTTTGTCTCATTATAGACTCAAATAGCCTTCCTCAGCCAGTACAATTCGCGTTATCTAGGATGGAAAATGTTTCCTCTTGAATGCCAATTCCGATCAAATGTAATGGGTACCCAAAACAGTGTTTATAAAATTATGTAAGGCTGTACTTTGGTTCAGAAAAAATCAAAACAGAGTGCAGAGATCCATAGAAATTTCACAGGTAACATAGAGAATAGAACACATAGATATCTTATATTTTCCCGCATCATGATACTATTTTGCACACAAAGTGGGACTGTCTCCCTTGGACTCAGAACAATGACTATGTAGTCAATATATTTTTGCTTTTTGAATATCTCTCATTAGTTCTTAACTGTATACCTCCAGACTTCAAAACATTTCTCTGTTCATCAAGAACATGGGCCCGACGCAGATCAAATATTCTGAGTCACCATTGCTCATCATTCATCTCCACCAGACATTTATACTTCCCAACTATATTAACGCAAACTATTGGTGGCAAAGGAAAATGGTCAAAACTTAATGGTGAATTTGGCCTGACTCAGTCCCATTGCTGGATAAGCACCTCAATTATTCTCATCTTTTTGTTTATAAATACCAAGTTCATCTATTGTTGATAGATATTGTTGATAGATTGTCCAATTCTTAAATCACCAAGCTACTTCGAGTCCCTACAGACAAATTTTCAGGTTGCAGAGTGTTTTGGAATGGAGAATTTTTTTTTAATTAAATCTACAGGCAGAAGATAGCGGAATTTCTAAAGGAAAGTTTTCCACTTTTATAGAAACTGAGCAAGATCCATATTTACCTTGCATTCTCTTTTTTTCTAGGTTTGTATATATTTTCTGGTCATAAAAGTAAAATACACTAATCATAGAGTGCTTGGAAAATAAAGAAAACTATAAAGAAATAAGCTAAAGTCATCCTACCCACTGAAGGATTGGATACATCCTTCCAATAATTTTCCTATGCATATATATTTAAAATAGAGATAAGATTGTACATAATTTTGTATCCTGTACCATATTATGATATCTCTTCTGTCATTAAAATTTTTCTACAATATGGTTTTCAATGGTTATATTTAAGTCCATCATATGGATACACCAGATTTGCATAAAGCCCAAACCAAATGGTGGGCATTTTTTTCCTTTTTGTTTGCTATTATAAATTATAATAATGAACATGCATTTTCATAATATTTCTGCATATCTTTTGTTATTTCCTAAAAGCACATTCCTAGAAAGTATAAATGGATATAAAGATATTTACATATTTGATGTATTTTGCCCAACTATCATTTTTTAATATTATATTTTGAGTGGGGGAAGTTACTATAAAGTAGGCAACCTTAGACAATTAAAGACAATATAATATAAATGAGAGAACAACTTTCATGACAAGAGAGTCAGAATCTTTCGGTCATCTCCTCAGTTCTACCACCCACTAGTTGTTTGAACATGGGAATATTATTTAAACTTTCTAGTTCTCAACTGATTCATATGTAAAATTACAAGAATTATCTGTCTCTAAAATTCCAGGAAAATATTTAGATTTTATGATACAAAATAACAGGTTAGTTTCACCAATTATCCATACTGATTGCTTAATATCATGAAGAAACAAAAATTTTTAATTTCTCATTAATGGCTTTGGGAATGTGGTGTCACAATTAATGACCCAAGTAAATTAAGTATTCTAATAATGATCATAGCACATTACAACTCAGATAGCAAATAAGAAATAAAACACTGAGTAAAATAAATAATGCTTGGGATAGCATTGGCTCTAATGAGACCAAAGCCCATTCATCTTTGCCATTTCTAAATCTCTCCAGATCCATAAAAAATTTGAATTAGTCTAATTCAGATGTTTTCAATAGAAGTCGGAATTTATAAACACTCACACACAAAATAAAGGAGAATTTTAAACCTAGATCTCTTGGACATAAGATAAAATTTTGTCTATATATATACTTACAATTGCTAAAATAAAAAATATTAAAGAAACTAGGTAAGTTATTTGTTTGCTCCCAAGCAAAACAACATAGAATCTAAGATGATAATTGGTAATTCAAGGCCAAATGATAAATTTCATTTGGCTTTTTATTTGTAATTATTTAGTTTTTTTCTAAGTAGGCCAAACTATTTGTTTCCATAACACGTGCTAAAATGGATTAAGGCAGGAATAATATTTCATAGGAAATATTATTGAAATTGGGATTAAGACAGAATCTTGTTTTTAAAAATTGTGGAATAGTCAAAAATACATTTAATCAACCTAAAGCATTTTATTTCTGCTTAACTTCATGAAACCATGCATTGTTTGGGTGCCATGAAAAATAAGCTTTTCATGAAGGAAATCTCTCCTGAGTTAATCTACGGGGGACAGTACTTGAATTCCATCTCAGTGGAGAATTGAATGAAAGACAAAGAAATAGTAATCCTAAAGTTTCAGGCCTGGAGCTAAGGAAAAATATAAACTGGCTTCCAGAATTTCTATTAACATTAAAATGAGGGATTTAATCTGAATTCATTTACACGTCAAACTCTCCTGTGCATCATCTGAATGCCTTGTCCTGTATACAAATAAGAAACTCCCATTTTGAAGAACCCCATTTTGGAGAGTGGTTTGGTTGTTGTTTGACCCAGTGAGGGTATTTTCGTAGTGTTTAGATTAGTAAACAAAGGGGAAAATTCCATGATATAATACTTCCCATTGATCATTGAATTCTCTAGAACTGATAACACTGCATGTATCAATTGAAAAATAACAAAGAAGGCAGAAATCCTGAGAGATGCTGTCATCTGCTGCACCACCAGACTCCATCTTCTCTCTCACACTGACCTCTAACTAAGCCACTGCTCACCCTGGCTGTTATCAGTGAGCATTACTGAGTGCCAAGCATTGTGCTTCATGCTAAAAATTCAACGGTATATCTTGAACTATCTCTCACAGAACATGTAGAATGGGAAATCTATAATTCCAGTTTGGAAGGAGCCTTTAAAAGTAATCTAATCTGGCCACTAAACTATCCTGCACAGTTGTTTGGCCAGGCGATAAACCGGCCTAACATCGAACACTGCATTGATGAAAGATTCAAAACCTGTAAGGGTAGCCTATTCCACATTTAGACAAATCCAAGTGTTAGAAAATTCTTTTTTGCATTGTGCTTTAATCTTTATAGCTGGAAGGATGGTTAAACTCAGGCTCCTCTACCTATTAGCTGTGTGAACACTAAAAAATTTCAGCTTTTCTACCTACTTACTAGCTGTGTGACCACTAGCAAGTTTTAAAATTCCTTCTCCTTAATAAATGAAAATAACAATATCTCCATCATAAGAAAGTTGAAAGCATTAAATGAGGTAATGCATTTAGTATTTAACATAGTCTACAGTACGTAATAACAAAGAGAAATGGTAGATGTTATTATTATTGTTATTTCACATATTTGGTCCTGGGTCTGCCCCCTGAAACCACAGGTAAAGTTTGCTCCCTCTTCTACATAAAAGATTTCACTACGTGAAACTTTAACTCTCCAGACTAAACAGATCCATTTCATTTATTTGTTTCTCATATAATAGGGATTTGATAACAATCATTCACGTCAATACATTCTATCATCCAGCAAGATTTTTACCTTTTCACTGATGTGGACTGAAAGATTGGTTCTTTTTTAAAAGCATTCCTAATATCAGCAGAACAGATGAAGCAAGTATTTTGGAGAGCCAAACAGCTTCCTGTAGCTGAAAAATTACACACTGAAGGAAGGTAGAGAGTTTACATACACTTGGGTTGCCCCATACACCCAGAGCCAAGACAGATATCTTGATTGCCTCCCTTGAATAGGGTTCCACAAGATCTTTAATTTCCTTCCTTCCCAGCTATTCTCTACTGTTTTCCAAAGAGTGTAGTCGAAGAAAATCATAAATCTAAGAGTTAAGTCAAAAGAAGAGGAGGAGAAAAAGAAGAGGTAGAAAATACTTGCCTGTAGTATAAAAGAGAGCATAAGAGTAGATATTAAAATTCAGATTCCCAGAAACTGGTATGAGGCTGCTTTTATGGACCCTTAGAACGACAGAGGCATTGTCTCTGGAGTTTCCATGCTTTTGGAAACACTTGGGAGCCAGGCATCCCTAGCTGAGTGCCAATGTTCTGAGAGTTAGAGAAGCAGGACATGCTGCTTTAGGGACTGGAAATAAAAAGGTCTCAAGTGAACTGAATAATCCTTCAGGGTTATTTCATAAAGATCTCTCCCATAAAGATACTGATTTGAGAGACTTTTTATCCTCTAGATGGTCCTGTTCCAATAATGTTAATTTGCTGCCCCCCATCCAACTACCAATGAAAACAAACCGAGGTCCCCATAAGTTTTGAACATTTGCAATGTGACACAGGATGAAACAATAATATTAAAGTCTTAAGGATTAAAGACAATCAAAATTTAATAAAAAATTAAGCCAGGAGCTGGCCTGGTAGCATAGTGGTTAAGTTTGCATGCTCCACTTTGGAGGCCCAGGGTTCATGGGTTCATATCCTGGGCATGGACCTACACATCATTCATCAAGCCATGCTGTGGTGGCATCTCACATACAAAATAGAGGGAGATTAGCATAGATGTTAGCTCAGAGACAATCTTCCTCAAGCAAAAATAGGATGATTGGCAATGGATGTTAGCTCAGGGCCAATCTTCCTCATCAAAGAAAAAAAGAAATTGTCAATTAATTACACAAGGCATTTCACTCAACAAATTGTGTGACTTCTTCAATAATAAAGATATTTATTTTTGCACCTTTATTGAGGTATAATTGACAAATAAAAATTGTACATATTTAAGGTATATAACTGATGATTTGGTATAGATTGCAAAATGATTATCACAATCAAATGTAACACGTCCATCACCTCAAATAGTTACCCTTTTTGTGTGTAACGAGAACTGAAGATAGACTCTCCTAGCAAATTTCAAATGTACAGTACAGTATGTTAACTATAGTCACCACACTGTAGATCCTCAGAACTTATTCATCTTGCATAACTAAAACTTTAAACCTATTGACCAACATCTTCCCTTTTACCCCATTTCTTCATCAATGGCAACTACCATTCTACTCTTTGCTTCTGTGGGTTTGAATATTTCAGACTCCTCATATAAGTGGAATCATGTAGTATTTGTCCTCTAACTGGCTTATTTCTCTTAGTATAGTGTCCCCACATTCAACCATGTTATCACATATGGCAGGATTTCCTTCTTTTACATGGTTTAATAATATTCCATTGGTGTATATAACACATTTTCTTAATGCACTCTTCCATTATGGACATTTGGGGTTTTTTTCCATATCTTAACTATTTTTAAATAATGCTGCAATGGACAAGGGAATGCAAATATCTTTTCAAGATCATAATTTCAATTTTTCAGAATAAATGCTCAAAAGTAGGATATCTGGATCATATGGTGCATCTATTTTTAGTTTTTTGAGGAAACATCACACTAAAATTTTCCATAATGGTTGTACAATGTACATTTCTGCAAGGAATGTACAAGGTTGCAAATTCTACACATTCTCACCAAAACTTGTTATCTTGTGTCTTTTTGATAAAACAAATTTGATAAATTTGTTCATATTAACAGGTGTGATGTAATATCCCATTGTGGTTTTGATTTCCATTTCTCTGATGATAAGTGATGGTGAGCGTGTTTTTACATACCTGTTGGCCATTTGTGTCTTCTTCAGAGAAATGTCTATTCAGTTCCTTTACTCATTTTTTTAATGTTATTTGTTATTTTCCTATTGAGTTGTGGGTGTTTCTTATATATTTTAGATACTAACCTCATCAGATATAGGGTTTGCAAATATTTTCTCCTACTCCATAGGCTGTAATTTAATTTGTTGATTGTTTCCTTTGTTGTGCAGAAGATTTTTATATTGATATAGTCCCACTTCTATATTTTTCCTTTTGCTGCTTGTGCTTTTTCTGCCATATCCAAAAAATCCTTGCCAAAACCAATGTCAGGAGCTATTTCCCTATGTTTTATTCTAGGAAATAGTTTAAAGTCTTACCCTTAAGCTTTTAATTCATTTTGATTTAATTTTTGTATATGGTGTAAGATATGAGTCCCCAGTTCATTCTTTTATATGTGAATACCAGAATTTCCCAGCATCACTTATTGAAGAGACTATTCTCTCCCCATTGTGTATTGTTAATGTCCTTGTCAAAGATAACTTGGCTGTACATGAGTAGGTTCTCTATTTTCTTCCACTGGTGTATGTGTCTGCTTTTACGGCAGTACCTTACAAATTTGATTGTAGCTTTGTAATATAATTTGAAATCAGGAAGTCTGATGCTTCATGTTTTACTATTCTTGCTCATGATTGCTTTGTTTACTTGGAGTCCTTCGTGGTGTCACACAAATTTTGATTGTTTTTTCCATTTTTGTAAAAAATGTCATTGGAATTTTATTGGCATTGCATTGAATCTGTAGACTGCTTTAGGAAATATGGACATTTTAACAATATTAATTCTTCCAAATGAAGAAAATGAAGTCTCTTTCCATTTATTTGAGTCTTCCTCAATTTATTTGATCAATATAGTTTTCAGTGTACAGATTTTTCACCTCCTTGGTTAAATTTATTCCTAAGTATTTATTCTCTTTAATGTTATTGTTAATGAGATGGTTTTCCTTTTTTTTTCCATCATTTATTTTCTACACTCTCAGCTTTTCCCAGTTTGGTGGGCAAGAGAGAAAATTCAGTGAAATACAATGAAGAAATCCACCATTCTTGCCATCAGGGCTGATGCCAAAGCATCTATTAGCTACAAACTACATGTTGTATTTAGTCTGGTTTGTTTTTCAATTAGTTTCTTCTTTTCAATGTATTCTTCCCAAAGAGGATTATGAAAATATTTTATCTGCTTCTATTGATTAAGGAATATTTTTTCTTGCTTTATTGGATAATAAAGAATACAATCACTATGATCGACTTAGCAAACACGACCACAGTAAATCTATCCAGGAGGCTAAAATAATTCCTGACTTTTCATCATTTCTGCATCTTCCACAGAATAACCTTCTCTCTGAAAAGTTCACCCAGAAAATCAATACCAATTCTTGTCATTGCTTTGTATCCTTGTTGCTGTATTCAGAAAAGAGCCAATCTAACTAAGGCCAGTATGCTAAAGATGTGTTCCTGCTTCCTTTAAGAGGCACCTCTGTCACTTTTACTGCTATGGACATCTATCTTTCCTTAAAATTCCTAAGTTAAAATTGAAGTCTTTATGAAGAGTTATTATTATAAGATGATATTAAGAAATAATAGTATGTAAAATACATTACTACATTCCTTATGTTTATTTATTTTCTTTAGAAACTGAATGTGATTTGAGGGAGGCACTGTCGTTCTTTTTTTCCTAGCTTTATTAACATATAATAGATACATAATACTGTCTAAGATTAAGGTGTACAGTGTAATGATTTGATACACATACATTTTGCAAAATGTTTACTGTGATAAGATTTGTAAATACTCCCTTACCTTACATAATTGCCATTTGTTGTGGTGGTGGTGAGAACATTTAAAATCTACTCTTGTAGCAAGTTTCAAGTAAGAAATACTATATTGTTAAATATAGTCATCAAGCTATACCTTAGGTCCTCAGAACTTTTTCCCCTTATAATTAGAAATGTGTATCGTTTGACTAATCTCTTTTACCCCACACCCCAGAAACCACCAATCTACTCTCTGATTCTATGAGTTTAGCTTTTTTAGATTCCACATATAAGTGAGATCATACAGTATCTGTCTTTCTTGTCAGACATTATATTTAGCATAATGTTCTCAAGGTTCATCCATGTTGTCAGAAATGGCAGTATTTCCTTTTTTATGGCTGAATAATCTTCTGAATAATGTGTATGTGTGTGCGTGTATGTATCACATTTTCTTTGTCCACTCATCTATTGATGGACATTTAGGTTGTTTCCATGTCTTGGCTGTTGCAAATAATGCGATAAACACGAGGGTGTAGATAACTCTTCAAGATAGTTAATTCATTTTCCTCAGGTAAATACCAAGAAGTGAGATTGCTGGATCATGTGCTAGTACCCTTTTTCATTTTTTAAGGAATTTCCATTCTGTTTTCCATAGTGGCTGCACTAATTTATATTCTCACCAAGGGTGCACGTGTTCCCTTTTCTCCTCATCTCTGCTAGCATTTGTTATGTGTTAACTTTTTGATAATAGTTATTCTAACAGATGTGAGATGATATCTCTCTGTGGTTTTGATTTTCATTTCCTTGATGATCGCTGGAGTTTAGTACTGTTTCATGCACTCATTGGCCATTTATGTATTTCTTTGGAAAACCCTCTGTTCAGTTCCTTTGCCCATTTTTAATCAGATTATTTTTTTCTGTTGAATTGTATGAATTCTGTATATATTTTAAGTATTAACCTCTTATCAGATAATAGGGTTTGCAAATATTTCTCCCATTCCTTAGGTTGCCTTTTCACTTTGTTGACTATTTGTTTGCTCTGCACAAGGGGATAGTTTTCTTACTTCATTTTTTGGGTAGTTTGTTGTCAGTGTATATAAATGCACCTGATTTTTGTGTATTGATATTGTATCTTGAGACTGTAATAAATTTGTTTACTAGTTTTAACAGATTTTTAGTGAAGTCTTCACTGTTTTCATAAAATTTTATTGTCTATAAATGGAGAAACTTAACTTCTTTGTTTCTGATTTGGATTTTTTTCTTTTTATTGCCTGATTGCTTTACCCAGGACCTCCAGTACTATGTTGAATGGGAGTGTTGTGTGTGGGCTCCCTTGTCTTGCTCCCGATGCTGGAGAAAAAACTTTTAGGTTTTTACCATTAAGTATGATGTTAGCTGTGGGCTTGTCATATATGGCCTTTAATATGTGAAAGTACCTATCTTCTATATCTAATTTCTGAGAGTTTTTGTCATGAAACAGTGTTAAATTTTGTCAAATGCTCTTTCCGCATCTATTGAGATGATTGTGGGAATCTTATCCCTCATTCTCTTAAAGTGGTGTACACGTTTATTGATTTGCTTACGTTGAACAATCCTTGCCATCCATCCTTATCCGGGTATAAATCCCACTTGTTCACAGTTCTGATCTTTTAAACATTCTGTTGAATTCAATTTGATAGTATCTTGTTGAGGATTTTTGCATCTATGTTCATCAGGGATATTGGCCTGTAATTTTCTTTTCCTGTAGTGTCCCAATCTGATTTTGGTATGAGGATAATTCTGGTCTCATAAAATGAGTTTGGAACTGTTCACTCTTCTTCAATTTTTTTGGAGGAGTTTGAGGAAGATTGACGCTAATTCCTCTTTAAATATTTGTTAGAATTCACCAGTGAAGCCTTCTGGTCCTGGGCTTTTATGTTGTTGTTGGGAGGATTTTGATTGCTGCTTCAATCTCCTTACTCATTATTGATCAGTTCAGATTTTCAATTTCTTTACAATTCAATCTCGGTAGGTTGTATGTTTCTAGGAACATACCTATTTCTTCTAGGTTATCTAATTTTTTAGAGTATAATTATTCATATTAGACTTTCATAGTAGTTTTTATTTCCATGACATCAGCTGTAATGTCTCTTCTTTAACTTACATATTTTTTATTTGAATCCTCTATATTTTTTCTTGGTCAGTCTAGCTAACGATTTTTCAATTTTTTTTTTGTCTTTTCAGAAAACCAATGCATAGTTTTGTTGATCTTTTCTATTGTACATTTTGTTTATTTCTGCTCTAATATTTATTATTTCCTTCCTTTTGCTAACTTTGAGCTTAGCTTCTTTTTATTTTTCTTGATCCATAAGGTGTAACATTAGTTTCTTGTTGGTGATTTTACTTTTTCTTAATGTTGGCATTCATTCCTATCAACTTTCCTCTTAGACCTGCTTTTGTTGCATCCCATGTTTCAGTGTGTTGTGTTTTCATTTTCATTTGTATTAAGATATCCTTCTATTTTACTTTTAACTTCTTTGATCCATCAGTTGTTCAGAAGTGATCCCTCAGCTTTTGTTTATCTGGGAGAGTATTTACCTCATATAATTTTTGAAGGACAGTTTTGCTGGATAGAATATTATTGGTTGGCATTTTTTTCTTTCAGCACTTTGAGTATAGTATCCCATTCTCTCCTGTCCTGAAGGTTCTTTTGAGATAAGCACTGATAACCTTATGAGGACTCCATTGTGTGTGACTAGATGTTTTTCTCTTGCTATTTTCAAAATTCTTCTTTTGTCATTGAATTTGGACAATTTTATTACAATGAATCTCAGTGTAATCTTCTCTGAATTGAATCTGCTTGGAATCCTTTGAGCTTCACGAATCTAGATGTGCATATACCTCCCAAGATTTGGGAGTTTTTAGCCATTATTTCTTTAAATAAGCCCTCTACTCCTTTCTCTCTTCTTCTGGTAATCTCATAATGTGTATATGCATTTGCCTTATGGTGTCTCATATGTCCTGTATGCTTTCTCACTTCCTGCCCTTTACTGCAGGAGGCCTAAGCCAGGATATGGGGCCACTTCCTAATGTGTGGTCAGACCAAGGTCAGTGGCCTACCTTCAAGGGTATGACCAGGCATGTCTCCTGACAGGTCCCTGGGCAGTCAATAATGGAGGCAAAGAGGGAGTGGAACCAGGTCATTGGCTGATTCAGAATCCATAGCTGGGATCAATGTTGACAGGCCTGTGACCTGAGGCACTGGCAGGTATGACTCCTGTTGAGCTCTTTGGTGGATGGTGCTAGTGGCAGGACCAAGGCCATATGATTTTGTAGCTGAGTCCACAAGGAAATGGAGCTATTTTTGGGTTTATAGGTGGGACTATGGTTGCTGAGCCTGCCAGCTGGGCAAAGGTCTCCTTTTTGAAAATGGCCTTTATATGTCTTGGGCTCCAGCAGGTTGTTGCAGGCTCCTAGATGGACCTCAAAACTCCCACAAAAGGCACTTTTATTTGTGGGCAGCTGCCAAATTATAGTTGCTATGGTGGGATATGAGTGAGTTACCTCCTACTCTGCCATCTTGCTCATGTCATTCCCATAAAAATACTTATTATATAAAAATTTCACAATTCATTGTAAAAGCAAGATAATTTTTAATGAGTTTATTTTATTTTTTTATTTTTATTTTTATTTTTTTTAAAGATTGGCACCTGGGATAACAACTGTGGCCAATCTTCCTTTTTTTTTTTTTTAAGATTGGCACCTGGGCTAACAACTGTTGCCAATATTTTTTTTTTTCTGCTTTATCTCCCCAAACTCCCCCTGTACACAGTTGTATATCTTAGTTGCAGGTCCTTCTAATTGTGAGATGTGAAACGCTGCCTCAACGTGGCCTGACGAGCGGTGCCATGTCCACGCCCAGGATCCGAAACCTGGGCTGCCGCAGCGGAGCACGCAAACTTAACCACTCAGCCATGGAGCCGGCCCTTAATGAGTTTATTTTAGTTCAGTAGAAACTGGTAGAAATTTCAGCTATAAGAACAGTATTGATCATGTCAAGAAAAATTCTCTTATTATTTCTACAAGTCACCCAATGACTATCAATTTAACATAAAAGTTTGCAATTTCTTGTTCTTTCCTGTGTCAAATTATGGAGCAAACATATATTTCCCCAGAAATAATCATAAGAAGTAAAAGCTCACAAGGGAAGTTATCTAAAATCTATAAATTATTTGGAAATTATCCAAATGATTTGAGAAATAATTTATACCTGCAATTATACCATCCAGAAAGCAGTTTTATAATATATATTTTAGTTCACTTACATGATCAAATAATACAATTCGAATAAAATTTCACTATCTTGGATGTAAATATTCTTCATGACACCTCTGGAGGTGTACGTTCAGAAATATATACCTCATTCAGATTACCTAGGATTATAACCATCCTACTATCACTTTTAATGCTAAATCTTGTCTCGGGGGTTCCTGAAGTTCTCAAGTGGTATGAATTCAAACTCTAAACACTATGAAAGGCAGGTATTCGTTTACACCCTCCCAGAAGATATTTCTTTTTACTCAGAACCTAGGCTACAACAAAGGAACTATTTGTAATTTCCCTCTGTTTTGGGGTAGATTTAGTTTATTATATCCTTTTCAGTAACATACCATTCTTCAAGAATCATGGCTTTACCTAAGGATCTTAATTTTCTGATTCCTTGTGCTAGCCTTAGATCATCCTTCTGTAAACAAATTTGATTAAACATTGAAATTGCTTTTGAAATGAGCTGTAAACCTCTTCAAGGCATTTTTACAAGAGAAGAGTAAGGATTGGACTGAACCTACAAGATATTAAGACCTATAATAAAGTCAAGCTAATTAAAGTACAGCTTGTTCAATGGAAACATAGAAAGTGGAGGAACAGACTGTATATTTTGGAACTCTTAGAATATTGTAGAGATGGCATCACACATCTGTGAAGAAAGAATAGCTAGTTTTTCTCTCTATACAGAAACCAAGTAGAGTCAATTCTAGCTGGTTATTTCATAACAAGTTAACATGAACTCTAAAAGACTAAAATTTTTAGTAGAAAATACAAAACTTTAAATCTAATGAATATGAGCAGTTAAATAATTTGTGCCATTCATTGTAAAAATAAATGTGGGGTCTCTTTTTCAAAAATTGTTAAGAATATCAAGATGCCAACAACAAAGCATTAAGCCAAATGTGAGGCTGTTCTGAGCACAGGGCTCTATGTAACTGTCTAGGTCACATGCCCATAAAGTTGGCAGTGAAATAAAAGAAATCTTAAGAGAATATCATTATCGCTTACGGAAAAAAAATGATTTCATAAACAAAATTCCAGAAAGACCAGAAATAAAGAATAAAATTGCTAGTCATGATTTCATCAAAATAATAGAATTCTAGTGAACTAAGGAAATTGTAAATAAAATTGAGATGGATGACAGTTTGAAGAATGGAAACCATATTACAGTTTTCTCTAAAACTGGAAAGCTTCAATTTGAATCCTACTTTCACAGTTTATCACTATAACCTGGGAAATTTACTTAAATTCTTGAAGACTTGGTTTTCTGGTAGTAAAATGGGAATGATTTTAGTACCTCCTTCACTGGGTTTTTGTAAGAATTAAATGTTCTAATACATGTAAAGAACTCAGAACAATAACTTACACATAATGAGTGCACATTAAATGTTACTTTTGTCTGTATATTTGCAACATATTAAATAAAAAGGAATTATTACCGTGATGAATATATAATGAGCTTCTGCAAAGCAATAATACTGCCTTTCTTTATTCCTTTTTATTTGGTTTCCATAGAAAAATACTAATAAACAAATAGAATATTAAAGATAATCATCTTTCTGTATCAATCAATGGGATACTTAGCAATGAGATGTGACTCCATTCATTAACTCATTACCAATTTTCTTTCCACCATATACACCAAAGAGTATTTTCCAAGGGAATTCCCAACATGAGAAAGTGAATCCACAACTCTTCCTAAGAAATAAAAGGATATTTGAATAAGAACACAAACTAGGAAACACAAACTTTGTTGTTGTCTATGGTTCAGGAACTAAGGGACAAAAACAGTAAGGGAAGAAAATATAAAGAATGAGAAAAACAAATGGAGCTCAGGATAGGAATTCCCCCAGCCTACTCAATCATGTTGCAGGTGTGGAAAAGTGTTATTTTCTTCTTATGACAATTCTTCTCAGTTACCAGGAGACATACTCCCGCAGGATATTTTTGTCTAGCCATATGTGGCTGATAAAAAGTCAAGCAAAATTTCAGAAAAGGAGGAACAGACTTGGAAATGAGGAGCTTATACTGCAATCCCAACATGAGCTATCCTTTCAAATATTTTTCCACTGTTTGTAATCAATAGAAGTGTCAACCTAAAAAGCTTTCTTATCTGTGAATCTGAACACTCAATCGTATAAGAGAATAAAATAGGAGACAGGCTGGGAATTTGCTCATATTATCTATTAATGAGTGATCTATCTGCTTCCTAGTATTAAAATTAAATACCTACGATTTAAAGCTTGTTTCCTGTCTTATGATGGACTCCTTATTGTGTTTGTGGATTATGAAGGCACTTTACTTCCCTCATTTTTGCCATACCATACTGCCATACCACATTCTTCATTCAGCATGCCTACTTCTCTAGACATTCTTTAAAGCAATTCTTCAATGTCTAAATGTTGACATTGCAGTGAAATAAATCTAGTACAGGGGAGTCTGATTGCTAATTTTCTTTAAAAGGTACAAAGTTTTTTTTATTTTTTCCAAAAACAAATTTTTGATGTGTGCTGTTTTGTGGGTTAGAGAATCAAAAATTATATTTGGCATATCATTTTTACTTTAAACAGAGTGATAAAATTATTTAAATACACAAAATATACATGTCTATTGTGAAGCATCAGAATTGGTGACCCCAAATTATGCCTCTTTGGCATAAGTATTATTTCAGGTTGATTATTTTTAAGAAACAGTAGACACAGAAGAAGCTCTGAAAAGTAGTAGAGGTGATCCTTTTGTAAGAGACATTTACATTTATAAGGGAAATCTCCCTTTAATAGGGTGTCTCCCTCTCTGTGCCCAGAAGAGAAGGATATGCTTACCTCTAGAAACTCTTATCAGGGCAGAAGGCAAGGAGTTAAACCTGCATAATAACCTTATTCTTGTTTACTGTGCTTTTCTGGTAATCTCCCATAACTGACTCCCTCCACCTCCAACATCCTCCTTTGTCTTTAGCTGAAGATGATACTTAAGCTGGGTAGCTTGGCCATTGTGGCAAGTTTCTCAGTTTTCCCAGGTTTCCCCTATGTATACATGTTATAAAACGTTATTTGATTTTCTCCTGTTGTTCTGTCTCATGTCAATTTAATTTGTAGCCCAGCCAGAAGGACCTACAGGGTAGAGGATTTGTCTTCCTCCCCTACATTATCAAAGAAAGCTACTCCAAATTGTTTGAAACAGCCCTTTATGAAGGTGTAGTAGAGGTTAGATAATTTTCTCAAAATTTCTTCCAGGGAATAAAGCCTAGAATTCCATGGGGTCCCTTGAACTGTTCATTCACTTTTTTACTCTATTCACATTAAATCATTTCTTCAGCTCTCTGTGATTTATCAAAATCAAATAATTCTCCTTTTATAGGAAGATCCCTATTATCTGCATCTCTATGCAAATTTCCTTATAGTTCTTATTCGTCTCTCAGTGCCTCTCACTTCTATAAAAGTCTGCCACACATCTTTGCTTCTTCCTTCCCAATATTCAAGAGTTAACCCACTATATCTTTAAATGAAGGGAAAAAAAAGGAAGCTATTTCATGAAATTATGTTTGTTTTTGTCACTGTACCCAAAGGAGATAACTTCTGGCACTTTGTAAATAAGGGGAAAAAAATTCAAAAAATTTCCTGCCTTTCAGTATATCATGCAAATTTAGTCAAATATTAAACCTTAGTATAATTAAGTACAATTCTTCAAGCGGTTTAACGTTCACTAAAGAAAGGACTATTATTTCACTTCTGCAAAGGATATGAAAATTAATGCATTCCTTTAGTGGAAAACAAGAATTTTATTTGATAGAAGGGGCAAAAGAGAAAAGACATTTTGCAAATGAGAAAGGATGCATATTTGTGATAATTTTGTAGACAGCTGACATGAAACATATAGACTTCTGGGATCAGGAAAGATGACATGACTGCCAGTGACACATCAGTGGAACTAGAAGTAAGAAAGATGAATTCCACTTGAGGTAGATATTCTTTAATATTTGAAGAATAAAATTATTTCAGGTAAAATAAAAACAGAACCTAAGTAAATAAGTCATAAGAAAAGATTAGATTTTAAGGAGGTTGAAGCCATACATACTTCAAGGTGAGGTCAATGTAAAGTGAAATAAGGAACTGACGAACCCACCTGAAGATAAACTTTTCCTATCCAGGGATTTGGTGATCTGGAAAATGAAAAGGAGTCCCAGGGCAACCAGAGAACAGAAGCACAATAACATTTGTCATCAAAGTAGTAATTTGGGAGTCCTATTTGAGAAAGCAAAAGGCTCAGCTTATAGGAATAAAGTAAGCTCATTATCACATATAGCAGTGATAAAAGTTCAAATACACTTCAGGCTTATATCTGATTAACATGGTCTTATTTCTTACTCAAGTAAGGCTCTATGGTGTTTCCAGGGATGTGGTCCAGAAGAGATCAGTAAAACACCACTAGCTCCATTCACATTCTAAGATGAGGGAAATGCTATTATTACTGTTTTAAGAACTTTAAAGTTGTATTGAGTTTATCCCTCTCTATTTTTACTAAGTTAAAATCTTTCAGATGGCTTCTAAGTAGGTCTAGAAATAGCAGTGTGGTGGAGTGCTTAAAAAACTGCCCCCAGTTAGAGCTAACTTAAGAATATAAAAAGAAAGTTGTATCAGAATGTAGAAGTTCACAGCCAGAGAAGACAGGCAGCAACACACTCTGAATTACTGGAAGAAAGAAAAATATTAGTGATTAATCTAATAAAGGAAAACATGGTTGAGTCACAGTGTGTAAGTAACAGGTAGTCAATATTTAAGTCTAATGCCCCAAATACTGTACAGCCTCTGAGGTTGGTATCATATAGAATAGAAATACTATGCCTTAAAACATTTTTGTCTTAGAAAGAAATCCTGAGCTTGAAGAATTGATTCTCATTTACAATAGTGTTCCACATATTATTTTGGTTTTTTTCTTAAGCGATGCTGAATGAAACATAAGTCATCGAATTTCTCCTTCCAGGAGTGACAGATATCCAAGAACAGTGGCCTTTTCTCTTTGTTGTTTTCCTTGCAATTTATTTTGTCAATGTGGCTGGGAATGGAGCCATTCTGACGATTGTTGTCTCTGATCCAAGACTCCATTCACCTATGTATTTCTTCCTGGGAAATCTGTCATGTCTCGATATCTGCTACTCCACGGTGAAACTGCCAAAGATGCTAGAGAACTTCCTCTCTACACACAATGCAATTTCTTTCTTGGGATGCATAAGTCAGCTTCATTTCTTCCATTTCCTGGGCAGCACAGAGTCCAAGTTGTTGGCTGTGATAGCCTTTGACCGCTTTGTGGCTATCTGCAAACCACTTCATTACCCTCTAATCATGAATCACCAGTTCTGTACCCAGATGGCTATCACTATCTGGATCATTGGCTTTTTCCATGCCCTGCTGCACTCTGTAATGACCTCTCGCTTGAACTTCTGTGGTTCTAACCATGTTCATCACTTCTTCTGTAATTTTAAGCCATTGTTAGCTTTGGCCTGTGGGAACATTGAGCTCAACCAGTAGCTGCTCAATACTGTCACAAAGATGATTGCTATGGGCTCATTCTTTCTAACACTTCTCTCCTATTTCTACATCATCACCCACCTCTTCTGCAAGACTCGTTTTGCAGCATGCTTCACAAAGCACTGTCCACTTGTGCCTCCCACTTCGTGGTAGTTATTCTTTTCTTTGCTCCTGTTTTTATCTACAGCTGTCCTGATTCAAGAAGCAACATGGACCAGGACTGGGTCATTGCTATCGTGTATAATGTGGTCACTCATGTACTAAATGCACTGATCTATACCTTGAGAAACAAGGAAGTGAAGGGGGCCTTGAATAGGGTGATCAGGAGGACACTCTGACTTGAAGAAATCTAGAGAACTCTTCTGAGGCATAACTAAGCAGGTAATGAGAAAGCTGAGATACAAAATTATACTGCTTCTCAAATGGTTTACAATATGTTTGACACAGGGAATTGGATAAAGTAAAAATAAATGAGAAAGTTCAGTCTAGTTATATTAATGCATTCATAGGTAGTATAAAGAGAACTTGAATAAGTGCAACACTAGCTTTGAAACTCTAATTCTGAATTTGTTGTTGGATATCAGTTGATGTAATTGATTTGTCACATATTCTAATGTGTTCCTATCTGAAATTAAGTATAGAAATATGTCTATATTACCCATGTATTCGATAGATGGATAGTATTTAGGCCTCTTTATCTGAATGATCCCTCTAAGTTAATACATTTTAATGTGAGAAATACAATTATGATGCTTTTATATTTTGAGGATTTTAATTTAGGGCCATGGTTGCTCAATTAGAAAAGTAAATGTTAACTCACATATAATTGAATGGGAATTTTTAAGAAGTATGTCGTGATTTCTTGTTCTCTAAGCATAGAGGCAAACATTAAAGCAAATGACAGGGGCGGGTCCCAGTGGCCTAGTGGTTAAGTTTGGCGCACTCTGCTCCTGTGGCCCGAGTTTGTTTTCTGGGTGCCAAACTACACCGCTTGTCAGTGGCCTGTCCTGGCTTCTTTAATTTTTCTCCAAATTCTGCTTGAAAATTGAATGGTTTTGTTTATAGCTCATCTCATTCTTCCTTTATTTTACAATAGTCAACTAAAAGAAATTTGTTGGAACTTTAACAATTCTTCCTGACATACAGTTTCAATAGATACCCTTTCTCTCTTCCATATTACAGTAGGCAATAGTGTATGCTTTTCCTGACTGCAAGGCCAATTGTTAGAGTTAAATCTCTGCATAAACTAACTGGAGATGTTCTGGAGCTATTAAAGGAAGAAAGAGATTAAACCCAAAGGAGTTACATGTATTAGTTAGCCTGTAGTAACAGGAGTAACCATGAGACTGGATTTTGAAGGTACTTGATTAAGAGACTGTAACATAAAACTAGATTTTACATTAAAATCTCTTAACTTGGGGACACTGAATTCTTAGGCAAGGACACAAGGGATGGGGCAAACTTGCTGACAGTGTGACCCTTAGAATGCTAGAGAATGCAGTGGCCCATGCAGATCAGTGGTGAAATGCCTGAGTTGCCCAGGCAGATGGAAAGGGAAGGATATAAGTTAGACTCAGGAAAGTGGGGATATCAGAGTGAACATTTTATGTGAGAAAAGAAAATCCACCAGAATATGTTCCACAAGAAAGCCCAGAAGAGATATGTCATTCACAAGGTCACCGAAAATGCTCCGGCAGAGGAGTACCAGAATTACTAAGATCAGTGGTGACTTTCTGTAGACCAGAGCTGATGATTGGAGAGATAATCACAGAGCTGGATTGCTAATAGTAATGGGGACGAAGTGACTTTTAAGCAATAAAGGACAGATGGTAGGACTGAACAACCAGAATCATCCAACAGTTTATAATTTCCATAACTAGCAGTGAAGTCAGAGGGGCAGTCAAGGGGTCTTGACCCACAGGGAGTTGCGGAGATGGTTAATACAATATGCTGTCTTTAGGGGCAAAATCAGAGAGCAGTCAATGAGGGTACCACTTAAAATCTACAGTCAGAAGCAAGAATAGAGAAGCAGGAGACTGAGAGTGGTCTCCTCTAATAAAAAGTTGAAATTTCCTGCTCAGTTCATTGACCTCATACCCTGAAAATATAGCCATGTCCTTCAGGAAGAAGTGGGCTGCAACAACATGGCAAGCATTTATTGAAAAGATACCCCTAGTCCTTCCCCAAAGGGAACTACCTCCATTTATTCAGATGACTGTACACTGAGAAAAGGGGACTGCCAAGATATTTCAAGCACCATTAGACACATAGTCTGAGTTGGCATCAATACACCAAAAACCAAAGCATCATCGTAGCCCACCTGTTAGACTGGCCACACAGAGATCAGGAAATAAACAGAATCATGGTTAAAATCTAGTTTAAATGGTGTCACCTGGCACTGCAGACACACCCAATAGTCATTCTCCAGCCGTCAGGTATATAATTAGGATTGAACTACTTAGAAGTTAGAAAAGCTCCTTCATCATGTTGTTGGTTAGTAGGAAATGAGCTATCACACTGGGGAAGGCCAAGTGGAAGCCTTTGAAACTGCTCCATCTGGCTAAGATATTAAACCAAAACCAATATCACATATGGTTATCACATATCAATATTTGAAAGGCATAGCCAAGATTAATGACCTCTTTAAATATCTAAAGACTGGAAGATCACTTGCAGAGATCAGGTGGATCCTGGATAACGTCTACAGATAATCCCAAGCTCAAATAAATAATAGCCTTCATCACAGATGTCATGCTGGATATGGTATCATTGATAAAACAGATTTAACAGGATTTTAGTTAAATGGTATTTACCCATTGATTTGACAAATTCAGTCTTGTTTCTTGGGAGCATTCCAGAAATGAGTATTTCAAGAGATCCAGGAAAGAGTTGCAAGGTTCCTTATGACATACCCTCAGAAGTCCCAGAACATCACTTCTGTTGTATTCTATTGGTCATGTAAGTCACTGCCAGCCCAGATTCAAAGGGAAGTATCCCTACAGTGTAACCACCAAGGTAGTCTTCTACTCATTGCAAGACAAGCCAACAGTTAAGAGGCAAGGTGGTAAGAGAGAAAGGGTCTTTTTATTACAGCTTGCCAGCAACGGGGAAGATGGCGGACTAGAATCCTAAAGAACCATCTTAAAACTACAAAGTTTTGAAGCAGTTATATAGGGCAAATGGGCCAAAAAGGGGGGTCTGGAATGTTGACTATCTGGTGTTGTAGTCCTTGAAACTACAGAGCATCCCTTTCTCTCTTCACCAGCGACAGATACCAGCGCAGGCTTTTTTTCCTGAACGTCGTTACATCCCTGGAAAAGCTGAAAGAACAAAGTTATTTCCTTATCGGAATATAAGCCAAGGCTACAAAATTAGCCAAGCATGCATATTTCTCACAAGCAGATGTATACTTCTCTAAGCTACATGGAAACTAAAGCATTGCTAACAAGGAAAAGGGGGTGTCTTGTGGATCAAGGTCATTTGTAGTCCTAACCTGGTTCCCTTCTATAAGATGGCTTCCCTTATGCTAACCTATGTTAACCACTGGCTATATTTATCTTTGCTATTTAGGTGGTGCCAAGTACAGGGCATCAGTACTGGGAGGCATGGTTCATTGAGGGTCCACATTTTCAGACCAGCTACTGCAGTGACCTGAGATTCATTCTGACACTCCAATTTCATGGTTTTCATTTTCTTTTTACCTATCAAAAACATTTATACTGTATTATAGGTGTCAGACGTTATTCTAAGTACTTTACATATATTAAGTCATTTAATCATCATAACTACCTTTATCCTTATCTTACAGATGAGGAATTAGAGGCACAGATGTTAAGTAACTTGGCCAAAGTTTTGAGACAGTGATTGGGAATGATGAACTACAAGCCCAGTCACTGTGGCTGCAGATTCTTTTCTTAAACATTACACTGTGCTTTCTCAGTAGTTATCTCTTCAAAAACAGCCCATTCTCCCCGTTCTCTTCTTCTGGACCTCCTTCCTGCAATATGTGGTGGGAAGTTCTCGACTTACTTTATATGTTCTTTAATTTCTCTTTCATGTACTCATTCAGTCTATCTATTTTCCAGTACTATATTCTGACTTTTTTACCTCTGATCTAACTTCCACTTTACCATTTTTCTCTTTGGCTTTGTTCGATAATCAATTTGACCCATTCATCAAGTTTTTAATTTCAATGACTCTGTTTTATTTCTAGAAATTTTCATAGTTATTTTCCAAACCTATCATTTTTAAAATACCATTTTTGTCTTTCTTTTAGTTTTTATTTTTTCTTTTACCTCTTTAATAATTTTAAACATTTTTAGTTGATTTTAGAATTTTTTATATCAAATGCTAAAGATGTTAATCTAACAATGCTTTATCTCATGCTATTTATTCATGCTGCATTTTTTCCTGAGTTGTTTTGTAATACTTACTGTGTACACATCTTTAATCTGTGGAATTCTGTTGTGGCCCAAGTAATCAAAATATCTTGCCAATGTTATTTTATTTTTTGCTTGATTCTACCACAGTTTCCAGCAAACTATGAGATCTGCATAACTATATCAATAGATGTATGGAAATAATTTGATAAATTTCAATATATTTTTATGACAACAACTCTCAGGACACTAGAAATATAAAGAAATTATAAAGAATATATATAAACTTAATAAATAATGTCTATAAAACTTTCATCTACCAAAACTACAGCCAAAATCGTATGCATTGAAGAACTTTAGAAATATCTCTTTAAGATTAGCAAGAAAAATAAAGGTTTTCCACCATCCTTGCTACTCTAATTGAGTTCTCAGCCAATGTAATTAAATAATAAAAATAAATAGGAAATTAAAAAAGAGGAAGGGAAGAGATAAAAATCTTATTTAATGCAGGGGCTGGCCCCGTTGCCAAGTGGTTAAGTTCGTGAACTCCGCTGCAGGTGGCCCAGTGTTTTGTTGGTTCGAATCCTCGCCGCGGACACAGCACTGCTCATCAAGCCAGGCTGAGGCAGTGTCCCACATGCCACAACTAGAAGGACCCACAACGAAGAATATACAACTATGTACTGGGGAGCTTTGGGGAGAAAAAGGAAAAAAATAAAAATCTTTATAAAAAAATCTTATTTAATGCAGAGTATTGTCATGCACTACATAATGACATTTCGGTCAACAATGAACCGCATATACAACAATGTCCCATAAGATTAGTACCACACAGCCTAGATGTGTAGTAGGCTATACCACCTAAGTTTGTGTAAGTACACTCTACATGTGACATTTGCATAACAACAAAATTGACAAATGATGCATTTCTCAGAACATATCCTTGTCCTTAAGTGACACACGGTGGTATAACATTATTGACATTTTTAAAACTCTATAAATTCACCCAAATGAGTTGAAAACTTCAGTCCACACAAAAACTTGCATATGGATGATTATAGCAGTTTTACTCATAACTGCCAAAATGTGGAAGCAAAGGAGATGCTGTTTAACAAGTGAATGGATAAACTGGTGCATCCAGACAATGGAATATTATTCAGCAACTTAAAAAACGCAACTATCAAGTGACATAAAAACATGGAGGAAACTTAAAGGCATATTACTAAGTGAAAGAAGCCAATCTGAAAAGGCTACATATTATATGATTCCAACCATATGACATTCTGGAAAAGGAGAAACTGGAGACCGTAAAAAGATGAGCAGTTGCCAGGGGTTTGGGGGGAGGGAGGGATAAAGAGGTGGAGCACAGGGTACTTTTAAGACAGTGAAACTATTTTGTATGATACTCTAATGATAGATACATGATATTATGCATTTGTCAAAACCCATAGAATGAACAGCACAAAGAATGAAGCATAATGTAAACTATGGACTTTGGTTAATAATATGTCAATTTTGGTTGATTGATTTTAACAAATGTAGTACACTCATGCAAATGTTGGTAGCGAAGGAGGTTCTATGAGGAGGGAGAAAGGGTTATGTGGGAACTCTATACTTTCTGTTCAATTTTTCTATGAACCTAAAAGTGCTCTAAAAAATAAAGTCTGTTAATTAAAAAAAAAAAAGAAAAACTCTATGGAATCAAGACGCAAATGTCAGAATGAATTGGATTCTTAAGTAATATTGCCTGATATAAGACCAATATATAAAAATCAATTATTCTTCTACAGCAGTAATAATTATATAGAAAATTTAATAGGATATAAAATGTGACTACAATAAAAACAAATTCACTTTAAAAATGAAGAAAATTTACAAAATTCTTAACAATTCTATCCAAAGATTTAAATTAAATTGAATAAAAGTAATATGTCACATTTATATATGAGACAGTTAAATATTGTAACCATGTAATTTGTACAAAAATAAAATTATGAATTCAATATACTTTAAAGAAAATTCAAGAGAAATTTTGTGAGAAATTCAACAAAGTGATTCTAAAATTTATCATGAAGAGCACATGTTCATAAATAGGTAATTTTGCCAAAGAAGTTTAAAGATTGGATTCAACCTAAAAAATAGCAAATGTGTATGAAGCCATATTAACTAAAAAGCAGTCAGTTACTGGCACAAGGAAAGACAAATAAATCAATGGAACTTAACCGTTATCCTGTGAGAAGGCCATATGCAGATGCTACAGTTGCACAGTTGAGTTTTCAGCCAGAAGCCAACATCAACTGCCAATCATGTGACTGAACCATACTGTACTTTCAGGTCAATTGAGTCTGTAGGTGACTGTAACCACATCTGACATCTGCCTGTAACTGCATGAGAGACCTCTAGTAAAAATAATCCATCCAAACACACTAGAGAGAGAGTAAGAAATTGCTGTTTAAGTCATCAAGTTTTCAGGTAGTTTGTTACGCAGCAATAGACAATGAGAGCATGCCCTCTAAGAGTTCCACCCTGGACATACTGGCTTAGCGTTCCAGATTCCTGCTGAGATTATTTGATTATTAAATTTTTTTATATTATTTACATTCTTAGGAGAGAAAAATAATTTTGTATATGCCTGTCTCCAGAGGAAAAAATATGTTAGAGCTTAATTAAACTTATTTCCACAGATAATTAAGAGTATCTACTTTGTGTGAGGCACAGTGCCAAATGGTGTTTATAACACAAATATGAATTAAATTTCAGTCGTGGTTTCAAGGAAATAACATTCCAATAGAAATAATTAAAACGGGAGAAGATCCAAGATGGCGCCGTGAGTAGTCCTCTTTGTCTCTCGCCCTTCGAGTCTACAATTATTTGGACACTTATCGCTTGACAAAGGATATCCAGACAGCATCTCAGGACGTCTGAGACACCCACGCGACTATACATCGGAAGGCGGATGGACTTTCCTCCGGGAGGATGTGGAAATAGGTGAAAACTCTCCGACCCCGACGGGCAGCCTAGTACCTGCAAGCGGCTTTCTTCCAACGGACGCCCCCAGAGGATCTACACACATCTAGGGCAGGAGCGAGAACACAACAGAGGAGCGACGGTGGAAACAGGTGACCAGAACCCTACCTAAACCCCCCGCAATTACTCCTAAACGCAGAGGGAAACTTTGGAGTTGCACACCTGAGCCCGCGGGGAGAGTCTCTCCCCGCCATTGGCGGGGAGACCCAGCCTGGTGCTCGGGGCGCCTGGAGGGTCCCAGAGAGAGACACGGAGGGCATGGAGGTCTCCCAGCTGCCATTGCCCGCCCCGTGGGACTAGGGATTGCTGGAGATCTCGGAGAGGACCGGGGCTGGGGGAACTTTCAAAGGCCGGTTCTGCGACCCGGAGGGGAAGCGCCGGAGCTCTGCCCGGGCAGCAGACAAAACTTTCTGTCTGCCGTTAGCAGAGGGGCCACGCTGAGCATTCACGGCTCCGGGAGAGGCCCGGAGAGAATCCCAGAGGGCGGGGCGACCCCCAGCTGCCGTTGCCCGCCCCGTGGGGCTAGGGATTGCCAGAGATCTCGGAGAGGACCCGGGCAGGGGGAACTTTCAAAGGCCGGTTCTGCGACCTGGAGGGGAAGCGCCGGAGCTCCGCCCGGGCAGCAGACAAAACTCTCTGTGTGCCGTTAGCAGAGGGGCCACGCTGAGCATTCACGGCTCCAGGAGAGGCCCGGAGAGAATCCCAGAGGGCGGGGCGACCCCCTAGCTGCCGTTGCCTGCCCCGTGAGGCTAGGGATTGCCGGAGATCTCGGAGAGGACTGGGGCTGGAGAGAGTTCCAGAGACCCAGCTTAGTAGCCTAGGGGGAAACCCTACAGGCTCACAGCAGCCTTAGGGAAAGCCTCTGCACAGCACCAGTAGAAGGCACCCAGCCGCCAGCCACAAGGCTGGAAGACCCCAGGGCAAAAGCAGCATAGCTAGGTGTACTAACCACAGACTGTAGAAGATGCCAATAGCTCTCCTGCGACCCATAGAGGACAAGTGAGATTTGGTGGGTGCCGACAGCAACGGAGCGACAAATATAAGTGATCCCACCCCTGGCCGCTGGAAAAGCCCATAACACTGTTGCAGACCCCAAGGAGAGAGCACATCTAGGTGGGCTGCAACAGTAGGCACCTGCAGCCTGAAGCCCCCCTGTGACGGCCTCCACGGCAGAGGAGGGAATCCAAAGGGCCACTGTGGCTACGAAGAGGGGCCCAGGCCCAGTTAGCAACTACAGACAGGGTTCCTGGTTGGTGAAGTATAAACAGCTGCTCCCCCCACTGCAGCAGCTGAAACAAGTGAAAGGAGCAACTAAACTCTATCTCCATGCGGAGGCACAAATCAACAACAT
This sequence comes from Equus przewalskii, assembly GCF_037783145.1. NCBI lineage: Eukaryota > Metazoa > Chordata > Mammalia > Perissodactyla > Equidae > Equus > Equus przewalskii. The sequence goes on from NC_091849.1 coordinate 29,122,579, forward strand.
CAAGCAATATGAAAAAATACATTAAATCTCCAGAACAGAAAGAAAGTAACAAATACACAGAAAACAATCCCAAAGAAAATGAGATATATAACCTAAATGATGATGACTTCAAAACAGCCATCATTAAGATTCTCAATGAGTTAAGAGAGAACTCTGACCGACAACTCAACGAGTTCAGGAGCTATGTCACAAAAGAGTTTGATACGATAAAGAAGAACCAAACAGAAATATTGGAAATGAAGAACACAATAGAGGAGATTAAGAAAAATCTAGATGCTCTGAACAGTAGGGCCGATAATATGGAGGACAGAATTAGCAATTTGGAAGATGGCAATATAGAATTGTTGCAGGCAGAGGAGGAGAGAGAAGCAAGACTTAAAAGAAATGAAGAAACTCTCCGAGAATTATCAGACACAATTAGGAGATGCAACGTAAGGATTATAGGTATACCAGAGGGAGAAGAGAAGGAGAAAGGGGCAGAAAACCTATTCAAAGAAATAATGGCTGAGAACTTCCCAAATCTGGTGAGGGAGATGGATCTTCAGGTGACAGAAGCCAATAGATCTCCAAACTTTATCAATGCAAGAAGACCAACTCCACGGCATATAGCAGTGAAGCTAGCAAAAGTCAACGACAAGGAGAAAATATTAAGGACAGCCAGGCAAAAGAAACTAACCTACAAAGGAACCCCCATCAGGCTATCAGCAGATTTCTCAGCAGAAACTTTACAGGCTAGAAGAGAGTGGAATGATATATTCAAAAATCTGAAGGACAAAAATCTACAGCCGAGAATTCTCTACCCAGCGAAAATGTCCTTCAAATACGATGGAGAAATAAAAACTTTCCCAGATAAACAAAAATTAAGGGAGTTCATTGCCACAAAACCTCCTCTTCAGGAAATCCTCAGGAAAACCCTCATTCCTGAAAAATCCAAAAAAGGAAAGGGGCTACAAAACCAAGAGCAGAGGAGATAAGTAGAAGGACAACAACAGAGAGTAGCAGCTCTGCATCAGAACAGATTAAACCATGGGACGAGAAACAAAGGAAACTGAAGAAAACCGGAAAACAAGACACAAAATGGTAGTGGTAGGCCCCCACGTCTCAATAATCACTCTAAATGTAAATGGATTGAACTCCCCAATCAAAAGACACAGAGTGGCAGGATGGATCAAAGAACAAGATCCAACAATATGCTGCCTCCAGGAAACACACCTCAGCCCCAAAGACAAACACAGACTCAGAGTCAAGGGATGGAGAACAATACTCCAAGCTAATAATGAACAAAAGAAAGCAGGTGTCGCTATACTAATATCAGACAAGGTAGATTTCAAAGCAAAACAGATAAAGAAAGATAAAGAGGGACAGTATATAATGATAAAAGGGACTCTCCACCAAGAAGACATAACACTTATAAATATATACGCACCCAACACAGGAGCACCAAAATTTGTAAAGCAACTCTTAATAGAACTAAAAGAAGACATCAACAACAATACAATAATAGTAGGGGACCTCAACACACCATTAACACCAATGGACAGAACATCCAGACAGAAAATCAACAAGGAAATAATAGAATTAAATGAAAAATTAGACCAGATGGACTTAATAGATATATATAGAACACTTCATCCAAAAACAGCAGGTTACACATTCTTCTCAAGTGCACATGGAACATTCTCAAGGATTGACCATATTTTGGGAACCAAAGCAAACATCAATAAATACAAGAGAGTTGAAATAATATCAAGCATCTTTTCTGATCATAACGCTATTAAACTAGAAATCAACTACAAGAAAAAAGCAGAGAAAGGTGCAAAAATGTGGAGACTAAACAACACGCTTCTGAACAAACAATGGATCATTGAAGAAATTAAAGAAGAAATCAAATATTATCTGGAGACAAATGAAAATGAGAACACGACATACCAAATCATTTGGGATGCAGCAAAAGCAGTCCTAAGAGGGAAATTCATTGCAATACAGGCTCACCTCACTAAACAAGAAAAAGCTCACGTAAGCAACCTCAAACGACACCTAACAGAACTAGAAAAAGAAGAACAAACAAAGCCCAGAGTCAGTAGAAGGAGGGAAATAATAAAAATAAGAGCAGAAATAAACGATATTGAAACAAAAAAGACAATAGAAAGGATCAATGAAACAAAGAGTTGGTTCTTCGAAAGAATTAACAAAATTGACAAACCCCTAGCCAGACTCACCAAGAAAAGAAGAGAGAAATCGCAAATTAATAAAATCAGGAATGACAGAGGAGAAATCACAACAGATACCAATGAAATACAAGAGATCATAAGAGAATACTATGAAAAACTATATGCCAACAAATTGAACAACCTGGAAGAAATGGACAAATTCCTAGACTCCTACAATCTCCCCAAACTGAATCAGGAAGAAATGGAGAATCTGAATAGACCAATCACAAGTAAGGAAATAGAAACGGTAATCAAAAACCTCCCCAAAAACAAGAGTCCAGGACCAGACGGCTTCTCTGGAGAATTCTACCAAACATTCAAAGAAGACTTAATACCTATTCTCCTCAAACTGTTCCAGAAAATTGAGAAAGATGGAGAGCTCCCTAACACATTCTATGAAGCCAACATCACTCTGATCCCCAAACCTGACAAGGACAACACAAAGAAGGAGAACTACAGGCCGATATCACTGATGAACATAGATGCAAAAATCCTCAACAAAATTTTGGCAAACCAATTACAGCAATACATCAAAAATATTATACACCATGATCAAGTGGGATTTATACCAGGGACACAGGGATGGTTCAACATCCGCAAGTCAATCAACGTGATACACTACATCAACAAAATGAAAAACAAAAACCACATGATAATCTCAATAGATGCAGAGAAAGCATTCGACAAGATCCAACACCCATTTATGATAAAAACCCTCAGTAAAATGGGTATAGAAGGAAAGTACCTCAACATAATAAAGGCCATATATGATAGACCCACAGCCAACATCATACTCAATGGACAAAAGCTGAAAGCCATCCCTCTGAAGACAGGAACAAGACAAGGGTGCCCACTTTCACCACTCCTATTCAACATAGTACTGGAGGTGCTGGCCAGAGCAATTCGGCAGGAAAAAGAAATAAAAGGAATCCAAATAGGTAACGAAGAAGTAAAACTCTCGTTGTTTGCAGACGACATGATCCTATACATAGAAAACCCCAAAGAATCCACAGAAAAACTATTAGAAATAATCAACAACTACAGCAAAGTAGCAGGGTATAAAATTAACGTGCATAAATCAGTAGCATTTCTATACACTAACAATAAACTAACAGAAAAAGAACTCAAGAACTCTATCCCATTCACAATCGCAACGAAAAGAATAAAATACCTTGGGATAAACTTAACCAAGGAAGTGAAGGATCTATACAATGAAAACTACAAGACTTTCTTGAAAGAAATAGGCAATGACATAAAGAGATGGAAAAACATTCCTTGCACATGGATTGGAAGAATAAACATAGTTAAAATGTCCATACAACCTAAAGCAATATACAGATTCAATGCTATCCCAATCAGAATCCCAAGAACATTCTTCACAGAAATTGAACAAACAATCCTAAAATTCATATGGGGGAACAAAAGACCGCGAATTGCTAAAGCAATCCTGAGCAAGAAAAACAAAGCCGGCGGAATCACAATCCCCGATTTCAAAACATACTACAAAGCTACAGTGATCAAAACAGCATGGTACTGGTACAAAAATAGGTCCACAGATCAATGGAACAGAATTGAAAGCCCAGAGATAAAACCACACATCTATGGACAGCTAATCTTCGAAAAAGGAGCAGAGGGCCTACAATGGAGAAAAGAAAGTCTCTTCAACAAATGGTGCTGGGAAAACTGGACAGCCACATGCAAAAGATTGAAAATTGACCATTCTTTTTCACCACACACCAAAATAAACTCAAAATGGATCAAAGACCTAAAGATTAGGCCTGAGACAATAAGTCTTTTGGAAGAGAATATAGGCAGTACACTCTTTGACATCAGTTTCAAAAGAATCTTTTTGGACACTGTAACTCCTCAGTTGAGGGAAACAATAGAAAGAATAAACAAATGGGACTTCATCAGACTAAAGAGCTTCTTCAAGGCAAGGGAAAACAGAATTGAAACAAAAAAACAGCTCACTAATTGGGAAAAAATATTTACAAGCCACTTATCCGACAAAGGGTTAATCTCCATAATATACAAAGAACTCACACTGCTTAACAACAAAAAAACAAACAACCCGATCAAAAAATGGGCAGAGGACATGAACAGACATTTCTCAAAAGAAGATATGAATATGGCCAATAGACACATGAAAAGATGTTCATCATCGCTAATCATCAGGGAAATGCAAATCAAAACTACACTAAGATATCACCTTACCCCCGTTAGATTGGCAAAAACATCCAAAACCAAGAACGACAAATGTTGGAGAGGTTGTGGAGAAAGAGGAACCCTCATACACTGTTGGTGGGAATGCAAACTGGTACAGCCACTATGGAAAACAGTATGGAGATTTCTCAAAAAGTTAAAAATAGAAATACCCTATGACCCAGCCATCCCATTACTGGGTATCTATCCTAAGAACCTGATATCAGATATCTCAAGAGTCCGCTGCACCCCTATGTTCATCGCAGCATTATTTACAATAGCCAAGACATGGAACCAGCCTACATGCCCAGAAACTGATGATTGGATAAAGAAGATGTGGTATATATACACAATGGAATACTACTCAGCCAAAAAAAAAAGACGAAATTGGCCCATTCACAACAACGTGGATGGACCTCGAGGGCATTATGTTAAGCGAAATAAGTCAGTCAGAGAAAGACGAACTCTATATGACTCCACTCATAGGTGGAAATTAGTATATTGAGAAGGAGATCTGATCGGTGGTTACCAGGGAAAAGGGGGGGTGGGAGGAGGGTACAGAGGGGGAAGTGGTGTACCCACAACATGACTAACAAAAATGTACAACTGAAATCTCACAAGGTTGTAATCTATCATAACATTAATAAAAAAAAATAAAATAAAATAAAAATAAAAGATCAAAAAAAAAAAAGAAATAATTAAAACGGCTAAGAAGAAGATAACTATCAATAGATTATTAACAATGAGGTAAAGAAATAGCTCCTAATCTTATACTACTAAATTCCAATCTATTATCACCTTCAGTAGGGCAGTAGCATATAACAAACCCTTTTTTTTTAAATCTGTGTGTGGTCATTGGTTTGACCTGTGTCCAACTTTTAATTATTATAAAAATAAACTCCTGGGTCAACTCCAATGGCTTGGTGGTTGGATTCAGCATGCTCTGCTTTGGTGGCCCGGATTTGGTTCTTGGGTGTGGACCTACACTGCTGGTCGGTGGCCATGCTATGGTGGCAGCCCACACAGAGAATGGAGGAGAATTTCCAAGGGATGTTAGCTCAGGGTGAATCTTCATCAAGCAGAGAGGAGGATTGGCAATGAATATTAGGTCAAGGTAAATCTTCCTCAGCAAAAAAAAGTAAAAATAAAAATAAGTAAATAAAAAATACACTCTTATAGCATCAAAATCAAGCCCAAGTTAGAACAACTAACTTCCATATATTCTACTATCACAAATTGTATCTTTAACAGAGGCAAACATTTCACAGATGTGTGCTTTCCCAATCATTTAAAAAAACATACAAGAAACAGAATGTAAAATGTTTCACTGTAAGCTATCATTTCTACTCTAACCTCCAACTAATTGTCAATATATGCCATTATTGTCAACTAAGAATAGGTTTATACAAGTCCTTCATTCCATGCATGCCACTTTCTTCCAGCATCTAGAGAGTAATCCTTCCTGATTAAATAATAAAACAAGAAGGACCATATCTGCCCTTTCAGATATTAAGATCAGAAATAGCAAAATGGAAGAAGATTTGGATCAATACAAGGAAAAACTATAAAGAGTTTTCGCCCGTTAAATCACAGAATGTAGTGTCTTACAGACATATTGAAGTTCTCCAACTAGAATGTTCAAGAAGCAGATAGACGACAAGCTATATAGAAATGGAAAATAGATTTAAAATTTGGTAGGATGTGGACCAAGTTGTTCTCTAAAATTTCTTCTCTAAGATTCTATGAGTTATAGTAATATCTAAATTATAAGGATGAGAATCATAAAATCCAAGTTACTTTTGCTTTGCTGTGATACACAGAGGGAATACAATTCTTCTAAATATACATTTACTTTGAAATGAACAAATTGAAAAATGGAGTTAACTCTTGTTGTTGGGTTTTCCTGAATCTAAGCCACAAATTACAATGTGTTTCAATAGTTTAATCCAATGAACACAAACAGAAATTTCAGATAACTATGTATAATCATTAACTCAAATCAACAGAAAAATACTCCACAGGAAAACTCCATATAATTGCAAGTTTTGGTCCCAGGGTATTTTCAAGAAGCCCAAATACCCAAAGCATCCAAGGATGCTGCTCATGCCAGAGGAGCTATATAGCCTAATCTCCAAAGGACAAAGAATAATGGAAATCATCTTATTTTTCCTCTCCACAGGCCCAGATTTTACTCAAAGTGGGTGAATTACAAGGATCTGGACCTTCTGCTATGTGGTGGCCATTTACACTGGCAGCTTTTCCCTGTTTAGAGAGGAAGTTCCTGCATATGCTCTGGTGAGTTTCCTTGTTCTCTACAAAGGAAGATTATACTGAATAATGGAAAGCCAATTAATTATAGGATTTCAGCGGGTGGGATAAAACCAGACACTGTCATTTAATTCATAAAAGCTGAAATTAAAAATTTATCAACCATGGATTTTTTTAAAATAAAAATTACTAATCCAGGAGATAGAGGTTTAAACTCTATGTTTCAGAAACATTTTGTGTAATATAATTCCCATCTCCTCAGCAATTCCTCCTTTTGTGCAACTATCAAAGAAGAAATTTGGTGTAAATGGACTAAAGGATGACACCATTTGATATTCCTTCTATTCTTATTATCCATTGACCCTAAGAGTAGTTTGTAAGAGATTTGAGATCCTTCCCATATCAGAGATCCCAGATATATTGTTCAAACAGTGTAGAAAAATGAAAAAGAACTGAGGATGTATCAAAATATTGTAATGTCAGCAAAATAACCATATTTTCCATTTTCACAAAATAAGGATCAATAAAGACCCCATAGAGAAAGATTATAAGGACATGAAGATTGTGTGAAGCATGTAAGAACATTCTTCTTGTCACAACGAGTCATCCAGTTTTCTGGTCTCTTTTATTTCATAGGGATGAAATACAAGAAAATCCAGTATTTGTCAAGTTTATGGCCTATATTTTGAGAAGCATAAAAAAAGAATTTTATAACTGAAAATAAGTGGTAAAAAATCATTAAATTCTTCATATGAGGCTTCTTGTTATGTTTTTAAAACACTAATATTCATCTAAACAATACAGAGGCATGGGCATTTGAATACCCCCTTTGTTAAAAGACAATGAATAAGTTATAGAGAAAAAATTCTCAGTTTAAAGAAGTTTAAAGAAGAAAAAATAATGTAAAATTCTGGGTAAAAACTCAAAGTAGAAAGCTATAAGAGATTTGCAATTTCATTAAAGAAGAAAAGTGGCCCTTTTTTTTCTTCTTAGTGAAGAAGGTGAGATCAGATATTATAATCTTTACCACTCGAATGTGCAGATATCTTGTGAAGAAAGAGAAAAATATTTTGGTATGGTACCTAATTACCAACCAATGACACATTTGAATTCCCTTCTTTTATTTTTCTGCTTCTAACCAAGGTATCAAAGATTGATGTGACCATCAATGGATTAAATAAAAATTTAATAGACATTTATACCATATAGCATAATAAAATTATTTTCAAGTAGAGAAATTATAAATATGTATTTATTCAAGAGAGAAAATAGGAACATACAGAAAGATATAACAAAGAAAATAAAAACTGCACATAATTCCACTATATGACTACTGTATTAATCAATGTGAATAGTGCTATGAATTAATAGAAAGACTAACACAGATCTTTTGAAGTAAATCAAGAGTATTTTCATATACTTGGAAGGAAGTCCACTGGGTTGGGCTACTTGACAGAAAAATCAGCAACACTTTCCAGGAAACAGAAATGGAAGCTTCCAGAGTCCCCAGAAACCTCATGCAGGGAGTTACAGTTGCAAGAGAATGTCTAGCTGAGTACATGTGACACTAAAATCTCTAGAAGCATAAAGTGTCATCCTCTATGTCTCTGATTGAGGCATGCACACACACACACGCTCTAATGCTGTGTAAGTTTTCACACAAGCAAGACAAGATGTATGCTGCTTATTATCTCTTCAGAGCCTGATGTCCTCCTTCCATCTCAGACTCAAACAATTTATATTATTGAATAGTGCATTAGAGAACACAGAAGTATCCATCACCCTCAGCTATGCAATCCATTCCAGCCACATCTCTGAACTTTGTGTGGAGGAACAAAAATTGAGATCAGTTTCCCGTGTGTCTCTAGGAGTCAGGAAATAAACCTTCAAGGCATCTAGAAATTATCACTCTTGCCATGTGTTATGTTTCCTTAGATTCTTTCTTCTATGCTTCTTCCTATTATTTACATGCAATGTATGTAATACATTATAATTTCCTTTAAACTAACATAGTGATCATTATCTTATTTCATGAAAAATGCTTCATAATTATAATTTTTAAAGCCACCTATGATACAATTGTGTAAATTATTAATTCGATAATTCTTGGTTTGAACATAAGATTTGCAAATGTTTTTGCCACCATAATTATTCTAAATAAACGTACTATTTTTCAGATATCCATTTTTCAGAAGATTGATTAAAATATTTAATACAAAATTAATGATTTAAGGTACAGACTTTTAAGTTTCTTGTTGAATAAGTTGTTGATTTTCAGATAGTATTCACAAATTTGACCATATTAGCTGCGTATTTAAGATTTTGTCTTATTTCATACTCAATAGCTCTGAAAACTTTATTTTTTAATGACAAATACTATGGTTGGTACAAAAAATATATATGACTGTTGCTTTAATTTTTATTTAAGAATAAGGATAAGGGGATGGCCTGGTGGTGTAGTGGTTAAGTTTGTATGCTCCACTTTGGCGGGCTGGGGATCACTGGTTCGGATCTGGGGCACAGACCTATGCACTGCTTATAAGGCCATGCTGTGGCAGGGTCCCACATGTAAGGTAGAGGAAGATGGGCACAGATGTTAGCTCAAAGCCAATCCTCCTCAGCACAAAGAGGAGGCTTGGTGGTGGATGTTAACTCAGGGCTAATCTTCCTCAAAAAATAAATAAATAAAATGAAATAAAAAAATAATAAGGATAAATAATTTTTAGGTGTTTCTTAGCCATTTTATTTCATTTTTAAAAACATACCAGGAAAGGTCTGGCCTTTTGCCATTTCCTAATGGGGACTTAGTATTATTCAGATCAATTTATATGCCATTTTATGTTAACAGTGATGATTCTTTGACTATCATAATACAAATCAGATACTATGAAACAAAATGTATTTTTAGTGTTATTTATTTTTCAAGAAATTTTTAGGAAAAAATTGGGAATTTGTTCTCTCATATATAAAACAGAATTATAAAATTGCAGTAGAACAACCTGTGTGGTGGTGGTATATTCAGATATAATAATTAACGGAAAAGAATAGATACCTCTGGTCCAGCCCCATGGCCAAGTGGTTAAGTTCGCGCGCTCTGCTTCAGCAGCCCAGGGCTTCGCTGGTTCAGATCCTGGGCGCCAACATGGCACAGCTTGTCAGGCCACACTGAGGCGGCATCCCACAGGCCACAACTAGAAGCACCCACAACTAAAATATACAACTATGCACTGGGGGAACTGGGGGAGAAAAAGCAGAAAGGAAAAAAAGGAAGATTGGCAACAGTTGTTAGCTCAGGTGCCGATCTTTACAAAAAATAAAAAAGAATAAAAGAATAGGCATCTCAAAAACTTCTTTATAAATATGTGTGTGAACTGAATGACACTTTTAATGTATACAAAATTTTGATCCACGATATTTCCCATTAATAAAATATTTTTCCTTTCCTTTGATTGAAATGAATTACATTAAAATTTCTAATCTAGTTTACACAGTCTTTCTTATGACTGAGCCAAGGTTATTTAAAATTGCTCAACACAAGTATATAAAGCTATGTCACATTTACAATGATGAACTGGTGATCTTGTCTTCATGCTTTAACTTCACTGAATAAATGGATTAGATTGGTAAATAACAAAAACATTTATTTCTATGGGTTTCTATCTTGTCTTGCAGCTAAATTGAGAAGGCTCATGGCTAATTTTACTACATTGAAAGGATTTCTTCTCATGGGGTTTTCTGCCAAGCCTGAGATAGAAATAGTATGTGCTTCTGTGTTCTTAGTCTTGTACTTGGTGGCTTTAACTGGAAATATTCTCATTATCACTGCAACCTCTATCGACGATAGTCTTCACTCACCTTTGTATTTTTTCCTGAAACATCTCTCCTTCTTAGATCTATGCTATATTTCTGTGACTGTACCAAGGTACATTTGCAACTCTTTCATGCACAACGGCAATATTTCCCTCTGGGAATGCATTTTACAGTGTTTTGCTTTCACTCTCTGTGGTTCTTCTGAGATGGCGATGCTCACAGTGATGTCCTATGACCGCTATGTGGCCATCTGCCTTCCACTGCACTATGAAATCATCATGAATGTCAGTACCTGTATTCACGGAATCTTGGCTGTCTGGATCAGTGGGGTCATCTCTGGAGTCATGCACACAGCTGCTACTTTCTCCATCCACTTCTGTGGTGCCAATATTATTCACCAGTTCTTCTGTGATGTCCCCCAGCTCCTGAAATTCTCCTGTTCTAATGAGTATGTCGGTGAGCTTGGGGTTATTGTCTTTCTGTCCTTGGTGGCATTTCTTTGCTTCATCTGCATTGGGCTCTCCTACATGCACATATTCTCTACTGTGCTGCAGATCCCATCTGCTGAAGGTAGAGCTAAGGCCTTTTCCACTTGCCTGCCCCACCTGTCTGTTGTCATGCTGTTTCTCTCTACTGGTGTCTTTGACTTTCTAAAGCCACAATCTGACTCTCCAACTGCATTAGACTTTTTGCTCACTGGTTTTTATACTGTTCTGCCTCCAGCACTCAACCCTATGATCTACAGCCTCAGAAACAAAGCTATGAAGACAGCTCTAAGAAAAGTTTTTAAAAGAAGAAAAGTGTAGCTCTTTTTTTCAGTCACATCTATTCATTCCTCATCAGGAGACAAACCAAAATAGATTGGAAAAATGTAACAGAGTCAATCAAGAAATTAAAGCTCAAAAAAAACTCATTGCAGGGAAAGTCATATGCATGAACTGTCTCTGAGCAAGTAAAACAGTGGCATAGAGTCATATAAAAATTGCTGTTGTAAATATATTAGATTTAAATTTCACTCCACAATGCCAAGTATGGCACAACAGTAAATTAATTTAATTGTAAAGATTCCAACTTAATTTTCCTTCCTGGCTCATTTCTATCAAAGTGAAAGAAAATTTCTCATTTTTTCCTGAGTTACTATCAAGTTTGGGATATTATATAGTACCCAAGCACTTATGAGAACCACCCGACTCTCAATGTTCTCTGACTCTTTAGGGGTCTACTAATGTTCTATTAATTTTTCAAGGCTTCAATTGGTAATATACAATGGTCACCATGGGAAAGTCCCATTATATCATTTGTGTTACATCTTTGCCACTCATGTGAGTGGGATGTTTAAATAATACAGCAATCATATTGACTCAGAAAATGAATAAAAGACAATTCTTCTTCAAGCGCAATTTGAAATATGTGTGGCTCTTAAGTTTGTAATAAGATTATTCAACATAATCACCACTTCTATTCACATTTAGCCTACACTTCCCAGCTAGCACAAAAACAAGGAAAGTAAATAAAAACACACAGAATTAAAATAATATGTTTTAAAAGGCAGATTTGAAAAATAAGCAAAAAATCTTATCTAAATATAATATATAGTGACTGAAATTTAAAACTAATTGGATAGTATAAACAGCAGATAAAACGCAAGAAAAGACAGAATTAATGAGCTGGCAGTTAAGTCCAAGAATTTCTCCCAGAATGAGAAAAAAGAAATAATTTTTTAAAGATATGAAAATGATATTAGGAATCTTAAAAGATAGAAAAGAAGAGTTTACTATATGTCTAATAATAGTTCCAGAAAGATCTATTGGCCATCTATTGAAGGAATGTATTACAGGCAATATTCAGAGAAAAAACTTTTAAGTTTTTTTTCCAGAATTAGTAAAGACACAGATACTCAGGTTTGAGAAGCACAACAAAAGTTGGTCAGTATAAGTTAAATGAATGAACATGTAGTCATATCATCCTAAAACTATAGAACACTGAAAACAGAAATTTTTAAAATCTTAGAACAATTGATTTAAAAATAATACCAGGGGCCGGCCTGGTGGTGCAGCTCTCAAGTTCGCACGTTCCGCTTCTCGGCGGCCCGGGGTTCACCGGTTCGGATCCTGGTTGCGGACATGGCACTGCTTGGCAAAAGGCCATGCTGCGGTAGGAGTCCCACATATAAAGTAGAGGAAGATGGGCATGGATGTGAGCTCAGGGCCAGTCTTCCTCAGCAAAATGAGGAGGATTGGCAGTAGTTAGTTCAGAGCTAATCTTCCTGGAAAAAAAACTAATACTAATAATACCAATATTATATCCTAGAAATTTTGCTTTACCTTTCATATTTAGTTTCATAATCCATTGAAAAATAATTTTAGTGATGCTATAATGTAAATGTCATTGTTCATTTTACTCACCAAAGTCCAACTAACTAGTCTTATTAATTGGAAACCAACTTTTCCCTCAAAGAACTGCAGTTGGTGTCTTTGTAATAAATCTGGCAACTGCGTATGTATGGGAGTCTCTCATCGTTCAACTGATCTATGTATTCATGCTTATTCTATCAAGCTCTATTAATTGCTGTAGCTATATAGTAGTTTTTATATTGAGTAGTGTAAGTTTTGAAACTCTGTTTCTTCACATTTCCTGTTCTACTCTAGGTCTTTGGCTCACCCATTTAAGTTTTAGAACCAGGTTTTAATTTTTAAAAAATACCTACTAATATGTTGACTGAAGTACATTGAATGCATAGAACAAATAATGGAGAAGTGTCTTCTTAAAAGATTGCATCTTCTAACTCATGAACAGGGTACTTTCTGCATATTTTTAGGTCTTTAAAAATTTTGTCCAAAATGATATATAACTTTGAATGTAGTTGTTTTGCATGTCTCTTATTAGATTTATTTCTATGTATTAGATGTTATTATAAATTGTAATTTTTTAAATAATTTTGTGGTCAGTTTTTAGAGATACAATTGATTTTTGTATATTAACCTTACATTCAGTGACCTTCCATATTTACTTACACATTCTAATAGATCTTTATAGATTCTTTTGAATTTCTATTTCACACTGTTATCTGTGAATAAAGAGTTTTATTTCTTACTTTCTAATATTTAAAACTTTTATTTACTTTCCTTGTTTTTGTACTGGCTGGGAACTGTAAGCCAATGTGAAGAGAAGTGGTGATTATGGTGGATAATCTTATCTTATTCCAAACTTAAGAGACACACATTTAACACTTCAGAGAGTTTACTGAAAAGGTTTTTATTGTTGCGTCATCTCCAATGGGCTCAGGAATGTTCCCAAAGAGAAAGTTGGCTTTAAATATCTGATGTGGCCAGGGGAAAGCTGCTAGAGAAAGTTACTCTGCTAGTTAAATATGACCATTCACACTCCTCAGATTCCCTGTCTATTAGCTTCAACACTGACAGAATCACAGCCAATCTAGAAAGTGTGGGAAATGGCATAAATGCTTGAGGTTGGTAAATATAGAAAATGTGGCAATGAGCCCTGCACCCTCTGAAGCCTTCCATTCTGGAATAGGCCTACACTGGTTGGGGAGAGAAGCTTAACTTTGCATTACATTCAATGTTTTTTGATTATTACATTGAGTTTAATATGTAAATTACTAACATGATGCTATTCTTGTGACTAACAGCGATTGTAGGATTTTTATTAAATATGAGTGAGAATGTTAACTATAAGGGTCCAAACAGCACCATACATATTAATACCACACAATATTTTTAACTGCACCAGTGCATTGTTAAAAACAATATAGAAATCAGAGAATGGAGGCTAAGAGCTCTACATGATACCAATAAAGATAGACCATCCCAGAAGCTATCCAGGAAGGAAAGAGACAGTAAAAGAGAACCCAGCTAACATCAAAGTCATCCCTGGTTGTCCAAAAGACTGGGCATACAAAAAAGGCTGTACCCTTTGAAGAGTAACCAGAGAGAGAACTTGTGGGTTATTTAACCCTGGCTGGATACAAGGTAAACTCATAAAATCTCTGAATAGGAAAAGTCTCTAAGCTTCTAACATATTCAACAAAAGTCTGTGAAAACCTTTCTCGTTCAACAGGCTTAAGCACAACTTCTGACCAATCAGTGACTGAGCGTTAAACTGTGCTTACCTAAGTGGGGAAATCCTAGAAAGACAAACTTAAAAATAAAAGGGGAGGCCAAAAATTATCAGGGACATTAGAGTCTTTACACTATGTGGTAAATAGATGACTAAATTAGTCCAGTCAAATCAATAAACAAATAAACAAGCAAAAAAACAAAAACAAGAAGACCCAGGGTGAGGGGAGAGGGTCAGTATCCAGAGTTACTACAATGTTTATCTAGAATCTGATTTTCAACAAAAGATTTTGAGACATGCAAAGAAACAGGAAAGAAAGTGTGACCCATATACAGGAAAAACAACAGGCAAAAGAAAGTGCCTATGAGTGGCCCTAGTCATTGGACTTAACAGACTAAACCTTCAAAATATCTGTTATAAATGTATTCAAAGAACAGGCATAAACATGTTTATAGAATTAAAAATTATACGATGGCAATGTCTCATCAAATAGAGAATGTTGAGAAGCAGATAGAAATTATAAAAAAGAACCAAGTTAGTATTTTGTAGGGGAAAAATGCAATCAACAAAATAAAAAATTCATGAGAAAGGCTCAGCAGTAGATTTGAGTTGGCAGAAAAAAGAATCAGCACACTTAAAGACAGATTGATAGAGAGAATGCAATCTGTACACAGATAATGCAGAGAGGAAAGGAGAATGAAAAATGATCAGTCTCAATAACCATGCGATATCTTTAAACACACTAATATATACATAATGGAAGTAGCAAAAGAAGAGGAGAAAGAGAATGGGAAAGAAAAATATTGAAATAAATAATACCTAAAAATATCTAAAAAGTGATGAAAAACATTCATCTACACATCCAAGATGGTCAAAAAACTCCAGATAGAAGAAATACAAAGAAACACAAACCCAGACGTGTTATAGGTAAAGTATTTAAAAACGAAAGAAAAATCTTGACAGAAAGAGAAAAATATCTCATGCAAGAGAAACCCAAAAAATTAAAAGCTGAATTCTCCTCAGAAACAAAGAATATCATAAAGCAGTGAGATGAGATTCAAATTGCTGAAAGGAAAACCTGTTAAGCCAAGAATCTTACATGCAGCAAAACATTTAAAAAATCAAGGTGAAGAGGACATTAGCAAATGGTTAACTAGGGGGCTCTAGCTTTCATATATCCATAGAAACATCATATTTGACAATTATTCATGAATGAGAATGTCTTTGTGGGAACCTGAGAGCCCAGAAGAAACGTTCTGACACCTTGGTGAAGAAAAGAATTGGAGAATAAAGGCATTGAAAATGCGTTTAATTCTCTAATAGAAAGATGTAGGATGGCTGAATGGATTAAAAAAAAAAGCTCCAGTGTTATGCTGCCTACAAGAGACTCACTTTAGCCTTAAAGACACATATAGACTGAGAGTGAAGAAATGGAAAAAGACATTTCAAGAAAATGATAACCAAATAGAAGCAGTGTAGCTATACTTATATCTGACAAAATAGACTTTAAACTGAAAATGGTAAAAACAGAAAGTTCATTGTATAATGATGATGGGATCAATCCATCAGGAAGATATAACAATTGTAAATATTTATACACTTAACATTGAAGCACCTAAATATATAAAGCAAAAACTAACAGAGATAAAAGAAGAAACAAATGGCAATATAATGAGAATTAGATACTTTAATACCCCACTCTAAAAAATATATAGAACATTAAGATAGAGAATCAATAGGGAAACACCAGATTTGAACAACACTGTTGACCAAATGGACGTAAGAGACATATGCAAGACATTCTATCAGACAACAGGAAACACACATTCTTCTCAAGTGCACATGGAACATTTTTGTAGGATAGACCATATGTTAGGCCACAAAATAAGTCTTAGCAAATTCAAGAAGGTTGAAATCATATCAAGTATCTTCCTTGATCACAATGGTATGAAACCAGAAATCAGTAACAGAAGGATAACTAGAAAACCCTCTCTAAGCTGAAGGAAGTATTGTTCAGAAGAGATAAAGGAGTAGGGGAAGACCTAATCCTGTACAAGAATGGGAAACTTCCAGTTCCCAATAAAAAAGGATAGGGGAAATGGAAATGAATGGAAAAGAAAGAGTCATAAAGGTAATAAAAGAGTATATTATGCTATATATTTTGAATTCTATTCAGCAAACTAGCAGCACCCACATCACCTGATGTCAGAGCATGCTAGAAATGCAAGTTCTCACATCCCACCCAGAAATTTGTGTGATTTCTGGCAGATGCTTGCAGCATGAATCATAGTGAATAGAGTAAAATCGGTGAAGGCAATTAAGCTGCTGATGAAATAAGCTAGAAGTGAGTTGATGAAAGAAAGTTCAATGAAAGTGATTGTGAAAATAGTGAGAAATGGACTGAAATGAGGAACATTTTATAGGAAATAAAAGTTATAGCACTTAATCTGGACTTGAAGGATAAAGAAAATGGATGAAGCAATATTTCCAACCCATGATGAAATATTGATGAATATTCTTGAAATATTGAAATGGAAGGGGACTGCTTAAAGGAGCATAATATATTGCCCTCTCCTGCGTTCAGTATCCACTAATTAATTTACTCATTTAGTAATAAATAATATCCTTTGTACACTAAGCAGTGGGGATACAAAGGAAAGGGAAAAAGGACTTAATCTCTGCCATAATGGTACCTTAGGGCCTTGTGAGGGAGACCAACATTAATTAATGACAAATAAATATTTACACAAATAAATATGATGACTTCTTCCACATTGCAACTGTGATAATCTATGAAGGTGCTATGACAGCATATAAAACGTAGGATTGCCTTAATCAAAGAAGCAAAGGAAGATTTTTCCAAGAAACTCACCAATAAATCTGATATAAGAAAGATGAGCAGGAATTGACCCAGAGTGAAGGGAATGAACGTGGCGCACATGAGGGAGTGCAACATAGCCAGTTTGGTGGGGGACATGAATGAGTGGACTATAGAGCAAGATGAGGCTGGTGTGATACTTTGAGGTCAAAACACATTAAACATTGTTAGACATGGTAGGATTTTGTATTTTTTATAAAAGCAATGGTTCTCCAGAGACCTATTTTTAAGCAAGTAAGTGACATGATCAGATTTTCTTTTCTGAAAAGATTACTCTGGCTGTAGTGTGAACATATTGGATAGGATAAGAATGGACATGTTCAACCAGTTAAGAGGCTAGCAGTACTCTAGTCAATCAACAATAGCTTGAACTAGAGTAGTACTGTAGAGCAGTTTACTAAAATGGTGAATATTAGATGAGAAACAAGGAGGAGGAAAGAGGTTGGAACAAAAATTCTCATTTGGATAGAATTAAATTTGTGATACCTGTCAGATATCAAATGGTAAATGACGTATGAGAAGCCTGAATATTTCAATCTGTATTTATTTTATAAGGGCTACTTAGAGTGTATATATCTGTATAGGAGTAGTTTCTATCAAGGGTCATGAAATGTTATGGCAATACATCCACCTCTTCAAGTTATTCCTGCTTAAAAGAGGAAGAGCAGTAACTAGAGAGAGGTTGTGAGTTTTAAGTACTCTTTCTGATCTTATTTCTAAGTCATTGTAAATATTAGACTTCTGCTTAATTGTTGATTATATTGCTCAACATCTTTTACAGGCAATTTTCTCAATGGAAAATTCTTCCAGATTTGCCTCTAATGAGTATCTCTGGGAACTGGATCTCCAAAGCCAGCAAAGTTTCCTGATGCAAGCAAACCTCTTCTAGTCCCAAGAGAGATGAAGATTGATAAAGCCTAACTCCCAAACTACATCTTCTCTGCCTTTGGACGTGGTCTCACCAATGTAGGCAAAGGATCTGGATTCTCTAGACTGTTTCACCTGCTCCATAGGAGTATTGAATAGAGTACATATTTCTAAGGTCATCACTTGGGTGGAGATTAGGGAAGCCAGTAGGTAAGTGTGGAAGGCAGCATTTGACAAACAGAGGAATGGGCTCAGATTTCAGAGTGGAACATAGTGGATGGAAGTTCTTCACTTGAGGGGCTAGATCTGTATCTGTTTCCAAAGCAGTATGTGTCAGTCTCATTGTAAGAAATACCTTACATGGTAAAAGTTCTAACAGACATTCATGGGGACATATCTAGCAGGAAGTTAAATATATGAGTCTAGAGTTCTTAGTAAAGAAGATGGAATTGAAGACATAATTTAAAATTATCTGCTTATGGATATTTAAAGCCTGGCACTGGGAAATACAAAAGAGATCCCAATTTTAATAAAAAGAATGAGGAGGAACCTGTCAAGGACACTAAGATGGCATCTTCAGTGAGACCATTGGAAGCTTAGCAGAGTTTAATGGATATCCTGTTAGTAAGGAAAAGAAAGCGTTTGAAATAAGAGTAGAGGAATCAACTGTGTTAAGTCATGTTTAGAGATCAGGTAAATTAAGAACTGAAAATTGAACTTCGATTTTGACAAGAGTGATTTCAATGGAATGATAAGGGCAAAAATTTGATTGAAGAGGGTTTAAGGTATCATGGAAGGTAAAACCACAAATTTGGAGAGTAATGGACAACGAGCGTTAGAAACAATTAACTCTTTGAAGGATTTGTCATACAGAGCAGAGAAGCGGAGGAAGTGGAGAAGGCTGTAGGAACACATTAGGATAGTAGAATATTGTTCATCTGAGGCTAAAACTTTAGATAGCTAAGACCTCACAATTTCACATAGTTAAGACTTTGTGTATTTTAAATACTGAAATATTATTCAGATAAACTTACTTCTTAGCCACACCTGATCTGAGATCCGATACAAATTATATATTTTACAGATAAATTACCTGTAGGTGAATATAATAATAGTGAGACTATTCAAGCAAAACCATCAAAAAGATCCAACCTGGGAGCAGATATAAAAACGTGAGAGGTATGTCCACGCCTGAGCTGAAGGAAGTACTGTTTTAAGCAATAAGGGAGTAAAAGAAGCCTCAGTCTTCTAGGAGAAAAGGAATCCTCCAGTTTCCAATTTAAAAAAAAAAAACACCTACTAAAACAGAATCTCTTGAGTAAAACCCAGAAATCTGTGACTTAACTAACTCTCCAGGTGAAAGTTTCAGGATCTCTTTTCTCAAGTATTAAAATACGTTGTGCATAAAGAGGGAAAAGATATATGCTTATCCTAAATCAATTATCCATTGGAACATTTAAAGATTTCTAGGAACTAGGAGGTAATGAGTGTATAAAGGAAAAGAAAAGGAAACTGCGTCACATAATTAGAAAGCAGTCACTGAACAGTAATCCTTGGGATACATCATGTGCTCAACTTTTTAGCTCTTGCAATGGAGAACTTACAAAAAAAACAAAACATGATTCCTACTCTCAAGGTATTTAAAATACGATAAATAACAGAAAATTTAAATGTCATAAAAATTAAAAAACACCACAGCCAATATTGATTTAAGGGCTAGATCATCCTATCTATATAATCTGGAAGATACAAAATAACAACAGATAGAATAGTCTAGAAATATGGTGGCGAACAAGGTAAATTTTTTATTTTTGGAGTGAGGAAGATTGGCCCTGAGCTAACATCTGTACCAATCTTCCTCTGTTTTGTATGTGGGATGCCACCACAGCATGACTTGAAGTGCAGTGTGTAAGTCCATGCTGGGGATCTGAACACACAAACCCCAGGCCACTGAAGTGGAACACGCAAACTTAACCACTATGCTGCTGGGCCAGCCCCAAAGACGATAAAATTTTAGTTAAGCCTTGAAGGTTTTGTAATATTTGAGTGATGAGGAAAGATATAAGGAGAGAAGAGGATCAAGGATTAAAGTTTAGGAGAGTAAGTAGATGAAGGAAGAAATGAGCATATTCTTGGAGCTATGAGGCCACCAACTAAAAGAAAGAGGAAACAGAATACTGATGAGTAGTGGGAAATCATGTTTTATAGGTGGGTGGATCCAGAAGTAGAAGTTCTTGATAGGCAGGCAAAGATGGGTATAGGTGATATAATAGGAAATAAGATATTTAAGGTATTTGAGCAAGGGAGAATCAGACCAAAAGGAGAAAGTTGTATAATTTCTGGAAAATCATTGCAGCACAAATCATAATAATTAGAATAGAATTAATGAAGCCCATTAAACTGATGATGAAATAACCTGGGAGCAAGTTGATGAGGGAAAGTTGAAAGAAGGTAGCTGAAAATAGTGAGAAAGAGACTGAAATGGGGAACATTTTATAGGAAAAATGTGTTACAGCACTACTCTGGATTTCAAGGATGAAAAAAATAGATGAATCAGTGTTTCCAACCCAAATTATTAGGAGAATATTTGAAGGAAAAAATTTTATTCATAAAATGTTTAAATGGAAGATTACCTGGGTGAGGGGGACACCATATTGCTCTCTTCTGCCTTTGGTCCCCATTAATTTATTCATGTATTTTGTGACAAATACTTAAATATTTCCTGACTTTTATATGACAAACTCTGGGGATACAATAAAGAAGAAAACTAGATGCAATCTCTACCATAATGCACCTTATGGCCTTATAAAGGAGTCCCACATTAACTAAATAGCTTAAATAATATTTAAACAAAATAAATATAAATTACATCATCCATATTACAACTGTAGTAAATTTTATGAAGGTGCTATGATAGCATATAAAATGTAGCCTTCACTTAACCAAAGAGGCAAAGAAAAACTTCCCTAAGAAAGTCACCAATTGATCTGAGACTGGAAGAATGAGCAGGAGTTGACTCGGAATGAAAGGAAGGAACATGGCACTTGTGAGGAAATGCAATGCAGTTGGTGTGGCTGAGGAGCAGAGAATGAGTGTACTGTGGTTCAAGAGGAGGCTAGTGAAATGCCTCCAGGTCAAAACACATTGAGCTTTGTTAGACATTGTGGGGATTTTCATATTTTCATATGACTAATGGTTCTCTAGACACCTATTTTTAAACAAATAACAGACATAATCAGATTTTCTTTTTTGAAAAGATCACTCTGGCTACAACGTGGGGAAAATATTGGATGGGGCAAGAGTGGGCCTATTAAACCAGTTAGGAGGCTAGCAGTGTGCCAGTCATCAAGAATAGCTTGAATTAAAGTAGTGACTGTGTATATGGGTAGAAGCATTTATTGAGTTCTACTATATGCCAAGAAGTAAGCTAAGTACTAAGATGAAGGCTCTGTCTTCAAAGACTTGTGGAATTGTGATGAAAACAGGTTCATGAACAAGTAATTATACTATCTCATGACACAAACTTTAAGAAAAATTTTACATTTAAGGAACTCCAGGAAGCTTCTGTTTCCTTCATTCCCTCATCTTTGTGTCTCTTCACTTAGGCTATCATTTATAAAGTTCAAATCTTGTCCCTCCCATTGCTAGTTTAATTTCTTTCCTCTATTCTTCACATTGATGGTATAAGGAAAACGCATTGCCAAGAGATAGGCTCTAGGTGCTAACCACCTCAGTAGCTGACGGTGACTGAATCCTCTTTATGCCGATTCCTTTCTTGCAGCACACCTAATCTCAAATGAACTGCAGCAAGAACCCTGACTTTGTCCTCTCGGGGCTGTCCAGAGACCCAGAGAAATGGCAGCTCCTCTTTGGTCTCTTCCTGGCCCTCTACTTGCTGAGCCTCCTAGGGAACTTGCTACTTCTGCTGCCTATTGGTGCTGACATCCGTCTCCAGACTCCCATGTACTTCTTCCTCAGCCAGCTCTCCCTGGTAGATCTCTGCTTTACTTCCACTACAGCCCCAAAAATGCTGGAGGATTTGTGGACCAGCAACGCATCCATCTCTTTCTCTGGATGTCTGACCCAATTATATTTCTTTGCTGTTTTTGCTGATATGGACAACCTGCTTTTGACCGCCATGGCTATTGACCGCTATGCTGCCATCTGCCATCCTCTGCACTATCCACTGCTAATGACTCCTTGCAGATGTGGGCTACTGGTGGTTGGGTCATGGGGAGTGGCCCACTCTGTCTCTCTTGTACATGCCCTGTTGCTATCTCAACAGTCTTTCTATATTAATCAAGAGATTCCTCACTTTTTCTGTGATTTTGGCCCACTTTTTCAACTTTCTTGTTCTGATGCTCACCTCAGTGAGGAAGTGCTGATGGCTCTGACTGGAATTTTAGGAATCAGCCCTCTCCTATGCATCATAAGTTCTTATGTCCATATTTTCCATGCTGTAGCTAGGGTTCCATCAGCACAGGGGAAAAAGAAAGCCCTGGCCACATGTAGCTCCCACCTCTCCATGGTCATCCTCTTCTACAGCACAGTCTTTGCCACATACCTGAAGCCCACATCAACTTCTCACCCCCCTGGGGAGCTGGTTGCTGCTGTCGTGTATACCCTGGTAACTCCCACTCTCAACCCTTTTATTTATAGTCTGAGAAATAAGGATGTGAAGAGTTCACTGAAAAGGGTTCTGGGCATAGAGAGTTTGTGGAATTAAGAATAATCCCCATAGCCAAGCATTTTGGGAAAAATCCTTTACCATCACATTTATAAAGTGAGTCAGTTAACACCAACATTGTCACAGAGCATTATACAATATATTGGAAAGAACGCTATATAGAAATTAGGAGAACTATGTTCTAGGTCCCACTCTAGGTATGGGTTTATATGTATGCCGTAAAGCTGATGGTGAGGATTTTTATTAAACCACTGATAGAAAAGGCAACGGTAATCAAAATGGTGGTATTGATGGCAATAGATGATCAAGTTTCGATAATATTAGTATTACAAGGCAATTAAAGAACAGCTAATCCAATCCAGTTTTAAGTATATGTATACCCAACTGCTTTGTGAATACAAACATTTTTCTTTTTCTCTGAATGTCCATCCTCCAGTTGGACACCAGATGGCACTGAAAAACAACATATCAAAGAGTGATAATATATAAAGGCTGATGAATATATATATACATAATATGTAATAATTATATCAGTAACATGTAAAACAGAATATGATATATATTACATTGTAATATAATGCATATAATTATTTATATAATATAGATATAATGTACCTGAGGGTGAATTGGATGAACTATCTTTAAATTACTTAGTAACACTAATATTATTAAAACTTGATCATCTATTACTATCACTACCACCATTTTGATCACCATTGCTATTTCTATCAGTAGTTTAACAATGAAGATCCTTACCATCAGCTTTACTATAGTCAATATCATCTTTGTTATCAGAGTCACTATACAAATTACTATCTTCAATACTACCCCCATCTTACCATGAGTAAGAGAGTAGAAACTTGTTCTATGCAGTTTTTCTCCTTTGAACGCCTCATTTTCAAAATGTTTTATCTGTGTGTTTGCACTATATTTGAGGGTGTCTGTCAACCTTCTACCAGTCATTGCTGAGAATTGAAATATTGGTAACAATAGGAAAATTTTTAAGAAATATTCTTATTTTTTCTAATAGAGTTAAAGAATATTTCCCAGTAAAGTTTGTGTGTGTTTGTTTTCCACACCAGCAGCCAACTTTATTGACCAGTTACTATGCATTGCAAATTCTTCTGCAAGCAGCTTATTTTTATTGAGGTAAAAATTGGTGTATAACATTATCTAAGTTTCAATTGTACAACACTAGAATTCGACAACCATATACACCACAAAGTGATCATGGCCAAAAGCATAGTTACCACGTATCCCTATACAATTGACCCATGTAAGTTTTATTCATGACTTTTGTTCTTCAATAGTAGAGTATCTATGTATCACTCGAAAACTGGATTCTTTTTTTCTGATACAGACTGTCAAAGAGTGATGCAGCGAAAAGATCAATTGCATTGTATTATACAGAAAATAGTCTATTTAACTTTTGATTTATATAAAATGCAAGTTATTAAGGATAGAAGTAAAACAAAACCACAAGTAAGCAATAAACCTAATTTGAAATATGAAAAATTCTACAGGACAGGTAACCCAACTTCTACAATAAGTCAATGGTGCAAAAAATAAAAGGAGAGGAGAACTGCTGAGAAATAAATAGACTAAGAAACATAATGTAAGGTGCATTCTGGGAAGCTTGTTTGCATCCTAATTTGAAGACATCACTTAAAGATAATTGGGGAAATTTAACCATGGTTTGTACATTTGATGATAAGAAAATATTGATAGTCATAAGTACCATAATAGCATGATGGGCATGATTTTTTTAAATGTCTTTATCAGTTTAAGAGCACACTAAATACTTATATGTGGAAGATGTACTTACATAATTTACACAACATCTAAAACTTGCTTTAAAATTTTCCAGCAAAAAAAAAAAGTGAACTGTAGGTAGTTGAAACAATATTGGCAAAATGTTGATGTCAAAACTTAATGGTAGCTACATAAGGGGTTCATTCTGCTACTCTCTCTACTTTTCTGCATGTTTGAAATTTTCTACAATAAACAATTAAAATGAATTAGGAAAATGCATTCAGCTTTATATTTTTAAATATATACATGTCCTTAGACCTGACAGTTCAAGTACCAAGAATATATCAAAGTAAAATCTGGATATAAATGATGTTTTTACAGTGAAAGAATTGAATACAACTAAAAATTCCCAATAATAAAAGATTATTTAAACACATCATGTTTAGCTATACTATGAAGCCCAGAAGAATAAAAAAATACATATTTTATTGATCTTGAAAGATGGTCATGACATAATGTTTGCTGGCAAACTAACTTATGAACTCAATGATCCAATTTGCTTATGTAGAATGAAATTCTGCTGTTATACAACAATGATATAAATAGCCAATACTTCTAGTTTTCTTTTGCTGTTACTATTTTTGTTTAAGTATTTTTCTATATTAAATATCCATGGCCTATTTAATAAAGAAATAATAGAATTTAAGGCAAAATTTTTAAATCTAGCACTTCAAAATTGCCATACATCCTCTCTTTTTTTGGAACTGTAGAAGGGTTAGAGAGGAATAACAAAACAGACAAAGTTATTCTTCTCCAATCTTGGAGGACTTTGAAATGGAGAGATCTGAACTCCAAACTAAAATCTTCAACACCATTTTTCTTAAATCAACTGTTTCAACTTCCTTATGTAGAGACACCTTCTGAGTGGCTAATGAACCAACTTGTTCCAAAGAATGTAGATCACAGCATTGAAGATGGTGGCAATCACGGTGTAAAGCAGGGTAAAGATCTTGGAGAGGAGTTGGGAGTGGATAGCAGAAGGTGTAATGTACACGACCATGAGAATTCAATAGAATATGGACACTACAAGTGGGAGGAGCATGTGGAAAAACTATTTCACCTGCTAACTCCAGCAAGAGAACTCAGCATAGCCACCACAATTCAGGATAAGATGTCAGAATCAGTCCAAAGGGAACAGTGAGGCAGAACAGAAAGAGAAGGAATATTGTCACCTGGGCCACTCCGGGATCTGAGTAAGCCAGCACCACCAAAGGCATGAAGTTGCAGTAAAATTGGTCTATGTGGTTGAAGCCAAAGAACATCATATGGACCATTAGGGCCACAACTAGTCCATCTACCATGAAGCCAGAGAGCTATTCTGCAACCATCAGCTCCAAGAACTATCTGGGCCCCATCAGGAGTAGCTGATCTCCAGACAGCAATCATCTGCAGTGACAGCCAGCAGGAAGGAATCAGCTATGGTGAGGGAACAAAAGATACAGAACTAGCACAAACAACCAGCCACAGAGATAGATGCCTCCTACGGGAAGCCCTCCCACATTTTTGGCAATACGTTAGAAATTATCAAGAAAGGACAGATTGATGTAGAGATTCTCAAGGAAGGACAGGTCAGGAAGAAATACCTGGATGTGTCAAGACTCTGGCAGCTAACCATGGCCACAATAATTAGCACATTGCCTATGGTGATGTCGGCATAGTTGGCAGTGATCACAATAAAGAAAGGAGATGCAGCTCAAGTATGTCATAGAAACCAAGGAGGACAAATTCAGTAATTGTTTGGTTTGCTATTGAGACAGTCTCCATGTGGACCATCCAAGTTTCTGCTTGGCAGTGTTGAAGGGAGAAATTTTAATGTGTCTTTAATCTTCTACGCCAAGCCTAAGATTAGTAGGACTAAAACAAAAGGGTAAAAGTGAGTCTCCAAAACAAAGATCACTTACACGCGTCTTCATTTGTCCTTTTCAGTTGCTTATTCCTTCTCCCACTCCTATTCTTCCCTGAATTCCTTAATTATTCATATTTTTCAAGACTTGGGAGAATTTATCCAAAATTACAATTTCAGTTTTTTTCAAAACCCTTTACCTTATTATTTCAATCTAATATCTCTCTGATATAGTAAATTCCACTATCTTAATCTGTATAACCAGTCAAATATAGCCTTCATTGTGAGCAACCATGTAATATCCTCTAAGTGACTGTTAGGGATGGCCCATCATCAGCTCAAAATCAGTATGATTTAAACTCTTGTGTTTTCCCCAAGCACAATCAACTCTATTAGAGTGGTTTGAAAATTATTCCTGATACCTAAGCTTCGTATATCAGAGTCATGTTTATTTTAATGATCTCTTTCATTTCCCATTCTCCAAGCAGTGAAATTTCATCAACTATTCCTTGGAAAATTCTTATATGCCTTCCTCTCTACCCTATGCCTATCTTAGCACAATGTCCTACTGCGTAGCCATTTAGTTTGTAGTTTTTCCTCTCCCTTATCACAATAATCTTCCTTAAATACTGCTTCATCAGGTCATTCAAGCGTTTATAGTGGAAATATGACAAATTATAATGTCAGGGGAAGTGTAGGTGCTGTGAGAGCAGTGAGAGACCAACCATATACTGGAACTGTGATGGGATAGGGGGAAGACAGGCGAAGCAAGGTCAGAGAAAGCTTCCTAAATAAGGTAGCAAGTAGGCTAAGTTTTGAAGAAGAATAAACAATTGGCCAGGCAGAAGACAAGTAGTAGAGAGGGCATTCCAGGTAGGAGAGGCATATGTGAAAGCAAAGCTGTGTAATTGAGCATGGCACTTTGAGGATCTAAAAATGAGTCTGTGTACATGTAGAGAGGATCTGATCTGGAGATGTGTGTTTTATACTGAAAGAAAGTATAAGTAAATGTAGATGTAGCTATGTAGATACATATATACATCAAGGCTTAGTGTTTTTCTAAATTGTAGAATTAACAAAGGAACTACAAAACAGTCAGAAAATAATTAACAAAACGGTAATAGTAAGTCTTTACTTATCAATACTTTCCATATAGATGGATTAAATTACCCAGTCAAAAGACTCTGAGTGACTTAATGGAAAAAACAAAACAAAACAAAACAAAACAAAAACAAAAACAAAAGATCCAACAATATGCTCCATACAAGCGACTCACTTTAGGAAACCTATAGGATGAAAGTGAAGGGATGGAACAAGATATTTCATGCAAATGATAACCAAAAGAGAGTAGCTGTGAATTTATAAGCATACAAAACAGACATATCATATAAAATAGACTTCTTGTCAAAGCAACATAAAAGATCGAGAGATAAAATATCACTGTATAATGATACATGAGTTAATTCATCAAGAAGATATAACAATTATAAGTATATTGGGGCATGTAATATATAAAGCAAATGTTAAAAGAATTGAAGGGATAAATAGACAACAGTACAATACTAGGGGACTTCAATACTGTATATTCAACAATGGATAAATTATCAGACAGGTAATCAAAAAAGAAACAGTGGGATTTGGGGCCAGCCTCATGGCCTAGTGATTAAGTTTGGCACACTCTGCTTCAGCAGCCCAGGTTTGTGGGTTTGGATCCTAGGAGTGGATCTATACCACTTGTCAGCCATGCTGTAGTGGTGACCTACATATAAAGTAGAAGAAGATTGGCATGGATGTTAGCTCAGTCCTAATCTTCCTCAGCAAAAAAAAAAAAAAAAAAATATATATATATACATATATATTGACCTAATGGACAAAACAGACATATATAAAACATTCGAAACCACAGTTTCAGAACACAAATTCTTCTCAATTACACAGGGAACATTGTCCAAGTGTTAGGCACAAAACAAGTTTTCACAAATTTAAGAAGATTGAAAACATATCAAGTTACCTTCTGACCACAATAGTATTCAAATTAATGACCATAACAAGAATAAACATGGAAAATTTTAAAACATGTGGAAATTAACCAACACACTCCTGACAACCAATGAGTCAAAGAAAAAATCCAAAAGGATATCAAAAAGAACTTTGAGGCAAACAAATACAGAAACACAACATACCAAAACTTATAGGATGCAGCAAAGCAGTTCTAAGAGAGAAATTTACAGCCATAAGTGCCTACATTGAGAAAAAAGAAAGATCTCAAACAGCCTAACTTTACACCTCAAGCAACTAGAAAAAGAAGAAGAAATTAACTCGAAATTTAGCAGAAGGAAGGAAATAATACAGATTAGAGCTGAAATAAATGAAAAAGAAACTAGAAAGACAACAGAGAAAATTGATGAAATTGATTTGTTGTTTTGAAAAAATAAAAAAATTAAGAAACTTTTAACTAAATTAACCAAGAAAGACAGAGAGTCCTCAAATAAATAAAATTATAAATAAATAGGAGACTTTCCAATTGATACCAGACAAATACAAAGGATTATAAGAGACTACTATCAACAATGATACACCAACAGACTGGATAACCCAGCATTAAAAAAAAATTCTTAAATATTCAAACTTCCAAGACTGAATCATAAAGAAACAGGACATCTGGACAGACCAATAATGAGTAAGGTGATTGAATCAGTAATCAAAGCCTCTCAACAGAGAAAAGTCCAGGACCTGATGGTTTCATTGGTAATTCTACCAAACACTTAAAGAATATTTGACACCAATCCTTCTAATAGTCTTCCAAAAAACTGAAGAAGAGGGAAGACTTCCAAAATCATTTTACTTGGCCAGCATTACCCTGATACAAAAACGAGACAGAACAGAGCAAAAAAAGAAAAAACATAGGCCATTCCTGATGAACACAGACGCAAAACTCCTCAGGAAAATGCTAGCAAACCAAATTTAAGAGCACATTCAAAGGATCATAACTATGAACAAATGAGATTTATCCTTGGTATGCAAGAATTGTTTAACATGTGCAAATTAATAAACATGATACACCACATTAACATAAGTAGGGATAGAAATAACATGATCATCTCAACAGATGCAGTAAAAGCATTTGACAAAATCCAATGTGGTTTCATGATAAAAACTCTCAAAAAATTAGGTATAGAAGGAGCATATCTACATAGTAAAGCCATATGTGACATGCTACAGCTAACATCATACTCAATGGTGAAAAGATGAAAGATTTTCTTCTAATATCAGAACCAAGACAAGAGTGCCCACTCTTACCATTTCTATTCAACATAGTACTGGAAGTCCTAGCCAGAACAATGAGGCAAGAAAAAGAAATAAACGGCATCCAAATTGGAAAAGAAGTAAAATTGTCTCTGCAGATGGCATCATCTTATACACAAAAAACCTTAAAGACCCCACTAAACAACTATTATAACTAAACAAATTCAGTAAAGTTGCAGAATACAAAATCAACATACAAAAATCAGTCATGTTTTTATTCACTAACAACTATCCAGAAAGAAATTATTAAAATAATCCCATTTGCTATAGCACCAAAAGGAATAAAATACTTAGGAATAAATTTAACCAACAAAATGAAAGATCTGTAAACAGAAAACTGTAATACATTGATGAGAGAAATTGAGGTAGAAAATAAATGAAAAATATTCCATGTTCATGGATTGGAAGACTTACTGCTGCCAAAATGTCCACGGTGCCCTAAGAGATTTCCAGATTCTATGCAATCTTTATCAAAATTCCAATGGCATTTTTCACAGAAATAGAAAAAAAAATCTTAAAATTCATATGGAACAAAAAAGAAAACGCAAATAGTTAAAGCAATACTGAGAAAGAAGAACAAAACTGGAGAGCTTCCTGATTCCAAACTATGTTTGAAAGCTTTAGTAAAAAACAGTACAGTACTGGCATAAAAACAACCAAATAGACAAATGCAAGAGAATAGAGAGTCAAAAAATAAATCCACACATACACAATTAGCCTTTAATAATGATACCAAGAATACACAATGAGGAAAAATGTTCTCTTTGATAGATGGCATTGGGAAAACAGTACATCCATGTGTGAAAGAATAAAATTGGACCCTTGTCTTAGACTATGTTCAAAAATTAACTCAAAATGGATTGCAGACTTCTGCGTAAGACTTGAAACTGTAAAACTTCTAAAGAAAACACGCAGAAAACCTCCTTGACATTGGTCCTGACAATGATTTTTTGGACATGACACCAAAAGCAAAGCAATAAAAGCAAAAATAAACAAGTGGAACTACATCAAAGTAAAAAACTTCTGCAAAACAAAGGAAACAATCAACAAAATGAAAAGGCAACCTACAGAATGGAAGAAAATATTTACAAACCATATATTCGATAAGCGATTCATATCCAAAATATATAAAGAACTACAACTCAACAGCAAAACAAGCAAAGGAACTGAATAGAAATTTTTCCAAAGGCAATATATGAATTTTCAGTAGGTAGATGAAAAGATTCTGATTGCCACTAAGTATCAGGGAAATACAAGTCAAAGCCACAGTGAGATATGATCTTACTCCTGTTAGGATGACTATTATGAAAAAGTCAAAAGATAATAAGTGTTGGTGAGGATTACACTGTTGGTGGGAATGTAAATTGGTAGAGACACTGTGGAAAATAGTAGAGGAGTTATCAAACAATTCAAAATAGAACTACCATATGATCCAGCAATCTTCCTTCTGGGGATATATCTAAAGGAAATAAAACCACTATCTCAAAGAGATATTTGCACTCCTTGTTCACTTCAGCATTATATACAGTAGCCAAGATACAGAACTAACCTAAATGGAATATTATTCAGCCAAAAAAGAAGGACATTCTGCCATTTGCAATAACATGGATGAACCTGGAGGATGTTATGCTAAGTGAAATAAGCCAGATACAGAACGTCAAATACTGTATGATCTTAATTATATGCGCAATCTAAAAAGCCAAACTCACGGCAGCGGAGAGTAGAATGTTGGTTGGCAGGGGCCAGGGAGTGGAGGAAATGGGGAGATTTGGTCAAAGGGTACCAACTTTTAGTGATGAGATAAGCAAATTCACGGATCTAATGTACAGCTTTGTGACTATAATTAATAATACTGCATTTTATACATAAAATTTGCTGAGACAGTAAGTAGATCTTAAGTGTTCGCACTGCAAAAAAAAGTGAATAAGGTGGTGGATGTGTTAATTAGCTTGCTTGTGGTATATGTATATCAAATCATCACCTTGTACATCTTAAGTATGTACAATTTTTATTTGTAAATTATATCTCAATGAAACGAATAAAGAAGAAAAAGAAGAGAAACAGTAAATAAATTTTAATTCAGTGTGAGTTTTTATTCTGTTAACTCTCTTCAAATATATTTGGCAATTACTCTACAATAAAGCAGAAAAAATATTTTTAAAAAAACATTAATTTAAGCATATCTCAGTTTTGTTATCCCTTAAGAGAGAAG
Organism: Equus przewalskii; assembly: GCF_037783145.1. Classification (NCBI taxonomy): domain Eukaryota; kingdom Metazoa; phylum Chordata; class Mammalia; order Perissodactyla; family Equidae; genus Equus; species Equus przewalskii. Next base: position 29,154,751 of record NC_091849.1, read on the forward strand.
AAGGACAAATTCTCACTATGAAAGAAATTAACATGAGGGTGCCCTAACTCCCTCTACTCCATAACACACCAATTGAAACTTAAAGAGCATGAAGATCCACTGCTCTCCATCTCCATCTACTTACTAAAGAAAATAAACTATGGTGCATTAGGAAAGATTGAAGATCGATCTTTTCACGGTCCGATCGAAGAAGTAGTAACACTAGATATTCCAGAGGAAAACTGTAGGATTTCCTGCAACGAGTTTGGAAAAAAAGACTTTTGACTGTATCAGTGGAAATGTGTTACTGGCTAAAGAAGAAAGGCTGTAAAGACTACTTTTTCAGGTTTTTTAAAAGCAGCTGTGGACTAAACTGTAAAGAATTATATACCTCAAGGACATTATGCTAAGTGAAATAAGCAAGTCACGAAAGGACAAGCATTGTATGACTCAGCTCATATAAAGTATCTATTGTACTCAAAATCAAAGAAACAGAAAGTAGAAAGGTGGTTTCCAAGGACTGAGGGGGAGGGAAGAGGGAATTCAGTTTTGCAAGATGAAAAAGTGCTATAAATATGTGGCACAACAATGTGAATATACTTAACACAACAGAATTTTACACTTAAAAATTGTTAGATTTTATTTAGTATTATATGGTTTTTACAATAATATAGAAATACATATATATAGAACAAATTATATAAATACACACATATATATTTATTTATACTACAAAACAGTTTGACTTTAGACAATTCTAATAATAATATAATTATTTTATCACCTTAAAAAAATTATACAAAAATAGGAAATTGACCTGGAATAACAAGCCTGCTCTCTAAAGATAGAACTATAAAGAGGAGAATGTGTGCTAATATTTCCTGAAGATTTGAGAATGATGGAGTTTCCTCCCTTTAGCCCCTTCCCTCCTTGTGCTCAATCTGAAAAAATGCAGAACATTGGGTAGAAATGTCATCCTAATCACCCTGCACTCCCCAGAGCAGACTGGGAACGTAGTGTACTTCTCTCCTTCACCCTCCATCCCCTTTTTTAGTTCCCAGACTCTTCTGTCCTTTCATGGTAAGTCCTTCCCTTTATCACAAAAGAGGGCTGACAATTGCCAAGAGGGGAGAGGCCCCAGAGAACCAATTATGGATTTACTGAAGAGCAACCTTAGATGAACTAGAAATACCAGTCCCTTGAGACACTGGTCTTTTTCTAGAGGAGGTTCCTAAACTGTTGGCTTGACCAAAAATGGTGCATAAACCAGAAGAGTCATATGGGAACCCACCTTTCCATCCCTAGCTGGACTAATACCTCTTCACAACACCAGACATCTCATTCCCCACTACCGAGTACCTTCCCCAGAACTTACCACAAAATTCTTCTAATTTTTCTGCAACATCCCTAACCGCCCCCACTACCACCACCGATAGTGGTCCTCTCAGAAGACTGTTCTCAACCTTCACTCCCCACCCTACAGCCTCGAGACTCTTTCCCCATCCCAGGCAACTATTTCAATAGAAATTACTCTTGGTAGGAGTGTTTTGTATATATCATCAAAGGCTTCCCAATGCTGAGCCTGCTTTAAAGGGAAGGATGCAGGCATGTTATTACAGAATAAAGTCCAAACTGCTATGTGACCTTTTCCATATCCTCCATGCCCCAATGCCTGCCCAACAACTTATCTCTCACTGTTCTCTCCTGTGAATGCTTCACAGAAATCAGGCTGATCCACGGACTTCTCATCCCCAAATGTGTGTTCAGGTACTTCTCTGTCACCTGTCTGCATCAGATGCAAACTACAGCCCCACTTTCTCCCTGACTAACAGACCAACAGAGAAAACTCCTTTCTCTGAAATACAAGGAGCCTGCTGTCTGTAGCCTAGAGAAAAGGTCACATTACTTTTAAAATTTAATAGCTTAAATGATAAATATGATATATCCTTATTGTGACACTTCAAATATAATAGTAGTCTTTAAAAAGATGAATATTCTTTCTTCCCCTAAACACTCCACCCAACTGATAAAGCTACTGTTAAGATGTTGCTCTCTATCTTTATATACTTTTCCCTTTATTTATGCAAACATTCGAACTTACTACCTTATGAACTTCCCTAGATGCCAAAGATCTCTATGATATTTTGTTAAATGGAAAAAATAAGATGAAAACAGTGTGCTTTAGTCTGCTCCCATTTGTGTAAAAAACAATATACCACTCACATGTTTATATGTACACAGTCAAGCAAGTGCAGTCATGCCCTGCAAAATGACCTTTCAGTGAAAGACGGACTGCATACGTGACGGTGGTCCTATAAGATTAATACCTTAGGGGCCGGCCTGGTGGCGCAGTGGTTAAGTGTACATGTTCCACTTCAGCTGTCCAGGGTTCACCAGTTCAGATCCCGGGTGTAGACATGGCACTGCTTGGCACACCATGCTGTGGTAGGCGTCCCACATATAAAGTAGAGGAAGATGGGCATGGATGTTAGCTCGGAGCCAGTCTTCCTCAGCGAAAAGAGGAGGATTGGCAGCAGTTAGCTCAGGGCTAAACTTCCTCAAAAAAAAAAAAAAAAGAAAGAAAGAAAGATTAGCACCATATAGCCTAGGTGTGTAGTAGGCTACACCATCTAGTCTTGTGTAAGCACACTCTAAGATGTACGCACAATGACGAAATGGTCTAATGAGCATTTCTCAGAATGTGTCCCTCTCGTTAAGCAACGCGTGATTGTATTAACTAGGTGTACCTAAATTCTAGATAGGAGTACCAGTAATTTGAGGTGGTAGAAAGATGTAATTTTATTACATACATCTTTAACTTTTTACCATGTAAAATTTTTACTGCTTAAATTATTTTACATCTTTACCAGTTACCATGTAAACTATTATCTTTTTAAATTTATTTTATATTTATAAAGTTACAAAAGAAAAGATGCATATTGTAACAAGTGAAAAAATGTGAAAACAAAGCATAGCCCTCTCTCCCAACCATTATGCCTCTAATGCCTCCTCCCCTCCACCCAGGATAACCGATGTGAACCCCTGGTATGGATTCCTGCTTAGTTTTCCATACATATGAAATATGTATATATATATGAATATTTTAACATTAAAAATAAAAGGCTAGTCTCTAAAATAAAATAAATAGTCTCTGTTTATTCCCTCCAAACATTTCACCCAACTGATGCTACACACATGCAGCAAGACACACATGTACACACAGCGGGGAGTTAGCTCTGGCTGACTGATGGGTTGATTTGAGAGTTTGTTTTTATCAAAATAGACTTATAATATACATATTGCTGTCACATTTACTCTTGTCATAAACAATGTGTGTATACACATAAACACTTCATGAACACCCTCACAAAGCAGTATAGACCTCCTTATATTGAAATGTATTTTTGCATAAAAATATACACAGATATAATTTTATATAATTGGTATCATAACATGAATAGTATAGTGGGAATTTAGAGCTAGGTTTTGATGAGTATTTCTACTTTTGGCTTTCCAGTGCTTTTCTTTTCCATTTCAGACATTTTCCTTTTTCCCACACACACCATCCACTCATCTATCAGCCTATTCTCATATAACCCATGTCTAGAATCAGTTGTGTATCCTTCTACACTTTTCTCTGTGGTAGAAAAATACACTTAACAAATACACATTCACACAAGTGAATAGCTACTGATATAATTATTTCGTTGTTTTTAATAATAGTGTTGAATTTATAGCATATATGTACCATATTAAATTCAACCATTTCCTTAAAATTGGACCAGTGTATTTTATTACAATGTTGCAACAAGCATTCTATTCAAAATATCTCTGCTTACTAATCTCCTTTTCAGAAATAAATTTCCAGAAGTGTGATTCCTGGATCAAAATACTTGCCGTTTAAAAATTTTAATAAATATTTCCATATAGCTTTCAACAGAAGCAGTAGTAATCTTCAAAGGCACATGAAAATATCTAATCCTCAGACTTTCAAACAGTATTTAATCTTAATACACTTTGAAAATATTTGCCAATCTGATGTGGAGACATGTTATCCTATTGTTGTTTTAATATGCATTTCCTTGAGAAATAATGAGAACTTGAATTTCTCCCTCCATTGGTGTATTTTTATTTTTTCTTCTGGGCTTTACATTTTCATTTTAATTTGGATTGTTTTTCTTATTATTTTAAGATTTTTTTCCATATTAGGGAAAATTTTATCTTTTGGCCAACTAAAGTATAAGCTGCTTTAGAGAGCCAGATACGTTACTTTCAGCACCTAGAAAATTTGTCCATATATATGAACAGAAAGCATGAACTTTGACAAGCTTGAGAGCAGTCATGACTCTGCCTTAACCCCATAAGGCACAAACTCACTGAAGAGTCTCAGTGTAAAAGTCTGGATTGGGGAACACAAACATGTCTTTGGGTATTTTATACTCTTCCATCAATTTCACATGCATTACTCATTTCTCACAGCAATTTTCTGGTTGATATAAGGAACCCCACTCTTATGAACAAAACTGTTTGGATAAAATCTTAATTGAAGGAAGTTTAAGTTTTTTGGTAGCAATTTTATGGTCCTAACGTGGAGTAGTGCTGGTCCAAATATGAAACTGAAGAGAAACACCACTTCAGAGAGGAATCAAGTTTAACATGGGAAAGTCTGAATAACCTTAACTTTGAGATATATTTGGCAAATATCTGTAAGGTGAGCACAAGAGAACTGATAAATTCAATTTCCTAATTATTAGCTCAGATTCTAGGCATAAATATTATGACATAAGCAATGACAAGCACAACCTCCTGTTGGAGAATGGGCAAGTCAGGGAAAGGGACCACTACATATTTGACAGCAAAACTAATGAAAGTATATAGACAGTCAGGTTGACTCTCCTTGCTCCTTCTCAATCACTCCAATCCTGGAAAATAAAATAAAATTTAAAAACATCATGAATTTATACAAGGAAAATTAAAAATAGAGTTCATAATACTAAATCTAGGGTTCAAAGAGAAAATATAAATATGCCCCTATAAGTTCAGATTCCAGTACAGCTAAGAAGAAATGTGATTCTTTCTTCCAGAGAAAAGAATGCCAAGAGGCTGCTAACCTGAGATTATCCAGGCAGCTGTATAAATGCCCTGAAATAACCATGGGAAAGAATGGTATTAGATACAGGGGAAGTTGATGGAACAAAATCTGTTAATCAAGAAACGAGTGAGAACAAGTCTCTGTGGAGATTTTCAGGTTTTTGATATAAGTGATCTGTACTTTTTCTTTTACTCAGACGAGGTGGAGAGGTATGGACAATATAAATTATTACATTTCCTCTCCATCAATAGAATTCTCTAAGTTAGCTCAGTGGAAAGACCTGAATTTCAGTTCCTTCAACATAAAACCATTTGGCTTCACCATTTCCATTGCTGTGTCAATCACTGAGCAGCATTGTCATAAAAGTTTGCAGTTGGACACAAAGAGGAAAAGTAAAATTGAGGAAAGTGTAGAAATGTTCAGGTGCAACTCCATCCCTGCCATCCTGATTCTGGCAACATGCTGAAAACGTATACAAGGAAAAGGATATAAAGGTCTTATGAGACATGGGTGCTGAATGTAGAGTTCTACTGGAAAGATCAAATTATTCACAAGAAAATTAAAGGCTTCAAGACAGGCAGTGGATCTGTAAACCAGAAGACCAGAAGGCTCCAGTTACCACATTACCATATACAACAGGGTGACCTTCCACAAGCCCTCTCATCTCAAGGCTGCAGTCCACTCATTGTAGATGAGGTTATTGGATGCGGATATCCAGGTCCAGGTGCTGCTCTGAAAAACTGTATGGCCCTCTCTGAATAATAAGAATTCAGGACTAGTTCACTAGTCAGTGGACTAGAACATTTGGCTATGTCCTCATAAATTAATAAAGAAGAATGGTTGCTAATTTACAAAATGCAGAGGAGGATGCCAACTATGAGCAAAGGCACCAAGGTATGAAGGAGCCTAGACTCAATGTAAAATGAGAAAAGCTCCATAAACTGACCACAGCCATTAGATTCTCTAAATGTTGAATGTTATTATCAGAGATAATAACATATATAGTTTACTGAGGAGTCTCAATGTATGAGGTGTAAATGCGAAATGGTTTTATTTTTGTGGTTACTGCTATAAACTGTGCTCTGTTTACTCCCTCTCTTTCCACTGATAGCCAACTTTCCAACTCACCTTGAGTCAGATTCCCTAATTTGTCATTCACTTTAAGGTTTTAAAAGCATTACTCTGCTTATTAAAATGTTTACTATTCCCTTTTCTTTATATTGAAATATAGCGTTGCACAAAGGTCTATTTATTTTTAAATTATACATCAACACTATTTTTTTAATAGCCAGCACTAGATTTGGTCCGGTAGCTTGGAGTAAAAGAGAGAGAGCCTTGTTTGCCCCTCACAACCCCTCTTCTTCCTCCTCCTACTTCTTCTGGTATTGGGAAGGTGAGAAAGGAGAGGAAGAGCATGCTGGTCAGATTGCATCCTCTTCTTGGTTGGTGGTAACTTCTGCTCTAGCTCTATGTGTGACTAATTTAGACAGGCGTGACCAGCTCCCCCAAACCTCGGCCACTCACTCAGCTTCATTTTGCAGCTGGCCCCCAGCTCATGGCCTTACTGAATTCCTGATGCCCAAACATCTTTGCCCAATGATCCAGTATAGTGTGTAGCATCATCTTGCTTCATGACCCCAACTCTGGGGCCTGTACTCCTGAATGGGATCCATCTCCATATCCTTGGTAAAGCAGTCATTCCAGGAAGTATGGTCTGTCTTACCCCATCAGAAGGTAAAAGATCGGAATAGTCTGTCTGCACACATCCTGCCTTCCCTATTAGGGTGGCCCACCCCTCCCTCCCGGCCCTCCCCTTAAATGAACTGGGGCTGGAGTTAGTGGAGAGGTAGTCCTGTTTCTTCTAACATAACCTCACAGCAATCCTGGTTGGGAGAGAGCAGGCTCTCTGAGAAAGTTTGAATCTAGAATGAGCCCAGGGGAAATAGGAAAATTCCCACTGGTAAATTTAAAACTCCACTTTTACAGACAGATGCTGTGGCACAGATCTTTCAGGGTCTGCAAAGGAATACAAAGCAAAGGAACTGGAACTTGATATAATATGAATATATTTAACATTTACATTTTTAGAGACACTTCAAAGTAAGAAACATACAGGATTGGATGTTTATGTAAAATTCACATTTTGATCATCATCTTCCTTCTACTCAATGTTAAATTTTAACTGTGCAAGTCTGACTATCCCTGAAGATTACTTTTTTGATCAGTTTGGGTTGAAGCACATATCAATAACAGTTGTTTTCCTTTCAAAGATCCAATCTATCCCAAAATTCCCTCCTGGATATCCAAGCATGAATTCACTTTTGCTCTAAGGCGTATTGCCCTCCTTGCCTTACATTGAACAAGATCTCTCCTACTCTGTCAATGATACTCAGAATGAAGAAATCTCCATGAAGTTCCTCTATCCATTCCTATGCTAGAACCTATACAAAAGAAAATACACTCACTTTATGCCCACCTTCTGATATCTGCTGGCATTCGGTTACATCTTCCCAGGAGATATTTTTATTTTTAAATTTCAGCACCTAAGCTACAACAGAGGAACTTTTTGTAATCTTCCTCTATGTGTGGGTAAATTTTGTCTATCACACACCCCTTTCAGTACAATATCATCTTTCAAAAATCCTGGCTTTACCTAAGGATATCAATTTTAACCCACTACCATGTGCTGGCTTTAGGTCTCTGTTCTATAAACAGAGTTGCCTATAACATTGAAATTACATAGGAAATGAGCTCCCAGAACTCTTCAATGCATTTTTACTAAAGAAGACTAAAGATTGGATATATTCTACAAGATATTAAGACCTAAAATAAAATAATATTGCTTGAAATGCAGCTGAACAAACAATATGTATTTTAAAAATGGAGGAATAGACCATGTACTGGGGGGAACTTGGAATTTTACACAGATGGCATCAAGCATCTATGAAGAAAGAATAGCTTGTCTGTCTGTCTGTCTACACACAGACTAAGTAGAGGCAATTCTGGCTATTATCTCACAGCATGTAAACATAAACTCTATAACACTGTACTTCTAAATAGCAAATGTGAAACTCTAACTCTAATAAACAAAACCAGTTACATAATTCGTGGGGTCCAGTGAAAAATTAAAAATCAGGATCACTTGTATAAAAATTATTAAGAATTTCAAGATGGTGAAAGCAAACCATTAAATCAAGCATGGGGCACTACTGACTATGTAGCCCTTTGGGATTGCATAGGTCACATGCACATGAAGCTTACCTTTTAATAAAAGAATATTTAAAACAATTTTATTTTGAATAGAGGAGAAAAATAATTATAAACAAGAATTTGGAAAGACAAAACGTAGAGAGGAAAATCACTGCTCATGACTTCATCAAAATGATGAGGTGTTATACAACTGAGGAAAGTGTAGATAAAATTCAGATGGATGAGAGCCAGCCCTGATTGCCCAGTGGTTAAAGTTCAGCATTCTCACCACTTCAGTGGCCCAGGTTTGTTTCCAGGTCTCAGAACCATACCATCCCTCTATCAGATGCCATGCTGTGGTGAAGGCTCACATAGAACTAGAAGGACTTACAACTAGGATATACAACCATGCACTGGGGCTTTGGAGAGGAAAAGAAAAAAAGAGCAAACTTGTCAACAGATGTTAGCTCAGGGCGAATCTTTCCCCACACACACAAAAAAATGATATTTTGAAAGAATGGAGACCACATTGCAGTTATCTCCAAAAGAAGAAAGCCTCGGTTTAAATTCTGGTTTCACTACTTATTGCAAAACAGGGAAATTTATTGATGACTATAGTTAATTATATGGTATTATATATTTGAATGTTGCTGAAACTAGATCTTAGGTATTCTCACCACACACACAAAAAATTAACAATGTGAATTGATGGATGTGTTAATTATCTAGATGGCGATGATCCTGTCACAATGAATATGTAAATCAAATCAACATGATGTACATTTCAAATATATAAAACTATATTTGTCAACTGTTTCTCAATAAAGTTTGGGGAAAAAACCAACAAAATATAATTAAGTCCTTTGAGCTTTAGTTTTCTTGTGATAAAGTAGGAATGATTTTAGTATTTTCTACACTAGGGGTTTGAAAGAACTAAATGAGCTAATACATGTGAAGAACTCAGAACAATAGCTTACACAATGAACAGACAATAAATGTTACTTGTTTCTATTATATTTTTAGCATATTGTATAACAAAGAATTATTAATTTCATGAATATATAATCCTTCAAAGCAACAAGAATGGACCTCAATAGAAAGATGGACAAAGTACAGAGCATTTATAAATGTTATTAAAAGCTTGTCAGATGGCATATTGATATTCTTGGATGAAGTAGACAGAATATTTTCACCTAAAGAATACAGCAAGAAGGGTACACATTGGGCCTGCCCAGTGGCACAGCAGTTAAGTGCTCACATTCTGCTTCGGTGGCCCATGCAAACTTATGCACCACTTGTCAAGCCATGCGTGGCAAGTGTCCCACACAAAATAGGGGAAGATGGGCAGGATGTTAGCTCAGGGCAAGTCTTCCTCAGCAAAAAGAGGAGGATTGGTGGCAGATGTTAGCTCAAGGCAAATGTTCCTTAAAAAAATAAAAGAAAGAAGGGTATACATTGGAGAGACCAACTTCATTCTCCCAGAGAGTAATGTGAGGTTTGGGATCCCAAAGTTCAAGAAAATAATTTAGTGTTATTACCAACAGTGAAGAGTCATGTTAGAAGGAATCAAAGCATTTCTCTCTATTCCTCTTTTCTTTTTTTCCATAGAACCACAGTAATATGTGAATAGACTATTTAAAGATAATCACCTTTCTGTACAGATCAATGAGATGTAACTGCCCCCCATTTCTTAACTGTCATTGCCAAATTTCTTCCCACTTTACACACAGAGTTTTTTTCAGGGAAGTCCCCACGATGAGCATATGTATCCATACATCTTTCCCATGACATAAAAGATATTTTAACTCAGAAAACATATGAGGTCATTGAGACTTGTGCTGTTTGTGGTCCTGAAAGTAAGGAAGATACATAGTAAGGAAAGAAAATAGGAACAATGAAAGGAAAATGGAACACAAGGTAAGCATTTCCCAAGAAGAATTCCCTCATATTACAGGTATGGAAATGTATACTGTTTATTCTTACAACAATCCTTCTCACCCAGGAGATATGCTGTCTCAGGATTTCTAGGTGTACAGGTCTGTGGCTCACAAAAGGCGGGCAGAATTTCAGAAAGAGAGGAAGAGGTTTTTGAAGATGAAAAGCTTATGCAGCAATCTCAATATGAACTATCATTTCAAATATTTTTCTACCATTATAATCAGTGGGAATGTAAACCTGAAAAACTTTCTTAGCTGTGAATTTGAACACTCAGTCAGGTTCGAGAATGGTATAGAAGACAGGCTGAGCAGTTGCCCATATTTTCTGTCTGCTTGCTAGTATTAAAGTTTAGTACCCGTGATTCAGAGCTGGTTTCCCTGACTTCTCATTGTGTTTGTGAATTACAAAGTCATTTTAATTCCATAGCCACCATGCTGTATGTTAAATCCTCAGACATTATTCATCTTATAACTGAAAGTTTGTGCTAACTCCCCATTTCATCATTCCCCAGCTGCTGGCAACTACCAATCTACTCATTCTATGAGTTTGACTTTTTTTTAGATTCCACAAATAAGTGAGATCATAAGTATTTTTGTCTGACTTATTTCACTTAGCATAATGGCCTCAAAGTTCATCCATGTTGTCACAAATGGCAGGACTTCTGTCTTTTTTATGACAGAATAATATTTCATTATGTATATAATATTGTGTATTATTATTTCTATGATTTTCTTAATTATTAATATATAATTATATATTTTATTATATATCTTATATCATTATATATAGTCACAATATACCTTTTATATATGTAAAAATATGTATTTTAAATATATATATATATTTATCTCACATCTTTAGTGATTCATGCATCAATGGACACTTAGGTTGTTTCCATGATTTCGCTATTGTGAATAATGCTGCAATGAACATGGGAGTACCTTCAAGACAGTGACTTCATTTACTTCAGATATATATTCAAAAGTGGAATTGTTGGATCATATAGTAGTTCTATTTTTAATTTTCTGTGGAACTTCCATACTGTCTTCCATCGTGACTCTGTTTACATTCCCACCAACAGTGTACAAGGGTTCGCTTTTCTCCACATCCTCAGCAGCACTATCTTTTGTCTTTTTGATAATAGTTAACTGTAATACATGTGAGTTCAGATATCTAATTGTGATTTTAATTTGCATTTCCCTGATGATTAGTGATGTTGAGCACCTTTTTGTTTACCTATTGGCCATTTGAATATCTTCTTTGGAAATATGTCTATTCATGTGTCCTTTGCCAATTTTTCAAATGGGTTATTTGGTTTTTTGCTATTGAGCTGTATGAGCTCCTTATATATTTACATAATAACTCCTTATCAGATATGTGATTGGCAAGTATTTTCTCCTATTATGTAGGTTGCCTTTCCTTTTTGTTGAACGTTTCCTTTATTGTACAGAAACTTTTAAGTTTAATGTTGTTGCACTTGTTTATTTCTACTTTTGTTAGCAGATCCAAAAAATTATTGCTGAGACCAATGTCAAGGAGCTTCTCGACAATGTTTTCTTCTATGAGTTTTACAGTTTCAGGTCTTACGTTTAAGTCTTTAATCTTTTGAGTTGATTTTATGTACAGCGTAAGATAAGGGTCTAATTTCATTCTTTTGTATATGGACATCCAGTTTTCCCAACACCATTTGTTGAAGAGACAAGAGACTATCCTTCCCCCATTGTGTATTCGTGATGCCCCAGTCAAAGATTAGTTGAACACATATGCATGGGTTTATTTCTTGGCTCTCTATTCTGTTCGACTGGTCTGTGTGTCTGTTTTTATGCTAACAATATACTCCTTTGGTTACTCTTCCTTTGTAATATAATTTAAAATCAGGAAGTGTGGTGTCTCCAGTTTTGTCCTTCTAACTCAAGATTACTTTGGCTATTTGGAGTCATTTATGGTTCTTATGAATTTCATGGTTGATTTTTTCTTTCCTGTAAAAAGTCACACTGGTGTTTTGATGGGGACTGCATTGAATCTGTTGATTGCTTTGGGTAGTATGGACATTATAACAATATTAATTCTTCCAATCCATGAACACAAGAAATCTCTTTTACTTACTTATGTCTTCAATTTCTTTCATCTATGTTTCATAGTTTTCAGTGCATAGATCTTTTACCTCTTTGGTTAAATTTATTCCTAAGTATTTCATTGTTTTTCACACTATCGTAAATTGGGTTGTTTTCTTAATTCTTTTTTCAGATAGTTAATTAGTAGTGTATAGAAGTGCAACTGATATCTGTATGTTGATTTCGTATCCTGCAAATTACTGAATTCCTTTCTTAGTCTCAACAGTTTTTTGGTAAAATCTGCAGTGTTTTCCTTATATGAGATCATGTTATCTACAAACTGAGATCATTTCACTTTCTGCCTTCCAATTTGGATGACTTTTATTTATCTTTCTTTTCTTATTGCTTTCGGTAGTATGTTTAGTACTATGTTGGATAGAAGTGGTAAGAGTGGGCTTCTTGTCTTGTTTCTGATCTTCAAGGAAAAATTGTTAGCCTTGCACTTTTGAGTATGATATTAGATGTGAGCTTGTAACATATGGTCTTTGAGGTACATTCCTTTAATACCCAATCTGTTGAGAGTTTTTTATCATGAAAGGACATTGAATTTTGTCAAATGTTTTTCTGCATCTGTTGGAATGATTATATAATTTTATACATCATTCTGTTAATGTGGTGTATCATATTTATTCATGTGTGTATGTTGAACAATTCTTGCATCGCAAAGATAAATCCCATTTCATCATGGTGAATGATTCTCTTAATGTGATGTTGAACTTGGTTTGCTAGTATTCTGTTGAAAAAATTTGTGTCTATGTTAACCAGGAATATTGGCCTATAATTTTCTTTTTTTGTCCTTTCTGGATTTGGGATCATTATAATTCTGGTCTCATAAAATGGTTTTGGAAGTGTCCCCTCTTTAATTTTTTTGATAGTTTGACAAAGATTTGCATAACTCTTCATTAAATGTTTGATAAAATTCACCAGTGAAGATATCTGATCCTGTGCTTTCCTTTGTTGGGAGATTTCTGATTACAGAGGTAATCTCTTTATTAGTTATTGTTCTGTTCATATTTTCTATTTCTTCATGATTCCATCTTGCTAGTTTATATATTTTATGAATTTATACCTTTCTTCCAGGTTATACAATTAGTTGGCATATAATTGTTTATAGTAGTTTTGTTTGGTCCTTTGTATTTCTGTGGTATCAGCTGTAATGTTTCCTGTCTAATTTCTTATTTTATTTGTCTTTTTTTTCTTGGTCTAGTTGACAGTTTTTCAATTTTGTTTATCTTTCAAAAAACCAACTCTTAGTGTCATTGATCCTTTCTATTGTCTTTCTAGTCTTTATTTAATTTATTTCTCCTAAGAGTGTTATTTCCTTCCTTCTACTAACTTTGGATTTTGTTTGCTTTTCTTTTTCTATTGCTTAAGCATCAAGTTAGATTGTTTCTTTGAGATCTTTCTTTGTTCCTAATGTAGGAACTTATCATTATAAACTTCCCTCCTAGAACTGCTTTGATGCATTCTATAAGTTTTGGTATTTTGTGTTTCTATTTTTGTTTTTTCAAGTTTCTTTTTTTATTTCCTTTTGATTCTTCTTTGACTCATTTTTTTTAGGAGTGTGTTGATTAATCTCCATGTATTTATAAATGTTCCAATTTTCCTCTTGTTATTGCTTTCTAATTTCATTCCATTGTCATCATAAAAGACATTTGATGTAATTTTATTTTTTATTTTATTTTTTTTAAAGATTGGCACCTGGGCTAACAACTGTTGCCAACCTTTTCTTTTTTTCTGCTTTATGTCCCCAAATCCCCCTTGTACACAGTTGTATATCTTAGTTGCAAGTCCTTCTAGTTGTGGGATGTGGGATGCCACCTCAATGTGGCCTGACGAGCAGTACCATGTCCGTGCCCAGGATCCTAACCATGGGCCACCACAGCAGAGTGCATGAACTTAACCACTCAGCCACGGAGCCAGCCCTGACGTAATTTTAATATTCTTAGATTTCTTAAAACTTGTTTCATGGAGATCTATCCTGGAGAATGTTCCATGCGTACTTGAGAAGAATATGTATTCTACTGTTGTTGCATGGAGTGTTCTGTATATGTTTGTTAAGTCCACTTGGTCTAATGTGTAGTTCAAGTCCAATGTTTCATTGTTGATTTCTGTCTGGAGGATCTATCCATTGTTGAAAACAAGGTATTGAAGTCTCCTACTATTATTATATTACAGTGTATTTTTTTGCTTCATATCTGTTAATGTTGACTTTACATATTTAGGTGTTCCAATGTTGGGTGCATCAATGTCTACAATCTTTATATCCTCTAGATGAACTGATCTCTTTATTATTTAATGACCTTCTTTATCTCTTGTTACAGTTTTTGACTTAAAGTCTATTTTTTCTGATATAAGTATACTCACTCTTCTTTTCTTTGTATTTCCATTTGCAAGGAATATCTTTTTCCATCCCTTCACTTTCAGTGTGTGTGCCCTTAAAACTAAATCGAGTCTCTCATAGGTAGCATATAGTTGGATTATTTTTTTTCCAGCCATTCAGCCACAGTTTGTATTTTTATTGGATAATTTAGTCCATTTACATTTAAAATGATTATTACTAAGTAAGAGCTTACTGTTGCCATTTTATTGATGGTTTTATGGGTGTTTGTAGGTAAGTCCTTTGTTTCTTTTTCCTTTCTTGCTGTGTTCCTTCATGTTTTGATGATATTCTGCTTTGATTCCTTTCTCTTTGTTTTTTGAATGTCTACTAGAGGTTTTGCTTGGTAGTTACCATGAGAATGACATAAAACATCTGATAGATATGATAGTCTATTTTAGGCTGGTAACAAGTTGACTTCAATTACACACATGCACACACACACATTTTCTGCCTAGGAAGTAGCATTATTATCAAAACAAATGCAGCTCCAGGAGGTGACACTGAGGATGAAAGCCATATGCTAGGAAGTGAGAGGGATCTTTGGTATCTTTTAATCTCAAGGGTCCACCACATCCTCCCTAGACTACCTACCTCTGGACATTGCTTGCATGAGAGAAAAAATAAACTTATACTTATTTAAAACTCTGTATTTCTGGTCTGTATTATTAACAGGTAAATGTGACACCTATCTAACTTAAGACAATTGATGAATCATAAAGCCATTTACTAAAATGGTGAATATTAGATGAGAAACAAGGAGGAGGAAAGCTTGGAGTAAAAGTTCTCATTTGAATAGAATTAAATTTGATATACTCACATGTATCTCAAGGATTGATGGTGTAGGGACACTAGCCAATGTGCCCTGTTAAAAACAATGTGTCCTTGAGGCTCTTTGCCTGGGCCATGCACCAACACTCACAATGATAACAGTCCTGGGCTTGGCCAACCCAGCTGCTTTCTTGTGGGATAACTAGCACAAAGACCCTCATGGTCTGAGAGAACACAGAGGCCCTCCAGGGGGGCTCTGGTCCTTGGAATACCAATCATACAGGGATGACTCCCCTTGGCAAGTACACAGCCTTTGTTCTTCTGTCTACTTAAGCAAGCTTCTCTCAGGGGGCAGTAGTGGGTGTGCATTGCCTGTCCAGCTGGCTGCCACTCTACCTTCACTGTAAATAACTCCCCAATAAACCCATATGTCTCATTAGCTGTTTCTGGGTTTTTTCTTTGATCTCTACAAAACCTATCTCTCACTGCGCAGCTGGTCGTGTGGCGGAACAGATGGCAAATGGACAGCCTGATTATTTGAATCTGTATCTAGAAGAGAGCTACCCAAAATGTGTGGTCCTATCTATAATTTTAATATTAATAATTTAATAATTCTAATTTTACTTACAGAATGTTAATATTAATTTAATTGTTTAATTAAATTGTTTGATTTAATTAAACAATTGTTTAATTGTTTATTTTATTTAATTGTTTAATTGTTTATTTTATTCCTCAATATCATCTATAGGGAATTTTCTCAATGGAAAATACCTCCAGATTTTCCACTAATGAGTAACTCTGGGAACTGGATCTCCAAGGCCAAAAAGATTCCTTCTGCAACTCAGCTCCCTCTGATCCCAAGAGAGATGACGATTGATAATGCTCAGTTCCCAAGCTACATCATCTTTACCTGTTCTCATCAATGTATTCTAAGGCCCTGGATTCTCTGGTATGTCTCACCTACTCACCAATAACATTTGGTAGAATGGATATTTCTAAGATCATCATTTATGGGGTAGAGATTAGGGAAGCCAGTAGTAAGTTAAAAATGTCATTTGACAACTGGACTAATGGGATAAGATTTCAGAGTGGACGATAGAGAGTGAACGTTCTGCACTTCATGGGCTAAATAAATTGAAAATCAATTTGATTTGTGTATTTGTTTCCAAAGCAGTATGTAAATTGGTCCAGCTGTAAGGAAATATGTTACATTGCAAAACTGCTACTGTGGAAATTTTTGTAGGAGGTTAAATATATGAGTCTGGAGTTAAGGGAATAAGTTGGAATTAAAGACATAATTTGAGAGTTACCTGCTTATAGATATATAAAGCAAGGAATTGGAAGATAGAGAAGTACAAAAGTGAATAATGAGGAGGAACTGACCAAGGAGACTGAAAAGGAGTAATCAGTGAGATCTCTGGGAACCCAGGAGAGCATGACTGGTGTCCTGAAAGCAAGGCAAAGAAAGAGTTTTAAGTGAGGAAAGAAGGATCATCTGTGGTAAGTCTTGTTGAAAGGTCAAGTAACTTAAGGACTGGGAACTGAACTTTGACGTTGACAAGACTGATTTCAGTGGAATAAGAGCAAAAGCTTGATTTATTTGAGTGCAAGAGATGACGCAAGGCAAAACAATGAGTTTGGAGAGTAAGGGACCATGAGTTGTAGAGACAATGAGCTTTTTGAGGAGTTTGCCTTGAGATCAGAGAAGTGGACCATTAGCTGCAGAAGGTTGTGGGGGTCTCACTAAGATTAGGATATGGTCCATCTGAGGCCAAAATTTTAAAGATGGATAGAAAGGACCTCACAACTCAAGGTGTTTAAATAGCATTTAGAGTATTTCAGTATTGAGCCACACATGTCCTGAGATCTTATGTGAACCATATACTTTCCAGATGAATAACCTTGAGGTGGATATAATAGCAGTGAAAATATTCAATCACAATCAACAAAGCACAGTCTGAGAGAAGATTTGAAAACATGAGAGATATGGCTCTGTCTGAACTAATGGAATGTTGTTCAGAAGAGGTAAAGGAGTAGGGGAAACCTTAATCTTGTACCAGAAGGTAATTCCTCCAATTCCCAATAAAAAGGATAGGGAAAATGAAATTAGAGGGAACAGGAAAGAAAGAGTGATAGCAATAATAAAAAAGTATACTATGCTATTATTTTGAATTCTACTCAGCAGATTAATATCATCCACATCATCTGAGTCAGAGCACGTTAGAAAAGCAAATTCTCATGTCTCACCTCAGACCTATTAAATCAGAATCTCTGGAGTGGATTTCAGAAATCTGGAAATTAACTGCTCACTAGGGGATTATTAAGCATGCTAGGATTTGAGAATCTCTTTTCTCAAGTATTTAAAAATGTTCTGCATAAAGAGGGAAAAAGTTATGTCTTTTTATCCAAAGTCAGTTGACATTGGAATGTTTACAGATTTTGAAAAACAAGGGGGTGATGAGTAGATAAGTATAAAAAGAAAATTTAACTGTGCCTATATCATGATCTATTATAATACTTTGGTTATAGTCACTACAGGCTGCAAAGGATGTTGAAAATCATCTACGTTTTGCAACTCATTATTAGCAAAACCAAATGAACCTTTTATTCAAGTGTGATCAATTATTTCCAAAGAGCATAGCATAGCTCAGCTCATCCCTTCATGGTAGTCGATACAACGGGCGTTTTCTCCCCCACTCACACTTGTAAAATCGATAGGTGTCCTCATTATTAGAGAGCAGTCATTGAACAATAATCTTTGGGACCACCCGTGTGCTCAGCTGTTTGGCTGTTGCTATAAAGAAATTTTAGAAAGAAACCGTGGTCCCTATTATCAGGAATTTATAGTATAATTGAGAAAAGAAGTTTTATATGGCAGAATTTTTAGAAAATATCATTAAACAATAACCTATTAAAGGCTAGATGATTCAGTCTATATGTTTCAGAGGATATAAAATAATGAAGGATAGAATGTTTAGGGATAGCTTCATGGTGGGCAAGAGGATAAATTTTAACTGATCCCTGAAGACCTGATAGTATTTGAGTGAAGAATTAAAGACATAAGGAGAGAGGAGGAGTGGCGGTTAAAGTTAATGAGAGTAAGTACGTGAAGGTGGAAATGAGAACATTTGTGGAACTGTGAGGCGATCAGGCTAAGGAGAGTGGAGACTGAATGCTGATGAGTAGTGGGAAATGCTATGTCATAGGTAGGTGGATTCAGATGGAGAAGTTCTTGATAAGCAGGCACAGATGTATATTTATGATGCAATTGGAAATAAGATGTTAGAGGAATATAAACAAGGGAGAGTCAGGCCCAAGGCAGAAAGTCCTATGATTTCTGGCAGATGCTTCCAGCACGAATCCTCATAACTAGAGGGTGGAGGCAGTGAAGCCAGTCAAGCTGCTAATGAAATAATATGGGACTTGCAAAGTCCAAAGGGGATAACCATTAAAAAAGGGAGAAAGGGACTGAAATGAGGGATATTTTGTAGGAAACAAAATTTACAGCTCTTAGTCTGAACTTGAGGGATGAAGGAAATGGATGAATCAATATGCCACCCCATGTTATCAGGACAATATTTCCGGAAAAAAAATTTTATTTTTGAAAAGTTGAAATGGAAGAGGACTACTTGGGGAGGATAGCATATTGTGCTCTCCTGCCTTCTCTCTCCATTAATTAATTAATTTATTTTCTGACAAATACTTACTGTCCTTTGTACGCCAAGCACTGGAGGTACACTGGAGAGGAAAACAGATTCAGTCTCTGCCATGATGTACTTGAGAGCCTTGTGAGGGAGGCCATCACTAACTAAATAATTTAAATATTTAAACAAAACAAATGTTATCACATCCTTCATTTTACAGCAATGGTAATCTACCAAGGTACTACGACAGCATATAAAATGACGAGTTGCTTTAAACAAAGAGGCAAAGGAAAACTTTCCTAGGAAATTCACCAATAAATTGGAGATTAGAAGAATGAGCAAGAGCTGACTCAGAGTGAAGGGAAGGACCATGGTGCATGTGAGGGAATGAAACGCATCCAGTGTTGCTGAGGAGCAGAGAAAATGTGTACTGTGGTACAAAATGAGGTTGGTGAGATACCCTGAAGTCAAAACACATTGAGCTTTGTCAGACACAGTTGGAACTTTTGTGTTTTTCATAAGAGGAATGGTTTTCCAGAGACCTGTTTTTAAGCAAGGAATTGACATGATCAGATTTTCTTTTTTAAAAAAATATCTCTTGCTGCAGTGGGAAACATTACCGGAAAGGACAAGACACGTCTTATACCCCTTAGCAGGATAGCAGTACTCCAGTCAACTAACTATACCTTGAACTAGAGTAGTAACTGTGTAGATGGTTAGGAGCACTTTTTGAGCTCCTACTATGTGCCAAGCATTAAACTAAGCGTTGAGATGAAGCTTCTGCCTTCAAATACTTGTGATCTTGTGTTGAAAAGAGAGTCACAAACACGTAGTTATACCATCCCATAATACATACAAAGTTTAATTAAGAGAACTCTTTTACACTTTAAGAACTCCAAGAAGCCTCTGTTGTTCCCCTAACTCTTTTGTCTTTGTGCCTCATTACTTTTACCATCCTTTATGAAGTCCAACTCTTGTCCCTCCCATTGCTATTTTAGTTCTTTATCCATTCCACAAACTGGTTGTGTAAGGGAAACCCATTGCCAAGAGACAGGTTACAGTTACTATCCACTCAGTTCCTGACGGTGAGTGAATCCTCTTCACGCTGATTCCTCTCTTGCAGCACACCTAGTCCCAGAATGAACTGCAGCAAGAACCCTGACTTCGTCCTCTCGGGGCTGTTCCGTGACCCAGAGAAACAGCAGTTCCTCTTTGGTCTCTTCTTGGCCCTCTACTTGCTGAGTCTCCTAGGAAACTTGCTATTTCTCCTAGCTATTTTTGCAGACATCCATCTCCACACTCCCATGTACTTCTTCCTCAGCCAGCTCTCCCTGGTGGATGTCTGCCTTACTTCCACCACAGTCCCCAAAATACTTGAAGATTTGTGGACCAGCAACAGATTCATCTCTTTCACTGGATGTCTAGCCCAATTATATTTCTTTGTTGTTTTTGCTAATATGGACAATCTGCTTTTGACTGCCATGGCTATTGACCGCTACGCTGCCATCTGCCGTCCTCTGCACTATCCACTGCTAATGACTCCTTGCAGATGTGGGTTGCTGGTGGGTGGGTCATGGGGAGTGGCATACTCTGACTCTTTGATTCAAACCTTGTTGCTAACCCGACTATCCTTCTATACTAATCAAGAGATTCCTCACTTTTTCTGTGATTTTTACCCACTGTTACGGCTTTCCTGCTCTGATACTCACCTCAATGAGGACCTGATGATGGTTCTGACAGCACTTTTAGGAATCAGTCCTCTCCTCTGCATTGTAAGCTCTTATGCCCATATTTTCCATGCTGTAGCTAGGGTTCCATCAACTCAGGGGAAAAAGAAAGCCCTGGCCACATGTAGCTCCCACCTCTCCATGGTCATCCTCTTCTACAGCACAGTCTTTGCCACATACCTGAAGCCCACATCAACTTCTCGCTCCTCTGGGGAGCTGGTTTCTGCTGTCATGTATACCCTGGTAACTCCCACACTCAACCCTTTTATTTATAGTCTGAGAAATAAGGATGTAAAAAGTTCACTAAAAAGGGTTCTGGGCATGGAGAGTTCTTGGGATTAGGGATAATCCCTGTAAACAAACATTTTGGGAAAAATTTCTCCTCGTCGCAACACCACATTTACAAAATGAGTCATTTAACACCAAGGCTATCACAGAGCATCACATAATCTATTGGGAAGTACACTGATAAAGAAATCAGAATAACTAGGTTCTAGGTCCCACTCCACTGGGTGTTTTGGTTAGTGTTTGCCTTCTAATACTGTTATTGAAATTTGATCATCTGTTGCCATCACTACTGCCATTTGGACCACCATTGTCATTTCTATCAGTGATTTAATAATGAAGATCCTCACATTCAACTTTATTATGAGCAAAATTACCTTTGTTGACTTGAGTCACCATACAAATTACCATCTTCAGTACTATCCTGATTAATACCACCAGTACCATCACCATAAGTAAAAGAATGGAAACTTGTCTTATATGTTTTTTCCTTTTAATTCCTCATTTTTCAGGATGATTTTTATATACGTATACTTGTGCTATGTTTGAGAATTTCTGAGGAGGTTCTGGTACCTATGGTTGACAATTGGAAGATAGGTAAAAGCAGAAGAATTTTAAAAAATATTCTCTTTTGTAATAGAACAAAAGTATTTTCTGTATGTTTATTTATTAGTTTTGTTCTGCAAAAGAAAAATGGTTTAAGCATCGATCAATGAATGGATTCTTCTTTCAGATATAGTTTGTCACAGGGTGATGCAGAGACATTAATTGCATTGCATTATAAAGATAATGGACTCTAACTAGATCAGTCACTCTTATATGTCTGACTTGTCTTTCTATATATGTCATGTATTATTTCCAAGCAGAGACTTTGTATTGTGTTTATTTGAACCACTTCCTATAGTTCACATTATTGTACACTATGCATGATATGGTCTGGCTAAAGACCTGATGACTAATTCAACTGAACTATATTCATGGGTTAGATAGAGCTCTGACTTAGCAAGAGCACTTCTGAGACTCTCAAACTGGATTGTCTGTTCAGCATCTGCATCTGACCTATGCTCATCACAGACTTTCTTCCTGGATCATCTAAAACTAAATACTTCTTTTTGAATTCTAATCTAATGATTTCTTATAACACACGTTCCAAAAAACTTATTTTCAAATGAATGATTTCAGTAGCCCCTCCTTATCTGCAGTTTCACATTCCACAGTTTCACTTGCCCCAAGTCAACCATAGTCCAAAAATAATATATAGAAATTTCCAGAAATAAACAATTCATAAGTTTTAAGTTATGCACTATTTTCACTCCACAGCACCCAGGTTATGAATCATCCCTTTGTCCAGCTTATCTAGACTGTATATGCTACCCTGACTTACAATACATACAATAAGATATTTTGAGAGAGACAGAGACCACATTCATGTAACTTTTGTCATACTATATTGTTATAATTGTTCTATTTTATTATTAGTTATTGTTGTGAATCTCTTATTGTGCCTAATTTATAAGTTAAACTTTATCGTAGGTATGTATGTATAGGAAAAACAGTATATTTAAGGTTCAGTGCTATCCATGGTATCAAGTATCCATTGGGGGAATGTATCCACTTAGAACATATCCCCCATAGATAAGGCAGACTACTGTGTTGACTGGATAATCCAAGTTCATATGTCCTCTGGTCCTAGAAGCAGTCTCTCCTATTCCTCAGCATCCAGTGACTACAAACATTTTTCTCTTTCTCTGAGTGTCTATCCTTCATCTGGATTCTGGATGCCACTGACAACGGTGTATCTAAGAGAAGCCAGCTTCTATGTGTTGTAGAAGTGAGCAACAGAGGTCAAACATCCAAAAAGGAATCAGGAACCCAATGATGACAACAATAATTTATGGCATCAGTAGCAGGTTAAGATGTATACCAAGTCCATTCAGTACCTCATTAGAAGATATATTATGGGGTTCCTGAGGACAGAAACCAAAGGTCAGATTTAACTAGCCTGAAAATAACAAAGAAAGATAAGGGAAATCATATAGATACAGAAAAGATTTTCCCCATAAAAACTAGTTTCTGAGAGAGAATGCAAGAACTCTCTGTCTGGAGTCTTTAGGGTGAGAATTGTTATAAATACAGATGTTCAACTATTATTAATAGTTTATAATACCTTGACCTAGAACAAGATAGCAGAGATAGACTTATGTATTTTGAATTAAATACACACACACACACACACACACACACATATATATGGTTGTGCATCTTGCTACTTTGGTTAGCATGTATAAAGTACCATAGTTACAACTTGGTATTTTGGAACAAGGTCTTGACCCATAACTATCACTAAGCACTTCTCATACCTGTCTACCATCATCAGTACTACAATTCTCCCCACCCTCATTTTTCTTAACATCGTTCAATATAATTTAATCCAATTCTGAAAGTATATATTGAGCACCTACAATAAGAAAGGAATTGTGAGAAGCACTAAAGAGGATGATCAGCCTTCACCAATGAAAAACTTAGATTCAGGTACATAATTTCTTATAATAACAGTCTAATAAGGTATTTGCTACAAGAAAACCATTTTTCAAAATATGAAGCACTCTACTTCTGGGCATGATGGACTAACCAGTACCGGACTATCCTCTCATCATACATAACTATAAAACAGGACAAAACATTTGGTCAGTTGTTCAGGCAATCAGAAGCAGGTAATACAAGCCTGTGAACCCTGAAATAGAAAGCTCACAAGGTGGGGCATAATCACCCAGCTCTCTACCTGGGTACAATTTCCTGACTATGGTCCAAAGAAATGAAATGCAAGCAGAGAACAATGGTGTTGGAAGAGATCACTGAGAGAATGTGACTGCTGGTTCATCTGCAAGCTGGCCCTGGGCAAGGGGAGGCTCCTTACCTCCATCCCTATCCCTGGAATGTGTGTTCTGCCTAAGTTCTGCTCACACTAGTTGCTTTTTCAAGGATGCAGCCTTAAGAGAGTAAAGTGTTGTTGAGATCATCTAGTCTATGTACATGACTGAATCCCATTAAGCCTCTATATAATCTTTTAAAATTCTGGCACGTGGGTGTGTAGATTACCTGTCTTGTGGTTGCCCAAGATGGATCTTGTATGTAAGTTATAAGGCTTGTTAAAATTGCCACCTACCAGTCTGGAGTGGTCTGCCTCTTCCTTCAGTCTCTCCTTGCCCCTACTGTGTACAAGTGCCAGTTTTTAATTTCACCTGGGGAACTGCTGAGGTTGTCAATCAACACATGGGCAATCCCACTGAACTAAGAAAGCAGAAATCAAAGTTTGGGGCCCCCGAAGCAACTGAAAGTCATAGGACAGGACATCAGAGAGAAGACGTCTCTGCAGAGGAGACCCAAGATACATTTGAATGGGGTGAGATGACTGTGAGCTGTGACTTTTCGAAAGATCATTCGAGAATTATCAGAGAGAAGCTGCTATAGGATCAAAATTAAACAGACACTAGAAGTGGAGCAAGGCTAGAAGAGGAGTAGTACCAGTAGGGGATGTTGTTCTGGCTCTGCTAAAGTGGGGAAATTCCACTGAAATCTCATTAATTCCCCTGTCATCAACCTGATGCAAAATCCAAGCCTTAAGAGTAAAAACCACATCCTTAAGTAAGGCCTACTCTAGACCTGGCCTAAGATGGGCTAAAGCCCAATCCTAACTATGCCTACCAGGAGGAGAGCATTTGGAGAGTGAGTCATGGCACAGTAGACATGCTTCCAAAGCACCTTGCACTTTCCACAAATCCATACTACCAAAGAATAAAACCAAGCCTACTCAAGTTCAAGATGATCCTCCCTGATTTGAAATCTGCTAGAACAAAACCTAATATTCTTCTATAGAAGATAACAGAATTCAGAGTTTCTACAATGATCTGTATTCAGTCAAAAATTGGTCATACAAAGACATAGGAAAATCTGATCAATATTCAAGAAAAAAGGAGGTTAATAAAACTAAACTTGATGTGGCCCAGATGTAGGAATCTACAGACAAAGATTTTAAACAGCAATTTACATATTTAAAACATTAAAAGAAAAAAATGTTGAAAGGATTAAATCACTTTAGGCATTAGTCACCAACTTTCATGATGGATGCGAAAAATATTAGGTGAAAGGTTGATTGGGAACAGAAGAATACATGGATCACAATGACACCACTTGAATCCACTGGTCAATAGCATAAATAGCATGACTAAACATGGGACAAGCAAACACTGTGTGCCTCACGAGATGATGCATTAGAAATAATACCAGTAGGGAGCTGACCCAGTGGCATAGTGGTTGAGTTCTAAGCGCTCAGCTTTGGTGGTCCAGGTTTGCAGGTTCAGATCCTGAGTACAAACCTACACCACTCATCAGTCATGCTGAGGCAGTGACTCACATACAAAGTAGAAGAAGATTGGCACAAATGTTAGCTCAGGGTGAATCTTCCTCACCAAAAAGAAAGAAAGAAAGAAAGAAAGAAAGAAAGAAAAAAGGGAAGAAGGAAGGAAGGAAGGAAGGAAGGAAGGACGGAAGGAAGGAAGGAAAGAAGGAAGGAAGGAAGGAAGGAGGAGGAAGAGGAAGGAAAGAAGGAAAGAAGGAAAGAAAGAAAAAACACCAGTAACTTTGGGATATCCTGTTAAAAAGTTAACTAAGATCCAAGGAAGCTTCTAACTCAATATCAGTTTTGTAGTGTGCCTGAGAATTAGCATTTTTTATTATAACATAAGTACACAACATTAACCTTTTGATTGCTGGGGCATATATTTCAAAGACTTCCACCTTGAAACATATTGCCAGCTACACAATTAGATAAAGAGCCGGGCCACCCCACCCATGAAATTCCCCTTTAGAAAGCTCTGGGCGACCTAACTAACTGTGTAAGTGACCCTGCTTTTCCCTTCTTGAGCTTTAATTCCCACTCATGTTTTAAATTCACCAACAAAGAGTGAACCTGAAAAACCCTAGGCACCACACCCTTGACCCCAGTGAAGGGAGAACCCCAGGTCCATGCTCTCTCTCTCTCTACCCAACACCTCTCTATGTGGCCCCAGGCATGCCATGTACCTTCTAGGACTTATGAGTAACAAATCTTGTTTTTTCATAATTCCCTAGTGGGTTTGCTGAAGTGTGTCTTGCAATCATAAGAACCACAAGGGCCAGCCAGCCATAACATTGTCTCTGGTCAGGAAAATGTCTCTGAGGGCTCACCAGAGGTAGTACCAGCCCAGGTGAGTGCCCGAGGCATTCCCATCACTATTGATAGGCTGAGATCGACACAAAACAAGTTTATATAAAATGCAAAATATGAGAATAGATGTTAAGCAAAACTATAAGTATCAATAGGTCTAACTTAGAATGTGGAACATTCTACAGGACAGATAACCAAGTTTCTCCAATAACTCAATGATGTGAAAACCAAGACAGGAAGAGGACTACTCTGAAATAAGGCACTAAGAATCATAAGATACATTATGTGAACCCTGTTTGCCTCGTAATTTTAAGAATTTACCTAAAGATAATTGGAGAAATTTGAACATGGCTTATGTATTAGATAACACTGTGGAAATAAGGATAATTTTCTTAAGTATAATGGCAGGGTTGGCACATTTTTTAAAAATGTCTTTATCAGTCAGATGGCATAGTAAATACTTGCCTATGGCATACACACTTAACACAACTTACACAAAATGATACTTACACAACATCTGGAATTTGCTCTAAAATTTTACAGAAAAAGGAAATATAGATAGTCGAAACAAGATTGACAAATATTGATATTGAAGCTGGATGACGGTTACATGGGGGTTAATATATTCTCTCTACTTTTGTGTATGTTTAAAATTTTCTATAATAGAGAAGTTAAACATAAATAAAGTACATTCAGCTTTAAATGTTTTTAACATGTGAACCTCAGACCTGGCAATTTAACTCCTAGGAGTTTATTATAGGAAAATCTGGATGTAAACTATGTTCATACGGTGAAAGGATTGAATACAACCGAAAATTCACAGAATAGATCATTTAAACAAATCACATTTAGTCATACTAAAGAAACCCAGAAGAATAAATAAGTACATATTTCTCAAAATAGAAGGATGTTCAAGACATAATATTCAGTGGAAAACCAGATTACAAACTTCCATGAACCAACAAGTGTATACACACACACACAAACACACACACATGTAGCCAATATTTCTAGGTTTGCTTTGTGTTCCTATTTTTGTATATCTATTTTCTATATTAAATATCCATTGCCTATTTAATAAAGAAAAAAATTAAAGATAAAAGCAAAAGTTTTTAAGTTATCATTAGAAAATTGTAGCTCTACCATCCTCATTTTTAGAGTAAATGTAGAACATTTCACAGGTAAACATCAGAATAGAACAAAGTTATTCCTCCACAACCAACCCTGGCAGACATCCCAATGGAGATATGCAAAGTCCAAAGAAAATCTTCACCACCATCCTCCTTCAATCAAGCGTCTCAGTTTGCTTAATCTAGAAAAGCCTCCATAGTTCGTGATGAACTTCCTTATTCCTCAGTGTGTAGATCACAGGATTGAAGAGAGGGGAGAACACAGTATACAGCAGGGCAAAGACCTTGGAGAGGAGCTAGGAGTGGACAGCAGAGGGTGCAATGTACAAGACCATGAGAGTTCCCTAGAATGTGGACTCTACAGCTCAATGGGAGGAACATGTGAAGAAAGCCTTTTGCCACTGGCCCCAGGAGGAACTCTCAGCACAGCTACCACGATCTTAGCATAAGATGTCAGAATAAGTCCAAAGGGAACAGTGAGAGAGACCACACAGAGATTGAATATTGTCATCTGCACTATGCTGGGATCTGATCAGTCCAGGCCCATCAAAGGCGCGAAGTCACAGTAAAAATAGTCAACGGGTTTGGGGCCACAGAATCTCAGCTGGGCCATCGGGGCCACAACCAATCCATCTACCATGAAGCCAGAAATCCATCCAATGGCCCCAGCCCCAAGCATCATCTGGGCCCCATCAAGAATGGGTAGCAGATTGCCAAGTAGCGATCATATGCCATGACATCCAGCAGGAAGCATTCCGCTGTGGGAAGAGAACCAAAGATAAAGAACTGGAGCAAGCAACCAGCCACAGAGATGGCTGCCTCCCGCAAGAAGCCCTCCAACATTTTTGGCACCACTGTGGAGGTATAGAGGATCTCCAGGAAGGACAGATTAATCAGGAAGAAATACATGGGCGTGTGGAGTCTCAGGGAACTAACCACTGCCACAATGATTAGCATATTCCCTATGATAATGGAGGTGTAGATGAGAGTGAACACAATAAAGAAAAGGAGATGCAGCTCAGCTACGTCAGAGAAACCAAGGAGGACAAATTCAGTAATAGTTTGGTTTCTTATGGAGACAATTTCCATGTGGATCATCCAACTTTCTACCTGGCAGTGATTAAGGGAGGAATTTTAGTGCAGTTCTATACCTTCTACACAAGTCTGAGATAAGCATGGCTAAAATGAAAAAGGGAAGAGTGAGTCTCCAAAACAAGTCACTACACAAGTCCTCATCCTGTCCCCTTTTGAATTGGTTTCTGTTCTCTAACTCCTATCGTTCCCTGCATTCCTGAATTATACAATTCTTCAAGGCTCAAGAGAGTTTATCCAAATTCACAATTGCAGTCTTCAGAGCCCTGTACCCTATTACTTCAATCTACTATCTCTGATATAATAAATCCCATCCTTCTAATCTGTATAACCAGGGATATAGTCTTCCTCATGTGCAACTGTGTAATATCCTCCCAATGCCTTCTAGACATGTCTGTGCTTCAACTCAAAATCAGCATGTTCAAAAACAACCTCTTGTATCTTCCCCAACCACAGCCAACTCCACTGCGTGGTGTGAAAATTCTGCCTTGATTCTCAAGCTTACTGCATCATAGTCATCTTTATCTTAATACCATCTCTCATTCCCCATCCCCCAATCAGTGAAATCTCATTGATTGTTCCTTGGAAAATTCTTATATATTCCCTCCTCACTATCCCACCATTAATCTCACAATGTCTTCAAAACTATCTTAATACAGTTACCTTCTGTGTGGCCTTCAAGTCTCTAGTTTTTCCTCTCCATTATCAAAATACTCTTCTTTAAATTCTAGTTTCCTCAAATTATTCAAGATTTTTTAGTGGAAATATGATAAATGACAATGTTTGGGAAAGTGTAGGTGCTGTGAGAGCAGAGAGAGACCAAACTCAGACTGAGGGTCAAGGAGGATGTGAGAATCAAGGTTAAGGAAGGGTCTCTGAAGAAGGTAGTTTGTAGGCTAAGTTTTGAAAGAGTTGGCCAGGCAAAGGACAGGAGAGTGGTCAGAACATTCCAAGCAGAGAGATACATATGAAAGCCAAGATATATAATTGAGCTTCTAGGGATTGGAAAATGGGGTTTTGTACCTGCAGGAAAGATCTCATATGCTATCCAAAGGGAGGTGTGTGTTTATATTAAGACATGAGATTACATCAAATGATTAAGACTAGAGGGGAAAGCTACAGGAAAAAAAAAAATATATATATATATATATATATGAATTTTTTTCATGTATGTGTATATACATACCAAACCCTAACAATTTTATTTTACAGGTTGTGAGACTAATAAGTATATATTACATTTATTATCATGCAAAATTTAAGTTCTCTTTAATACAAATAGTCTAGAAGATCAGTTATCTAAAAGGTGGAAACTGGGTGGCTGAGGGCCAAATGTGGGTGGGAGACGTTTGACTGCATACTATTTTGTGATTTTGCCTGAGGCCAAAAATGTCCTTTGCACAGAATTTTATTTCCCATTCTTCTGCTTATTGCTACTAGGAAATCTTCAAAGTCCCGGCTTAAGTTTCCTCTCCTCCAGGAAGCCTCTTGACTAACGGAGCCCTTTATTTCTTGAGCCATCATGTTCTAAGTAATTTATAGAAGATATACCAGTGCTGAGAATACTAGGCCAACTAAAACCAGTCCATATTCTTAAGGAGCTTAACAATACATTATGGAAGATGGACAATCAACAGATAATTGCAATATACTAAAAGAAAGTTAATGTTCAACCTGCAATAAACATTGCTGAAAAGGAGTCATCCTGAAGTGATCAATGATTGCTGTGGAAAATGGTAAGTATGGAGGTGAGAGCATTTCAGGTAGTGAGAAAATCATGAGTAGACACTGAAGCAAGAAACAGCATAGAATGTGAGGAGGGGACCCAGATGTCAGGAGGAAAGTAGCCAAGGGCAATTAAAAGAAACTCATTTCTGAAGAAGCATTAGAATTGAGGTGAAGAATGGTGGAAGACAGGGATAGAGTGGTGGGCCAGGACCAGAGCATGGGAGGAGGTGCTTTCCAGTCACAAGGAGGAGCTAGAGCTTTATCCTGCTGGCAATAAGTCACACCTGAAGGCTTTTAAGCACTAGGGTGGCATGGTTCAACCTGCGTTTAGGTAGTTTTAAGGAAGCTAAACACAAGGTAACAAGAATGAAAGAAAGAATGACTCCACATAGTTGAAACCTAGTGTGCAAATGTGTGCTGCCTTTAATTGATCATTCATTATTTTGTTGTTTGCACTTTCTCCTCCACAAAAAGACTGCTAGTTCATTTATCACAGAGATTAAAATTTATATCCACCACACTCAACAAAATCCTAACATGGTTAAGCCTTAAATATCTAATGTTTAATACCACTGCTCCTATAACCAAGCTCACGTGAAGTGATCAGAGAGGGGTTCTGTACTTCAAAGACCTAGAAATCCCACTGATTCTGTTGCCATCCTCTAACTCCTGCCTCTAGAACCTATTCCCTTACCATATACTCCATATGTACTTCCTTGTGATATGAACTTGACACTCCTCTGTGGACCTCCTTTAACTCCTAGATCATTTATTCAGCCCAAGCTCAATCTGAGCTTAAATTCATTCTACAGAATTCCTTTCCAGGAAGAGAAGTAGGTGTGCAAACCAGGCTAGAAGACCTCCAGTAATAAACAGCTCACCAGCACCACCTCCCCAGAAAGTCAGTGTGAACATTGGATCCTACTGACTCTTAGTAGTGTATTCCTATAATGAACCAAGATTTAATTGTTGTAGATTCACTTATTCATGCTCAAGGTCATAAGTAAAGTCTATTCCTTATTTTATATGATAGCACTTCAGCTAGTTGAAATCAGAAAGGTGTGGAGTAGAGGACAGTGCATCAAAGACAAACGTAAGTTTAATGATTTTTTTTGAGAAACTGATGTGCTTATTGCAATAAATTTCACAACTTTGTTCAAAGGAACAATAGTATCATTTCTCTCATTGCAACTATCTTCTAAAAGCTTTTGGGGAATGCAGAATGAGGCTAAGAGTAAGAAGGGGAACCAAAGGAAAGGAAGTGATATTGACCTCCAAAGGCAAGAGGGTAAAGAAAGGGCGGTGGTCACAGGCATATGTCCCTGGGTGGTAATCTGTAAGAATCCACAAAAACTTAAGTATTGGCAAAACCAAGCCCCCAACACACACACAACATTGGAAGGAGAGAAGAAACATATTACAGTATCCCCAGGCACCATTTACCTTCATTAAGCCACTGAAAAATGTTGAACAACGCAGATTTATCTAGGGATGCAGTTAGAAAACAACAGCTTAGATGAGAATGGCAGCAAAGAGTGAAATATAAATATTATGGGAGCTCAGGGTATTGAGCTGTTTTCAATGAGGCCAAGGTGGTGTAATCCACCTGTACATGAGCCAGTCGACCTCAAACAGAAGAAAATTTTCATTTCTTATTCCCAAATAGAACACCTAATTTATTTATTTTTCTTCCTTTTTTTTTGGAGGAAGATTAGCCCTGAACTAACTGCTGCCAAAACTCCTCCTTTTGCTGAGGAAGACTGGCCCTGTGCTAACATCCATGCCCATCTTCCTCCACTTTACATGTGGGATGCCTACCACAGCATGGCTTGCCAAGCGGTGCCATGTCCGAGATCCCAATCGGTGAACCCCAGTCCTCAAAGTGGAACATGCGCACTTAACTGCTGCACCACTGGGCCGACCCCAAGAACATCTAATTTAAATAAATATGTGTGTGAGGTCACAGAATCTGCTAGCAAAGTTCAAGGAAATATGGTTGTATTCCCTCTCAACAACCAGATTTTTCTTGGAAGTGTTTTATTTATTTATTTATTTATTTATTGAGGAAGATTAGCCTTAAGCTAACATCCACCACGAATCCTCCTCTTTCTGTTGAGGAAGACTGGACCTGAGCCAATATCCGTGCACATATTCCTCTACTTTTACATGTGGGATGCTTGCCACTGCATGGCTTGTCAAGCTGCTAGGCACTCAGGATGTGAACCAGAGAACCCTGGGCTGCTGAAATGGAACATGCGAACTTAACTACTGAAATAGTTTTCACTATTTTCACGTCATAACATAATCCTGGCTTTTCAGATGACTGCATCCCCAACTCTATTTTTCAAGGAGTTGGTAGAGTGTCAAAAAAGAGGAAAGTAAAGAGAAGGTAGTATGATGTGAGGATTATAGAGAAATGGCAAAGACAGCAACAGCAGGGTTAACTGGAGAAGAGACCATTATTCCCTTAAAAACAGAGCAGTCATGGAAGAGGGTAGGGGCTGAATTTAGAGTTGAGGACTCCAAAAAATGCAGGAAGAGTTTGAAATCAAGATGAATTTCACCATACTAACAGATATGGAAGAGAAAATAGTGCAAAATATCTGTCTAATTTCTGAAAAACAGCCAATCACAGACTCAGCTCTATACGTGTAAAAGTTATAGCAGGGAGCCCTCAATTAAAACTATCACCATTTCTTGAAAAGAAATTCAAAGAACGCTCCAAGAAAAAAATATTTGAGGCAATATACGAAACTGAATTTTAATTTATCTTTGGGAATGAGAAAAAATTATTCTCATATATTTTTCAATGTCTGCTTAACATGCTATTTTTATAAACAAAAAGCAAATAGTGAATAAATCTTAATTTAGTTTGAATTTTTAATCTGTTAACTTTCTTCAATCCTGTTTGGAATTTTCTCTATAATAAAGCAGAAAAAAACTAAAAAAAAATTCATAGCAAACCTCATTTAAGCACGTCCCAGTTCTGTTAGCCCCTAAGAAAGTAGGAGGATAAATTCCCACTATGAAAAAATCGCTGTGAGGGTGTCGTATTCTATAACATGCTCCAGCTGAAGCTGTCCTCATGAACATCTACTGTTCTCCATCTCCAGGGAGAATAGCTAAAGGAAAGATGTTGAGATGCAGCAGGAAAGATTGAAAATCAACTTCTTAAAGGCTCAATGGAAAAAGTAGCAACGGTAGCATTCCAGAGGAACACTGGGATTTCCTTAAATATCTTTGAAAAAGAGACTTTTTAAATCCCTAGGTTAAAATAAATGTTACTGATTCATCTTTTTTCCATTTATTACAACATGTCTACATTTTCATAATTTGAAAAATAGAAAAAGAAAACAGTTTACCTGGTACCTGGGAAACACATAAAAAATGTGAACTGGTAAAATTTTTACATGGTAAAAAGTTAAAAATGTATGCAGTGGAAATTATATCTTTATAAAGTCTATAAAGACAAAATCTAGAGTTTTTATTTAAAGGACCTTTGAACTAAGTTATAAAGAATTATACAAAAATAGGAAACTCATCTGAAATAGCAATATTAAAGAAAAAATGGTGAAGAGAATATGTGCTAAGATTTACTGAACACTTCAGAATATTGAAGTTTCCTGCTTCAACTCCCTCCCTCCTTGCATTCAATCTGAAATAATGTAGGATATTGATTAGAAATGTCATGCTTGTCACCCTCCACTCCACAGAACCATTCTATCCTCCACTCTGAATCTCCTTTTCTAGCTCCAAGACTCTTCTGTCCTTCCGTTGTAGGTCCTTCCCTTTATCACAAAGGAGGGCTGACAATTTCCCAGAGGGGAGACACCCCTGAGAACCAATTACAGATTTCCTGGAGAGCAGCATTAAATGAACGAGAAATATCAGCCCCCTGAGACACTTGGCTTTATCCAGAAGAGGTTCCTGAACTGTTGGCTTGACCAAAAATGCACCAGAAACCAAGAGTCGTATGGAACTACAACTGCAGTTCCCAGTACTCCTTCTTCTTCTCATTGGCTGGCACTGAGCTCTTCATCCTTACCACCATGGCCTTTGACCGCTATGCTGTCATCTGCCAACCACTACACTACCCACTGCTACTCAGCAGCCAATCATGTGGTATTCTGGCTGGGGTTTCCTGGTCTGTGGGATTTCTCTGCCCCACGTTCCTCTCATTCCTTCTTGCACAAGTCTCCTTCTGTATTCCCAACCAGATCAACCACTTCTGTGATGCTGATCAGATTTTCTGCCTTTCCTGCACAGACACATATGCCATCCCAGTAGTGGGCTATGCTTTTAGCACTGTCATTATCTTAGGAGCCCTGGTCTTTACCATGGCTTCCTATGCCCAAATCTTGGCCACAAATCTAGCCATGGTTTCCACTGCTGCCCAACACAAGGCCTTTTCCACATGCAAAGCTGACCTTTCTGTGGTGACTATCT
Organism: Equus przewalskii; assembly: GCF_037783145.1. Classification (NCBI taxonomy): domain Eukaryota; kingdom Metazoa; phylum Chordata; class Mammalia; order Perissodactyla; family Equidae; genus Equus; species Equus przewalskii. Next base: position 29,189,472 of record NC_091849.1, read on the forward strand.
CCTTTGGCACTCTCATCTTCATGCATGTCCACCCAGCAATAAAATATGAACCAAATATCAAAAAGATTGTGGCTATCTTCTACTCAGTCATCACTCCACTTTTCAATCCTCTCATCTATATACTCCACAACAAGGATGTGAAAGAAGCTCTGAAGTTCTTAGTGTCCTAGACCCAAAGAATCTGCCATTCAAACAGGGAGACTCAATGATGATGACACACAAGAAGCCAGAGAAAGCAAAGCTGGTGGAATATCCAAATAGAAAATAATTCCTAACCACTACCTTTCACCTGTGCAATGTATCTTTTTAAATCGTTAAGTTCATATATTTGGTTTTAGTGAGTTATCTCATTTTACAGGCATGTTTTAAGTGAAAGACTTACTTCCCCTGCTACCCAGTGTGTCTTACTGCCTGTTCCTTCAGTTGTTCAGCTTCCCCAGAAGGGTGGATAATCTCATGCTAATATCAGTGCAGGGAAATGGCACAGACTTTGTAGTCCATGCATCTGGATTGGAAATCCAGCTCTCCCACTTGCCAGCATTGGTCAGGTAGGTCACTGAGAGTTCTACATAGATAAACAAAGAAGAGTAAATTCTTTTTATTTCTCTCAGAGGGTTGTTCTTACATTCAACTGACCTAATAACAAGTAAATCAATGAACAAGTTGGTTTATTTGACTACATTAACCTCCGTCAAGAACGATTACAAAGATCAAAATACTTATTTTTTCACAGCACAGTTTTTTCCTTATAATAAAGACAAAGCGTTCTCATTACACAGAAGTGAAATAATACAAAATTGCATGATATAGAAAGTAGGAGATCATTCTCTAGCTTAATAAAAAAAGAAAACAATTTTCAGTGGTGTCCATAATGGTGACTGCAAGGCTTTCAACTAAAAGATTTTTTTTCATTTCTATGGTTAAAAATGTCTGCCAGATAAGCCAAATCTAGATAAAAATATTTATTCTGGAGTGTCCCAAATGTGACAGTTTTGTTAAAAAAAAAATAGATTTCAGAAAGCCAGACAGATTCTAGATGACAGGCAAGCTCTTCTTATTATGACCCCATTTCATGACAAAATCTTTTTTAAATTCAGTGCTACAGAGCTCTGATTCTGATAACTTCTGATGGCTATTCTCACTGTGGATTTTCAGTGTTGTTGGAAACATTTGTATTGTTGGAACATGCCCGTGTAAAGTACAGTGAATAAAAAGAATTCAGGAACTCCCTCCACCACTAAAGTATCAAAACCAGATGCGTCACCAAACATCACAGAAGCTCCATCTGAGCAAAGAGTGAAACTTTTCTTTACAAAACCTTGTTTCACAAAAACCAAAATCTTTTATAATTTCCAAAACTTCAGTGACCTTAAGAGTTTACAAAGAAAATTCATAAAACAGGAATTCTCTGATAACATTAGCTTGAGCAGAGCAAACAGACAAACAGATCTGGTACATTGAGAGATGTCTGCAGTTTCACCCAATTGTGCACTGAAGAGAAACGTCAAGGATGTTGCTCCTCAACAAGCTACTTCAAAATGTTTAAAGAAAGATCAACTACTCCAGATTAATTTTCATCTTTAACAAAGAAGTCTCCTCCAGTTTTTCCTCAGTTCCCTTCTATAAGCCATCTGCCCCATTTCCAGGGCACCTGACTTCACTAAATTTCCTCCATCAAGCTTCTTTTGCTGGCAATTTGAAAGCAACTTTGCAGTGTGCTCTAAGAAATGTTTTTGTAAATTAGCAAATCCTAGTTTATAAGTGTCCTAGCTTTTTCAAGCTGAGTTCTCTTCACATTGAAAACATAAACATCAAACCTTGTTTTGATGCATTTTCAGAATAAACAGATCTGAGGTGCTTTTTCAATTTGTCAGACTTTATATTTTTAGTCACAAGAATTTTTCCACCATGTAAACGCAAAATTTAATAGGAAATTAAATCAATTAATTACATGACATTTCACTTAACAGATTTTTGACTTCTTTATGAAGAGATTGAATATATACATTTTTCACAGTATAAGAACTGGAAATTTTAATAAACTTATTTCAGTTCAACAGAAGTTGGTACAAGTTTCAGCTACAAAAACAGTATTGATTATGTCAAGAGAAATTCTATAGTGATTAGTTCACAAGTAGCCTAGTGACTACCAATTTAATGGGAAATTTGTGGGCAAATTTTTTGCTGTTCCCTGTGTCAAATTATGGAAGAAACAGAGCATCATTCACCTAGAGGCAGTCATAAGAAACAAATGAAAAGGGAGGAAATCCTCTAAAATCAATGAATTATTTGGAAATTATTCAAATGATTTGAACGATAATTTATGTGTGTAATTATATCATCCAGGAAAGAGCTCTACAATACATATGTTTTTTTTTTTTGAGGAAGATTAGCCCTGAGCTAACATCTACCACCAATCCTCCTCTTTTTTGCTGAGGAAGACTGGCCCTGAGCTAACATCCCTGCTGATCTTCCTCTACTTTATACATGGGACGCCTGCTGCAGCATGGCTTGACAAACGGTGTGTAGGCCCACACCCGGGATCCAAACCAGCGAACCCCAGGCAGCTAAAGGGGAACATGCGAACTTAACTGCTGCACCACCGGGCCGGCCATATACTATATATTTTTATTCAGTTAGAAGATTATATGATACATAATAAATAAGTTATTTAATATATTGGTTGTTAAATATTCTTTAGGGCATCCCTGAATGTATAACTTCAGATCTATTTACTTCAGCCAGGAGATCCAGGGATATAACCATCCTAAGAACAATGTTTATGTTAAATCTTGTCCTGAGAGTTTCCATAAGATAGAGTGGTATAAATTCAAACTGTAAACACTATGAAGGGCAGGCAATTACATTTTCTCATTTATTTTTAAATTTCAGAACCTAAGCTATAGCATAGGAACTCTTTGTAATCTTCCTTTGCATGTCAGTAGACTTTTGTCCATCATACACTCCTTTCACTACAATACCATCTTTCAAGAATCCTGGATTTACCCAAGGATCTTGGTATTAACCCACTACCATATGCTTGACTTAGATGTCTCTTCTATAAACAGAGTTGCCTATAACATTGAAATTGCTTGGGGAATGAGCTGTCAAAACTCCTCAAGGAATTGTTACAAAAGAAGAGTAAAACTTGGATCCATTTTATAAGATATTAAGAGCTAAAATAAAATAATACTAATTAAAATATATCTTGTTCAATTTTTTAAAACAGAGAAATAGACCATTCACTTGGGGGAACCTGGAATTTCCTAGAAATGGCATGATACATCTGCGAAGAAAGAATAGCTAGTTTGTCTGTCTACGCAGAGACCAAGTAAAGCCAATTCTGGCTGATTATCTCACAGCATGCAAACATGAACTCTATAAGACTATAGCTCTAAATAACAAATATAAAACTCAAACTCTAATAAACAAGACCAGTTACATAATTTATGGGGCTCAGGGAAAAAGGGAAAAGCAGGGTCTCTTGCTCAAAAATTGTTAAGAATTTCAAGATGGTGAAAGCAAAGCATGAAATCAAGCATGGACTCCATTGAGCATGGACCCTGTGTGACTGCATACATTACATGCCCATGAAGTTTGCCTTGTAATAAAAAAAATTCAAACAATTTTATTTTGATTGAGGAGAAAAATAATTTATAAACAAGAACTTGGAGAGACAAAATAGAGAGAAAAATCACTGGTCATGACTTCATCAAAATGAAAGATTGCTGTACAACTGTAGATAAAATTCAGATGGTTTAGGGGCCGGCCTGGTGGTGTAGTGATTAAGTTCACGTGCTCTGCTTTGGCAGCCCCTGGTTCAGAGGTATGGATCCCAGGGCGACCTAGCATGACTCATCAAGCCACACTGTGGCAGACGTGCCACATATAATAGAGGAAGGTTGACACTGATGTTAGCTCAGTGCCAATCTTCCTCAAGCAAAAAGAGGAAAATTGGTAATAGATGTTAGCTCAGAGTCAATCTTCTTCACACACAAAAAAAACTTCAGATGGGTGATAATTTGAAAAAATGGAGAACACATTGCAGTTTTGGTAAAACTAGAGAGTCTCAGTTTGAATTCTAGTTTCACAATTAATTGCAAAACAGGGAAATTTAATGCCACTATAGTTAATAGTACAATATTGAATACATGATAGTTGCTGAGAGTAGATCTGAAGCATTCTTACCAGACACACACAAAAAAGAGTCAATAACATGAGGTGATGGGTGTGTTAATTATCTAGAAGGTGGTAATCATTTCACAATGTATATGTAAATCAAAACATCGTGTTATGCACTTTAAGTGTATGTAACTATATTTATCAATTATTCCTCAATAAAATTTGGGGGAAACAACAGCAAAATTTACTTAACTCTTTGAGCTTCAGTTTTCTTGTGGTAACACAGAAACAGTTTTAGTATTCCTTTCACTGGTTGTTTGAAAGAATTAAATGAGCTGATAAATGTAAAGAAGTTAAGAATAATAACTTCAACAATGAGCACATAATAAATGTTATTTATTTCTATTATATTCATAACAAGCAATTATTAATATGATGGATATATATTCCTTCAAAACAACAAAAATGGACTTTAATACAAATATGGACAAACTACATGGTATTTATAACTTTTATTAGAAAGCTGGAGTAAATGTCAGATGGCATATTAATATTCCTTGGATGAAGCAGATAAGATATTTTTCCCTGCAGGATGCAGCAAGAAGTAAGAATACACATTGGAGAAACCAGCCTCATTCTCCCAGAGAAAAATGTGAACTTTGAGATCACAAAATTAAAGAAAATAATCTATTATTATTACCAACAGTGAAGAGTCAGATTTAGAAAGAACAAAAACAGTACTACTTCTTTCTATTTCCCTTTCTTTGTTTTCCGTAGAACCACAGTAATCAATGGCAGAATATTAAAGACAATCATCTTTCTTTACAGATCAATGGGTTATGACTGATCACCATTCCTTAACTGTCATTGCCAAATTTCTTCCCATTTTATACTCAGAGTTTTCCCAAGAAAGTCCCCACGGTGAGAATGTGTATCCATATTTCTCTCCCAGGAAATAAAAGATAATTTAACTAAGAAAACATATGAGGCCCCTGAGACTTGTGCTATCCATGGTACTGCAACTAAGAAGAAACACAGTAAAGAACAAAAATACGAAGAATGAAAAAATGAAACCCAGATAGGAATTACCCAAGAGGAAGTCCCTCATATTGCAGGTAGGGAAAGACATCCTGTTTATTCTTAGAACAACTCTTCTCAGACCCAGGGGACATGCTCTCTAAAGATTTATGTCTAGAAATTTGTGTCTCATAAAAGGCCAGGAGAATTTTAGAAATAGAGGAAGAGGTTTTTGAAGATGAAGAGTTCATGCTGCAATCCCAATATGAACTATCACTTCAAATATTTTTCTACTATTTATAATCACTGAGAACGTAAACCTGAAAAGCTTTCTTAACTGTGAACTTTATCACTCAATCAGGTGAGAGAATGAAATAGGAGACAGCTGAACAGTAGCCCATAATTTTTGTCTACTTGTTGGTATTAAACTTTAGCATCCATGACTCAGAGATGGTTTCCATATCTTATGACGGCCTCCTCATTGTGTTTGTGAATTACGAAGGCTCTTTACTTCCTATATTTTTATTACCAGGTCTCATTCATCATTCAAAATGCCTGGTTCTCTAGATATTTTCCAAAATAGATATGTAATCTCGAGATATTGAAATTGCAGTGAAATAAATCATTTAGCACAGACAAGTTGGATTGCTAATTTTCTTTAAATGTTAGGAAAAAGTTTATTTCCCCCAAATTAACTAATTATTTTTAATGAGATCATATTGACTTATAACATTGTGTAAATTTCAAGTGTACATTTTTATTTTTCAGCCTCTTTATTGTCTTAAAAGAGCTCATCACCAATAGTCTAGTTTTTATCTATCACCATACATATGCGCCCCTTTATCACTTTAGCCGTCCCTTGACCGCCCTCTCTGGTAACCACTAATCTGTACTCCTTATCTATATCTTTGTTTATCACATGTTAATTTTTGATACAATTTTGTTTTGTTTCAGAAAACCATAAATTATATTTGGCACACCATTTGTATCTTAAACGGAACTGAGGTAAATGTTAACAATATACAAAATATACACAGCTATCAAAGACAGCTACTCTGAATTACTTGAAGCTGGTATTTCATGGAGATGCAGTAGAGGTTAGATAATTTCCCACAATTTCTTCCAGCTGTAAAGCCTAAAATCCCATGGGCTCCCTAGAAGTGTTCCCTAGTTAAATTTCTTTTCTATTCTAGTCACATCAAATCATTTTCTTCCCCTCTCAGGGATTTTCCAAATTTTGAATGATTCTTCTTCTATAGGAAGCACTCCAATGTCTGAATCTCTATCAGATTTTTTTATAGTTATTGTTCTATCCTTCTCTATATTTCTTAAGTAAAATCCTTCAGATGGTCCCTTACCAGGTCAAGAGATAGCAGTATGATGCAGAACAAAAAAATTCACCCTTGTTAGAGCTGACTTAGGAGGATGAAAAGAAAGTTATATCAGAAGGTAGATGTCCAAAGTCAGAGATGATAGGCTAGCAACGTGCTCCAAATCCCTGGAAGATAGAAACATATCAATGATAAATTTACTAATGAAAACAATGGTTGAGTCACAGTCCCTAACCAACATGTAACCTTAATATTTAATTGTCTAATGATCTAAAAATACTTACAACCTCTGAGGTTGGGACTATGTAAGCCCACAATGCTCTGCCTCAAAATATTGTTGTCTAGGTGGGAAAATCCTAGGCTGAAAGACTATGATTCCCGTCAGAGAGAGCTTTTCGTGTATTATTTTGTTGTTGTTTTTAAGTGATGCTGAATCAAACCTCAGTCACTGAATTTCTCCTCTTGGGAGTAACAGACATCCAAGTACTGCAGACTTTTCTCTTCGTGGTTTTCCTCACAATTTATTTTGTCAGTGTGACTGGGAATGGAATCATCCTAGTGGTTGTCATCTCTGATGCAAAACTCCATTCACCTATGTATTTCTTCCTGGGAAATCTGTCATGTCTAGATATCTGCTATTCCACAGTTACACTGCCAAAGATGCTGGAGAACTTCCTCTCTACACACAAAGCTATTTCTTTCTTGGGGTGTATCAGCCAGCTCCACTTCTTCCACTTTCTGGGTAGCACCGAGGCCATGTTGTTGGGTGTGATGGCCTTTGACCGCTTTGTGGCTATCTGTAAACCACTTCATTACCCTCTAATCATGAATCATCAGCTCTGTACCCAGATGGCTATCATTATCTGGATCATTGGTTTTTTCCATGCCCTGCTGCACTCCATAATGACCTCTCGCTTGAACTTCTGTGGTTCCAACCATATCCATCACTTCTTCCGTGATGTTAAGCCATTGCTGGAGTTGGTATGTGGGAACGTTGAACTCAACCAGTGGCTGCTCAATACTGTCACAGGGACGATTGGCATGGGCCCATTCTTAATAACACTTATCTCTTATTTCTACATTATCCTCTATCTTTTCTTCAAGACCCATTCTTGCAGCTTGCTTCATAAAGCACTGTCCACTTGTGCCTCTCACTTCATGGTAGTTATTCTTTTCTATGCTCCTGTTGTCTTTATTTACATTCGTCCTGCTTCAGGCAGCTCCATGGACCAGGACAGGGTCATTGCCATCATGTACAGTGTGGTCACTCCTGTACTAAATCCACTGATCTATACTTTGAGGAACAAGGAAGTAAAGGGAGCCTTGAGTAGAGTGATCAGGAGGCTCTGACTTGAAGAAATCTAGAGAACTCTTCTGAGGGATAAATAAACAGGCAATGAGAAAATTGAGATCTGAAATTGTACTGCTTCTCAAATTATATACAATATGTATAAAAGAGGGACTGAATAAAGGGAAAATAAATGGGAAAGTCCAGTCCAGTTGTGTCTATCAATGTATTCCTAGGTAATATATGGAAAACTTGAAGAAATGGGACATTAGCCATGGAATCCTAATGTGAAATTTGTTTTTGAAATATCAGTTGATACAACTGATTCATTACGTATTCTTGTGTGTTCTTAAATGAAATCGCTTGTAGAAATATGTCTATGCTATCCATGTATTTGGGTAATTGGATGATACTGAGGCCTGTTTGTCTGTTTAGTCCCTCCATGTTAACATATTAATTTGAGCAGTTAAATTATTATACTACTATAAATTAAAGATTTTAATTTAGAGCTATGATTATTCAATTGGAAAAGTAAATGTTTACTCATATATGAGTTAAAGGAAGTGATTCAGCAATAGGTCATGATTCTTTTTCTCCATGCAGGGAGGCAAGTAAATAGTTAAACCAAATAATATTGTAATCAGTAATTAACAGAGATAAAATAAAGAACGGTTTATATAAGAAGTTTTGGAACCTCTATCTCCATAGATGTTCAATAAGTCAACTGGACAAACTGTCAAAGATTGCCATAAATTGTTAAAAGAAGAGGCTGGTTGAAAAAAAATCTCAGGAATCACTTTCTAGCTCCTTAGTTTGTCATTTTCCCCTCAGTCTTTGATCATGGAAAATGATCAGTTTGAAAATGCTTCCTATTCTTTTGTTTTATTTTCCTACTGCTACACTTATTTTCACAGAATGTAATGTGGTGTAATATGGAATACAAATGAAAAGTAAAGAATGCATCAAAGTTTTGTGTTGTTTTCCTTACTAGTCACCAAACTCATACTGTGAAATCATAATTTCTGAGGCATTTTTGCAGCAAATACAAAAGAAATACTATGACCTTACATACTGTTTCTTTTTTTTTTGCAGTCATTTATTTATTTGTTTATATTCCCTTCCTCATATCTACATATATATTTGTTGCAGAAACATTGGTTTAAAACATTATTTCAGGTGTACATCATTGTATTTCAATTTCTATGTAGATTACATCATGTTCATAGCCAAAGACTAAGAACAATCCATCACCATAAACATGTGCTTAATCACAACTTTCACTCTCCTCCCCTCTCCTGTCCCCTCTGGTAACCACCAATCCAATCTCTGTCTTTATGTGATTGTTGTTGTTGATTTTACCTTCCATTTATGAGTGAGATCATACAGTATTTAACTTTCTCCCTCAGATTTATTATGCTTAGCATAATACTGTCAAATTCCATCCATATTGTCAAAAATGGCCAGATTTCATCATATTTTATGACTGAGTAGTATTCCATTGTGTATATATACCACAACTTCTTTAGTCATTCCTCCCTTAATAGGCACCTAGGTTGCTTCCAAGTCTTGGCAATTGTAAATAATGCTGCAATGAACATGCAGGTGCATGTATCTTTACACATTCTTGTTTTCATGTTCTTTGGATAAATACCCAGTAGCGAAATATTTGGATCATGTGGTAGATCTAGTCTTAATTTTTTGAGGAATCTCCATACTGTTTTCCATAGTGGCTGCATCAGTTTGCACTCCCACCAGCAGTGTATGACAGTTCCCTTTTCTTCACAACCTCTCCAACACTTGTTATTTCCTGTCTCGTTAGTTATAGCTATTTTGATGGGATTGAGGGGATATCTCATTGTAGATTTGATTTGGATTTCCCTGATAGTTAGTCATGTTGAACATCTTTTCATATGCCTGTTGGTCACCTGTATATCATCTTTGGAGAAATGTCTGTTCAGATCTCTTGCCCAATTTTTAATTGAGTTTTTAGTTTTTCTGTTGTTGAAATGTATGAGTTCTTTATATATTTTGGATAAAAACCCCTTATCAGATACATGGTTTACAAATATCTTTTCCTAATTGTTAGGGTTTTTTGTTGATGATTTCCTTTGCTATGGAAAGATTTTTAGTTTGATGTAGACCCATTTGTTTATTTTTTCTTTAGTTTCCCTTGCCCAGTCAGGCATGGTACTTAAAAATATGCTGTAGGGACCAATGTTGAAGAGTGTACTGCCTATGTTTTCTTCTGGGAGTTTCATGGTTTCAGGTCTTACATTCAAGTCTTTAATCCATTTTGAGTTAATTTTTGTGCATGGTGTAAGGGAATGGTCTACTTAAATTCTTTTGCAAGTGGCTGTCCTGTTTTCCCAACACCATTTATTGAAGAGATTTCCTTTCTCCCTTGTATGTTCTTGGCTCCCTTGTCAAAACTTAGCTGTCCATAGATGTATGTCTCAATTCTGTTCCATTGATTTGTGTGTCTGTTTTTGTGATAGTACTATGCTGTTTTGGTTACTATAGCTGTGTAGTATATTTTGAAATCAGGGAGTATGATACCTGCAGCTTTGTTCTTTTTTCTTAGGATTCCTTTGGCAATTTTGGGTCTTTAGTTGTTCCATATAAATTTAAGGATTCTTTGTTCTATTTCTGTGAATACTGTTGTTGCAACTTTGATAGGGATTGCATTGAATCTATAGATTGCTTTAGGAAGTATAGACGTTTTAACAATGTTAATTCTTCCAATCCAAGAGCATGAAATATCGTTCCACTTCTTCGTGTCTTTCAACTTCTTTCAACAACGTTTTGTAGTTTTCAGTGTACAGATATTTCTCCTCTTTGATTAAGTTTATACCTACGTATTTTATTCTTCTTGCTGCAATTGTAAATGGGATTGTATTCTTAACTCTTTCTGCTACCTCGTTGTTAGTGTATAATAATTCAAGTGATTTTTGGATGTTGATTTTGTGTCCTGCAACTTGACCATATTCATTGATTACTCCTAAAAGTTTTTTGGTGGATTCTTTAGGGTTTTCTATATATAAAATCATGTCTTCTGCCAATAGTGACAGTTTCACTTTGTTCTTTCCTTTCTGAATCTCTTTCATTTCTTTTTCTTGCCTGATTGCTTTGGCTAGGACTTCCAATACTATGTTAAATAAGAGTAGTGAACGTAGGCATCTTTGCCTGCTTCCTGCTCTTACAGGGATAGCTTTCAATTTGTCTCCATTGAGAATTATATGAGCTGTGGCTTTATCACATATAGCCTTTACTATGTTGAGGTACTTTCCTTCTATACCCATTTTATTTGGAGTTTTTATCATTAAATGTATCCTGGATCTTGTCAAATGCTTTATCTGCATCTATTGAGATGATTGTGCAATTTTTATTCTTCATTTTGATAATGTGATATATCATACTGATTGATTTGTGGATTTTGAACTATCCCTGTATCCCTGGAATAAATCCCACTTAATCATGATGTGTGATCTTTTTAATGTATTATTGTATTTTATTTGCTAGTATTTTGTGTAGGATATTTGCATTGATGTTCATCAGTGATATTGGCTGTAATTTTCTTCTTTTGTGTTGTCCTTGTCTGGTTTTGGCATCATGGTAATGTTGGCTTTGTAGAATCAGTTAGGAATCTTCCCCTCCTCTTCAAGTTTTTGGAAGAGTTTGAGAAGGATATGTATTAAGTCTTCTTTGACAGTTTGTTAGAATACACCAGGAAAGCGATCTGGTCCTGGACTTTTATATTTTGGGAGGTTCCTGATTACTATTTCAATCTCCTTACTGGTGATTAGCCTATTCAAATTTTCTGTTTCTTCTTGATTCGACTTTGGTAGGTTATATGATTCTAAGAATTTATCTATTTCTTCTAGATTATCCAATTTCTTGGCATATAGCTTTTTGTAGTATTCTCCTATAATCGTTTGTATTTCTGAAGTGGGTGTTGAATTTTTCCTCTTTCATTTTGACTTTTTCTTCTTTTGAGGAAATTCAGCCCTGAGCTAACATCTGCTGCCAATCCTCTTTTTGCTGAGGAAGATTGACCCTGAGCTAACATCTGTGCCCATCTTCCTCTACTTTAAATGTGGGATGCCTACCACAGTATGGCTTGCCAAGCAGTGCCATGTCTGCACCAGGATCTGAACCAGTGAACCCCAGGCTGCTGAAGCAGAACATACGAACTTAACTGCAGCTCCACTGGCCTGGCCCCTCATTTTGACTTTTATTTATTTGAGCCTTCTGTCTTTTTTCTTGGTGAGTCTCACTCAAAATTTGGCAATTTTGTTTACCTTTTGAAAGAACCATGTCTTCATTTCATTGATGTTTCCTGTTTTTTTTTTTTTTAGTCTCTATTTCATTCATTTGTGCTCTGATTTTTATTGCATCCTTACTTCTACTGATTTGGGGCTTGACTTATTCCTCTTTTTCCATTTCCTTTAGGTGCATTGTTAGATTGTTTATTTGACATTTTTCTTGTTTGTTGAGGTAGGCCTGTATTGCTATAAACATCCCTCTTAGAACTACTTTTACTGTATACCATAAATTTTGGCATGTTGTATTTTCATTTTCATTTTTTCCCAGATATTTTTTTATTTCTCCTTTGATTTATTCATTGACCCAATTGTTCTTCAGTAGCTTGGTTTAATCTCCACTTATTTGTGACTTTTCTGATTGTCTTCCTGTAGTTGATTTCTAGTATCATCCTGTCGGGGTCAGAAAATATGGTTGGTATTATTTCAGTCTTCTTAAATTTATTGAGACTTATTTTGTGGCCTAGTATGTGACTTACCCTGGAGAATGTTCCATGTGCATTTAAAAAGAATGTGCATTCTGCAGTTTGGGGATGGAATGTTCTGTATATATCTACTAAGTCTATCTGGTCTGATGTGTTGTTTAAGGCCAATGTTTCCTTATTGATCTTCTGTTTGAATGACCTATCCATTAGTGTAAGTGGAGTGTTAAAGTCCCCTACTATTATTGTGTTGCTGTCTATTTCTCCTTTTATGTCTGTTAGTAAGTGCTTTCTATATTTATGTGCTTCTATGTTGGGTGCATAGATATTTACAAACGTTATATCTTCTTGCTGGATTGTTCTCTTTATTATTATGTAGTGCCCTTCTTTGTTTCTTGTTACAGTTTTTGTTTTAAAGTCTATTTTGTCTGATATAAGTTTTGATACCCCGGCTTTCTTTTCTTTGTCATTTTCATGCAGTATCTTTTTCCATGCCTTCACTTTCATTTCCTGAGTGTCTTTAGGTCTGAAGAATGTGTCTTGTATGCAGCATATATATAGTTCTTGTTTTTTATGCAATTAGCCACTCTATGACTTTTGATTGGAGCATTTAGTCCATTGACATTTAAAGTAGCTATTGATAAGTATGTGCTAGTTACCATTTTGTTACTTTTTTCCTGGGTGTTTTAGTATTTCTTCTCTAACCCTTTCTTATTCTCTTTCTCTCTTCCCTTGTGTTTGATGGCTTTTTTTTAGTATTATGTTTGAATTCCTTTCTCTTAATTCTTTTGTGTATTTATTATAAGTTTCCAGTTTGTGATTGCCATGAGGTTTATATATAATAACCTGAATATATAGCAATCTATATTAAATTGGTGGTCTCTTAAGTTTTACCTATTGCTAAAAGCTCTACTTGTTTACTGCCATCCTCTCTTATGGAAATATATAATTTTAGTACTTTTGACTTTTGATTTTCATATTAGCTTCATAGGTGGTTATCTGCTATTTTTACTATAGATTTGCCTTTACCAATGACTTTACTTATTTATTTATTTCTGATAACTTCCTTATTCCTATTCATGGTTTTTTCTTTTCCACTTAAATAAGTCCCTTCAGTATTTCCTTTAAGGCTGATTTCTTCGTGATAAACTCCTTTAGTTTTGCTTGTATGGAAAACTCTTTATCTCTCCTTCCATTCCAAATAATAACCTTGCCAGATAGAGTATTCTCGGCTGTATGTTTTTTCCTTGGAGCACTTTAAATATATCATGCTACTCCCTTCTAGCTTGTAAGGTTTCTGCTGAGAAGTTAGCTGATAGCCTTATGGGGTTTCATTTGTATGTAACTTGTTGCTTTTCTCTCGCAGCTTTTAGGATTCCCTCTTTATCTTTAATTCTTGACATCTTAACCATGATGTGTCTTGGTGTGGGCTTCTTTGGGTTCATCTTGTTTGGTGATGTCTGTGCTTGCTGTACCTGGATGTCTGTTTCCTTACTTAGGGTAGGAAAGTTTTCTGCTATTATTTCTTTGAATTGATTCACACACACACACCCCTTGTCTCTATCTTCTCCTTCTGATACACCAATAATATGGATCTTATTGCACTTGATGTTGCCCCAGAAGTCCCTTAGCCTGTCCTCATTCTTTTTAATTATTTTTTCTTTTTTCTATTTAACTTAGGTGATTTCCCCTAGTCTTTTGTCCAGCTTGCTGATGCATTCTTCTGTATCAATCAATATGCTGTTGATTCCCTCTAGTGAATTTTTCATTTCCATTGTTCTATTCTTTAGTTTTGATTAGTTTTTTTCATATTTTCAAATTCCTTGGTTAAGTTCTCACTGAATTCATCTATTCTTCTCCCAAGATCACTGAGCATCCTTCTGACAATTAGTCTGTAATCTATCAGGTAGACTGTTTATCTCTGTTTTGTTTAGTTCTCTTTCTGAAGATTTGTTGTGTTCCCTTACCTGGAACATATTCCTTTATCTCATCATTTTGGCTCTTTCTCTGTTCTTACATCTATGTATTAGGTAGATCAGCTGCATCTCTCAATCTTGGAGAAGTGGCCTTCTGTAAGAGATGACTTATGAGGTCCAGCAATGTGCCTTCCTCTCATCACCAGTTCCAAATGTTCCAAGAGTATCCCTTGTGTGGGCTATGTGTCTCCTTCTATTGTGGCAGGGCTGCTCTTGCTGCAGGTGCACAAGGACGCTAGGCTGTCCCCCTGGCTGGCTGGTTATAATGCCCAAGTGAATGCAACTCTTATGGTCCCTTCAGCCACTTTATGAGGCATGGGAAGCCCCAGGACAGTTTGCTGCAAGGTCTAGTAGCATATCTGTGCTGTAGTTTTTCTGTTAAGTGAGGAGACCCCCAGTGTGGCTTCTTGCTAGACTCAGGGGCTTACAATTGCTGTATGCCTGCAGCCTGCAAGGCTGCTGTCAGCTTTCTCAGTGCAGCTGTGTGGGACCTGCCCCAGGTGTGGCAGCACACAATTGTTTCAGGTGTTGGAAGGTGAGGCTGATCCCCTATGTGCCTGGTTGGGAAGCACAAGTCTGGTGCAGCTGGCACTGTGTGCAGGCCCACATTCCCTATCATTGCAGTCCTATCCTGTATGCACACCCTAGCCCACTGAAGTGGACCACTCACCCAACTGAAGATGCCACACACTCCATCAGTGCAGGCCCACCCCTCACCCACACCCTGTCCCTTATGTACACCCTACTGCACAGAGGCAGACCCATGCACCCTGTTGCAGAGGTCCCACACACCCTGCCTATACAGGCCCACAAGTTTCGCAGGGGCCAGCTGTTGGGTGGTGCCAGTCCCTAGGGTGGGCTGGCTGCCCTGGCTGAGATGGATTAAATCAGTACTCTAGTGGGTGGAGTAGACCCCTGTGCTTACAGGCCAAGGGACTTCCAATGGCATCTGCCAGCATCTGTGTCAGCACACCTGTCCTAGGTCACAATAATGGCTGCTTCCAATGTCTCAGTCCCTGGAGACCTCTCACCTCTCACTGAGATGCAGCCAGAGCCTGTCAAGTGAGTCTCTTTTCACCAAAGGACTTTGCACATTTCTTTCTGGTGATTTTAGGTTGCTTTCCAAGATGGGTGAATTTGCACATGAGCCCTTTAAGAGTGGGCTTTCCTTTCCCTTACTCTCAACAGCTTGTCTGGGGATATTGCTTCTTGTGGTTAAAAACCAGCAAAGCCAGATATTATGACACATATCTCAGTTGTGCTGAGTCCAAAAGCTGATTATTGTGCCAAAACTCTCCCACTCAGATACCCTGCTCCTCCAGGAAAAGCTTTATACCTTGAGGTTGCTCCTTGCCATGAAGCCCTGTGGCTAGAATGTGACTTTTTCCTCTCCAGAAAGAAATTTTTATCTCTTACTCCTCAGTCAGCGCTGTCCTTTGTTGTGGGGGTTCTTTTTATCCCATTTCTGGTTCTCTCTCATGGTTGATTGTTCTAAGAGTAGTTGTAAATTTGTTGTGTCTGTAGGAGGAGGTGAATTCAGAGTCCTCATATACCACCATCTTCCCAGCCTTCCTTCTACAATTATTTTTAATGTGTTTGTTTTTTAACTTTTAAACTGGAATTGTAAGTGAATTATGCCATTATAATATTGGACAATCTTAATTTGATATATATTTACCATTACAGTGAATTTTACACCTTCATACGTTTTTCCAATGTTAATTACCATCCTTTTATTTCCACTTTAAGACCACCCTGTAGCATTTCTTGTGAAGCAGGTCTATGCTAAACTCCCTCAGCTTTTGTTTGCTCAGGAAACTCTTTCTCTCTCTTTCATTTTTGAAAAACAGCTTTGCTAGGTATAGTATCTTCGGTGACAGTTTTTTTCTTTCAATATATTGAATATATCGTTCCACTCTTTCGTTGCCTGTAAAGTGTCTGTTGAAAAATCCTCTGATAGCCCTAGGGGGGCTCCCTTGTATGTGATGAGTTGCTTTCTCTTGTTTCTTTCGAAATTTTCCCTTTGTCTTTTACTTTTTGTGGTTTAATTACAATGTTTCTTAGTGTAGCCCATTTCAGACTCAATCCATTTTGGATCCTTGGGCTTTGTGAATCTGGATGTTCATTTCTCTTCCAATGTTTGCAATGTTTTCAACTATTATTGCTTTAATTAGAATTTCTGTCCTTTTTTCTTACTCTTCTCATTCTGGGATTATGCATATAGTGTTTCACACGGTGGTATCCCACGAATGCAGCATATTTTCTTCACTGTTTCATTCTTTTTTTTATTTTTGCTCCTCTAACTGGTGATATCAAATGACCTGTCTTCTTGTTTACTGATTCTTTTTTCCGCTTGGTTGAATCTGTTGTTGAAGGTCTTTATTGAGTTCTTCAGTTAAGTCATTTTATTGTGAAGCTCTAAGATTTCTATTTATTTGTTTTTTGAGGGTTTCCATTTCTTTGTTGAACTTATTTTCTTTGTGCATTGTTTTTCTAATCTTGTTTAGTAGTCCTGCTTTTTTATCTATCAGTCCACTCTATGTCTTTCAATTGGAGAATTTAATCCATTTACATTTAAAGTATTTATTGATAGGTCATATCTTTACTAATACCATCTTATTAATTGTTTTCTGGTGGTTTTGTAGTTCCCTTGTTGCTTTCGTCCTCTCTTGCTGCCTTCCTTTGTGAACTGGTGATTTTTGTAGCTATATGCTCTGATTCCCTTCTCTTTATCTATTGGGAATGTACCAAAAATTTTGCTTTGAGGTTACCATGTTTCTTGCATAAATTATCTTATAGATATAACATTCCATTTTATGTTGATAACAACTTAACTTTGATTGCATACAAAAATTCTACCCTTTTACTCCCCCTTTTAGTTTAGTGTTGTGGTGGAGATTAAAAGGGTCAATATATGTAAAATGTTTAAAATAGTGCTCAATTCGTATTAAGTGAATTCCAAGTGTTTGCTGTTATTATTAGATGGGGCACCTTGGGAACCAGTGTAAATCAGAAGCCAATATGTAAAAACAAATGGATCCTGACAAAGAGTTCAGATGTGAAAGACAAGTGAGATGAAATTGGCTTGTTTTAGAACTGAAGCACTGCTGAAGTATGGAGTGGAAATAAGGGACATGCAAGCTTAAGACTTTCTAATTAATGTCTGTGGCTCCTGCTAGACTCAGATGAGCAGACATGCAATACAAAAAATAGGCTGCAGCATCAGCAATGTGATTAGGGATTAGGAAACCAAAATCCCACTCTGACAAGAAGATTTCAAGAAGTTGAGGGAAGTTGTCAATGGAAGGTTTTTGAAACAATAAACAAAATTGGTAGAGATCATCTAAATGTTCAGTGTAAAAGTTTTGAGTGATATTTGGATTATTTTCTAAACTTCTGCAGGCATAAACTTGGAACTGAATTTAAAAGACAGTCAGGAATGCATAAATGGTATAGGTAGGCTCTCAAAGAGCACCATGTTAATAAGGAAAAATTTCGTTTTAATGTGTTCCAGTTTTTCTGTTTCCTGGCTCCAAAACCTCCTCTACTTGTAACCAGTTGTCTTGCAAATTGGGCCTTAGTCCCACGGAGAGCTTAGAAAAATAATCAGGTGACTCAGTATAACCCATACTTTTCATCGTCAATACAGTTCAAAGCAACTTTTTCCATGTTGATTAATGATATATTCCCTGTCATTTCAGTAAGAGTACAACATCATGCTGAAGACATTTCTGTGATGAGTTTTATCTTGTGAATATTAGACCATTGTAACCAGAACAGCTCCTTGAAGGGCATTAATTGCAACTTTAATTGCAACTTTGGAATTTATTTTCTCAGTGGCCCTAGTCAATGAAAGAAAGTCACATTATTCTTTTTGTTTCCAGTAAGGCCCCATTTGCTCCAGGATAAAGGATCCGTCCCCTGAAGACTTAAATAACCTAAAGAGTTCCCAGGTTCTGTTAAAAGCAAATCTGTTGGACAAACCCAGGCTCTCTCTTCTGTGACAATGATAATTACAGTTATTTTCAGACTCCGCTTTCCATAGTTGGATTTTGTATGTTAGCAAAGATGGTATAGGAGGGCAATTAAGTTGATGTCCTCAGGTCACATGACAACCAGAGATTCCCCCCATCTGTTTACACATGATGAAGGCATAGACCAGGAAGAGAATGACAGGGAATGGAGATAAACACCAGAAGGGCAGCATCAAAAGAAATTGATGGAGCACTGCTTGAAAACCAGGTTTAGTATAAATAAGTGAATATGACGAGAATTAGAAAAATGTCTGTTAGCAACCATGGGGGTGAGAAGAGAGTGCTAAGCCATCCATTTCCCTCATAATGTTTGACTTAAGGGAAGAGAGAAGGTATTTTTTCCCACAGTTATAAAAACTACCTTTGGTAGAGTCTTCATTTCCCTCCTTCCCACTAAGAAGAAAAGCAAACTATAAAGTTCCAAACTTTTCTCTTTTGAATCCTGTATTTTTTTGGTCCCTGTTCTCCTACCCCTTTTTACTTATAGAAGAATGCTGACACACAGGTTATACAACAGTTAAAGAAATATCACACAACCGCCACACTCTTAATTAATGTAGCAAGGAATTTAGGCAGCTTCATAGGGACGAAAATTATGTCTGCATCAGAACATGTACCCACAGCGTTTGAGTTCAAATATCTTGAGGTGTATTACTTATTATTCTAGGGGAAGTTTTAAAAAATCCCTTGGAATTACCCACGTCTTATGAAATGATATAATTCTGGAACTGCCAGATCTAAAAGATGCATAGGGTTTGTTCTTCCATGCCCCCTTCAGGTGCACCACTCTCCCCAAATTCACATGTGTTCACCAACCCAAACCTCTCCAAATCTTCTCCTTTTGGGTTTTTATGGAGGCTTTATTACACAAGCATGATTGATTAACTCACAAGCCATTGCTTGTTGATTCAACCACCAGCTCCTCTCTCCTCCTCAGACACTATGGGTGTGGGAGAGAAATTTCCAACCCTGTAATCACATGGTTGGCTCCAGTGGCAACCAGCCCCATCATTACATGTGTTCCAAAAGTCATCTCATTAATATAACCAAAAACACCCTTATAAATCTCATGACTTATGAAATTTCAAGGGTCTTAGGAACTCTATGCCAGAAATGGGGATTCAGATCAAATAAATATTTCTTATTATAAAACATAATATCATGTGTGAATCTATCAAGAAGATATAACAATTGTAAATAGTTATGCTCCCAATATTGAAGAACCTAAACATATAAAGCTAGTACTATCAAAACTAAAATAAACTGCAATGCAATAATTGTGGGGAAACTAAACTCAGCAGCAGATTAAAAGGATCATTCACCATAATCAAGCGGGACTTATCCCTGGGATTCAAGGATGGTTCAAAAATCAATGCAATACACCGCATTAAAAAAATTAAGGATAAAAATCATACAATCATCTCAATAGATAAAGAAAAAGCATTTGACAAAATTCAATATCAGTTCTTGATAAGAATTCTTAACAAATTGAGTATAGAAGGAACACACCTTAACACAATAAAGTCCATATATGAAGAGCACACAGCTAACATCATAGTCAATGATGAAAGTTTGAAAGCTTTCCTTTCCTCTAAGATTAGGAACAAGAGAAGGGTGCCCACTCTCACCACTCCTATTCAACACAGTACTGGAAATCCTAGCCAGAGGAATCAGGCAACAAAAAGAAATAAAATTGATCAGAATTGGAAAGGACCAAGCCAAATTGTCTCTATTTGTGGATTACGTGATTTTATAAGTAGAAAATCCTAAAGCTTCCACAAAACTGCTAGACCTAATCAACAAATGTAGTAAAATTGCAGAACACAAAATTAACATACAAATGTGAGTAGAATTTCTGCATTAATCTGATAATGAATTATCTGAAAAGGAAATAAAGAAAACAATCCCATTTTCAATAGCAGCAAAAATAAAATATTTAAGAATAAATTTAGTCAGGTCAGCCATGGTGGTCTAGTGGTTAAGGATAGCACACTCCACTATGGTGGCCCAGGTTCAGTTCTACTAAGCCATAAAAAGAAGGTAATCCTGCCATTTGCAACAACATAGATGGAGCTTGAGGACATTACTCCAAGGGAAGTAAGTCAGATAGAGAAAGAAATATTGTATGATCTCACTTAAATGTTGATCTAAAATTTTAAAAAATCAAACTGATAGAAGAGATCAGATTTGTGTTTACCAGAGGTAGGGGTGGTGGGGGAATTGGATGAAGGTGGGCAAAAGGTGCAAACTTTCAGTATTAAGATGAATAAGTACTGGGGATGTAATGTACATCATAGTGTCTATAGTTAACACTGCTGCATGGTATATTGAAAGTTTCTAAGAAAGCAAATCCTAAAAGTTCTTATCACAGAGACAGATACATTTTTTGCTTTTCCTCTGTTTAATCTATAAGAGATGATAGATGTTAACTAAACTCATACTGGTAATTATTTCACAATATATGTAAGTCAACTCATTATGCTGTACATCTTAAGCTTATCCAGTGTTGTATGTCAATTATATCAAAATAGAATTGAAAGAAAAAGTCCAAAATAAAATATTTGAGATTTTTTCGCTTCTCCTAACATTATTATTTTCACATCATTACTATCTTGTGGGTCAGCATACTTAGACTGTTAGACTTTTGTGATAGTCATATCAAATATCAAATAAAAAATAGCTTCTGCTTTAAACAAATACTTTCTACTCATCCTAGATTTTACCTCCAAATACCCTCTATAATATCTTCTTCACCTGCTATATTCTTCTTTATTTACTTCTTGTTTATGTTATTATTTTTAAAGATTGACACCTGAGCTAACAACTGTTGCCAATCTTCTTTTTTTCCCCCTTCTTCTTCTCCCCAAAGCCCTCAAGTACATAGTTGTATATTCTAGTTGTGAGTGTCTCTGATTGTGCTGTGTGGGAGGCTGCCTCAGCATGGCCTGATGAGTGGTGCCATGTTTGTGCCCAGGATCTGAACTGGCAAAACCCTGGGCTGCCAAAGCTGAGCATGCAAACTTAACCACTCAGCCACTGGGCTGGCCATTGTTCATGTTCTGATCTAATTCTTCCTAGTAAAGTATAAACTCTCCAATAGTGAAGGTTACGTTTTAGTTATTATTGCTCATATTACCCGAAAAATGGAATTGAATCATGCCTTGACAGAATAAATTGCCACAAATGAGATTGTTTTTGATAGTAAAGCCTACATACTAATCTCAAGATTAAGTTTTAAAAATATATTGCTCTGAGCAGAAAGAGGATTAATTAATAAGCATGAAAAGAATTCAAACCACTCATTATGAGACAAGCAAATTGAATGCTTTATTACACTCTTGCTATTTTCATAGCCTCATTTATCTATACTACAGACATGTCTTGGAGTTAACACTGATAAAAAAAATTGAAAATCATTCTTGATGCTTCTCATCTTCATAATACACATCTAAGCTATCAGTGAGTATTGAAAGCTTTGTGTTCAAAACACATTCAGAATCTAACTGCCTCTCCTACTTCCACCACTATCACCCTGGTAAAGCCGCCACCAATTCTTATCCAAAGGGTTATAAGGGAATCCTAACTGATTCCATCTTTCTCCTCTACTCTGTTCTCAACACAGTAAACATTGTGATTCTTTCACTGCAGAAGTTATTTCAAGTCCACTTTTTGCTTAAATGCCCCAATATCATGCTATATCACCCAGAGTATGTGCTGAAAACATTCAGATGACCAACATGATGCCCATGACATGACTACCACCAGTTCTCTGCCCTCTTCTCCTGCCACTCTCTTCATTACCCACCGAGCTCCAAGCACAATGGACATCTTGCTTTTCCTCATACACAAGAAGTACAATCTATACCAATGCTCTTGCATTTCTGCATAAAATGCTATATTCTCATATATTTGCATGACTCACTCCTTCATTTCCTTCAGCACTCTGCTCAAATGCCAATTGTTAGACAGGCTTTCACTGACCCAACCACACAAAAGAGTGCCCATCTTGGTATACTGATTCTTCCTTACATTCCATGTGTTTTAACCTCTGAAAGAGGCTTGCATCCACTTATTCATCTTTTTATTGTCTTCCTCCTCAAGTGAAACAAGATCCATGTCCTCATATTACAAACTCAGGGGTTTCTCCACTGTAGTGTCCTCTGCAAGTTGAACACTGCTTGCTGATAAAACATTTCAAATGAATGAATCACTAAATGACAAAGAATTGCAATCCTATACATGAAGAACATAGCTACAATGGCACAAATTTCTGAAAGGAAAATAATACTTAGGAAAGGAATCAATTTATTATAGATGAGAAAATAAATGTCATATAAAAGAAAAGCGATTTTCATTTCTTCTAATGTTGTCAATGGCTTTCTTCAGACAAACAGCTTAAATTTCCTCCCAAAGACTCTCCTCAGAGCTGACATCACTTCCTTATTCCTAAGGGTGTATATCAGTGGATTCAGCACTGGAGGGACAGTGGTGTGTATGACAGCCACAAACCGTTCCTGTATTACAGAGGTGGCAGAGGTAGGGGTAATGTAGGTGAGTGCCACAGTTCCATAAAAGAGAGATACCACCATGAAATGAGAGGCACAAGTGGACAGGGCTTTGTGGAGCACACTGCAGGTCCGGCTCTTGAACAGAAGAAAGCCAATAATATAGAAGTAGGAGAGGAGGGTGAAGAAGCATGATGCCATTGCTAAGCTGCAAGTGACAATGAAAATGAGCCACTGATTGAGTCGTATGTCCCCACAAGCCAATTCTAAAAGGGGCTTCACATCGCACAAGAAGTAGCGGAGTTTTTGAGAGTGGCAAAAGTTCAGGCATGCAGTCATGACAGAATGCATCAGAGCATAAAAGAAGCTGATGAGCCAGGCCACAGCTGCCAAGAGAATACACATCTGAGGGTTCATGATAATAGTGTAACGAAGTGGGTAGCAGATGGCCACAAACCGGTCAAAGCCCATAATGGTCAGCAAGAGGGCCTCAGTGCCCCCCAGAAAGTGGAAAAAGTGTAGCTGAGTGATGCAGCCTATGAAAGATATGGTTTTGTGAGTGGAGAGGAGGTTTGACATTAGTTTAGGCAGTGTCACTGAAGAATAGCATATATCCAGAAAAGAAAGATTTCCCAGGAAAAAGTACATAGGGGAGTGGAGTCTTGGTTCTGAGATGACAATCACTAATATGGACACATTTCCAAACAAGTCTATCACGTATAGAATGAGGAAGGTCACAAAGACTATAGGCTGCAGCTCCTGAATAGAGGTCAGTTCCAGCAAAAGAAACTCATTCACTGTGGTGATGTTCTCCATTGCTTTGAGAAGGAAAAATAGTGATAATTAGTAAACTGTTCCAATATACTGTATGAGTTAAATGAAATAAGTTTGCCATCTGGAAGTATATAAGAATGATTTATGTTGAACACAGTGATCAGGAATGCTAGCATTGAATTCATTTGCAACATAAATAAGGAAAACAGAAATATGTGATAAAGTCTGAGTCAGTGTGATTTTTGTGATACGCAGAACTAAGAAGCATATTCAGAGTGCTGAGTTAAACCTGAAAAGCAGCTCATACAGAATAAAGGCAGATATTCAATGAATATATATTAACAAGTAAAAGAACAGAATTCAATTTTATCTTCTTTGATAGCATTAAAATAAATATATTTTTTTAAAAGTCTGCCAGTTGTATTTATATAAATTGAAGTACTTTTAAATGGAGGTAATAGGCACACTTCTTATTTCTGGGTGCTTGTGGAAGCACAGCGATACACCTAAATCTCCTCACATCACTCTCAACAAAATCACTAAAGTTCCCCACAACCCAAAACTTCATGAAAATAGAAGACAGGGTTTCTTTTGTGAGGAAGATTAGCCCTGAGCTAATATCTGTGCCAATCTTCCTCTCCTTTGTATGCAGGATGCCACCACACCATGGCTTGATGAGCAGTGTGTAGGTTGGCATCTGAGATCCAAACCTGCAAACCCCAAGCTGCTGTAACAGAGTGCACGAACTTAACCGCTATGCAACTGGGAAAGCCCCTAAAAGACAGTTTTTAAAGCCGACAAACTTCAAATAATGTGTAGGCAGAGGGAAAACAAACCAGCAGAATTGGTGTTAGCAGCCAGAAGAGAACATCATAGCAGCAGGGCAATTGATGCAGGATGCAAAAACTCAAAATGCTGAGAAGTCCTAGTAGCAAAATAACATTGAAAACCACAGATAAACAAACACATCGTTAAGGAGAACAGATTAGTGGTTACTAGAGGAAAAGGGAGTGGGGGGAGGGCAAAAGGGGTAAAGGGGCACATACGTATGGTGACAGATAAATATTAGACTATTGGTGGTGAACACAATGCATTCTACACAGAAACTGAAATATAATAATGTACAGTTGAAATTTACACCATGTTATAAGCTACTATGACCTCGGTAAAATAATTAAGAAAAAAAAAAGAAAGTTGAAAATAATCAATCCCAAAAAGAGAGTGTCTCACATTGAAACTGAATTTCTTGGGACTATCAGAAAAGAGCAAGTCAGTGTGCAGACAAAGACCAAGTGAAGAGAAAGGCATGTTACTGCAAAGACATTCAAGGTGTAGTAACAAAAGAGGGGAACAAGTCAAGAATCTGGGAAAAGTACCTTATCCCCTTTTCCCAGATAAACTTCTTGTTAATAACTTGTCCCTCAAAATCCAATTTATTCATTTATGAAGAATAAGGAAAGCTTTTGCATCTATATCAAAGTGCAGTAAGAAAAAAAGAAAAAAATAGTAAATCATGAATTAATATAGCCTTGAGGCAAGACTGTGAATGTGCACTGTTGGTTGTCTCAAGTGAATACAAAGTATTTCTGATCTTTCTTGCTAATAATTAGTGAAAATCATGCATTCACCAAATCACTAACCACAGCCACCAAGTATAGCCAACTCAGATATACAATCAGTCCTTGAAAACGACTAGTGGGTGGTCCTGTGAAAACACTAAATTTACTGTTAGATGGCTTCAGACAAGCGATGTTTTTATCATCTGACTTCCGTACAGCAAGCTCTCCCTCAGCATTACAGAGAACCATAACAATATTTTGGGTGACCAGTTGTCATGTTAGTTTAGATTCTACATCCAAAAGCTCTTAAGAGATTTGGATTCTTCCCTTTCCAAAGTACATAATTATTCAGATCATGGGCCATAGATCTGTTTTGGATAAGAACTAGGAAAATTGCCACCTTAAACACTTTCTGTGACATTGCCGGGACTTTCCTCAAAGGGACCCTGCAGCTCCTTCAGTTGATAGGCTTTGAAAACTGGTTCAGGTATGGAAACTGAGTAAGAAATCATGATTTTTTTCCATTGAGGTGACTGATATCAGGCTTCCACTCACCCGCTCTTAATACATACCAAGCAATCAATATTCTTCTTGGCTTGTAAAGAATTTTTCTCATGATATATTTTCTATAACCATAGATGCATGCAGGTCAGGATCCCCTAATTGTCATTTCTACCTTGTTGCCTGTTGTACCAATTTCATCCATTTTGTCTCTGACAGATACTCTGTTAATCACCTATCTAAGGAAATGTGATGCTTCTTCCAAGATTTAGCTAGTTACAATAGGTCAACACCAATACATTATCAAAATTACTTAAGGCTGTAAATTGTAGAAGAATTTATGTAGTGTGTGTGTGTGTTTGTATGTAAGAGAGAGACACAGAAGCAGAATATAATGACTTCAAACACCAACTACCTGGAATTAAACCAAACTCCACAAAACTGCTGTCATTCCAGACACTAACCACAAGTTTGGGCACTGCCAGACCACTTCCACTTCTGACTATCTGGCTACAAATTTGAAGGTTACCATATCCTCAGGTTAGATAATTTGCTAGAATGACTCACAAGACTCAGGAAATTGCTATTCTTATGATTACAATTTTATCACAGAAAGGGATAAAAATCATGAATACAAAGGAGAGACAAATAGGGCAAACTCTAGGAGGGTCCCAAATGCAAAACTTGTTTGTCTTCAAAATGTGTTACCTTCCTATCATATTGATATTTGTATTATTCAGTGTTCTCCAGAAAAACAGAACTAATAGGATGTATTTATCTCCACCTATCTATCATTTATGTATCTATCACCTATGGAGATTTATTATAAGAATTGGCTCATGCAATTATGGAGGCCAGTAAGTCCCATGATCTGCCATCTGAAAAATGGAGAACCAAGGAAGACAGTGATGTAATTCAGTCTGAATCCAAAGGCCCAAGAACAAGGATCACTGATGTCCAAAGGCAGGAAAAGTTGGATACCCCATCCGAACTAGGTTTACTAGTTGAATCCCAACAATCCACCTTTCCTCCACCTTTTTGTTAATCAGGATCTCCATGGATTATATGATGCCCGCTCGCATTGGTGAGGGTGATCTTCTTTACTTAGTTTACCAATTCAAATGCTAATCTCTTCCAGAAACATCCTCATAGACACACTCAGAAAGAATGTTTTACCAGCTATCTGGGTATACTTTAGCTCAGTAAAGTTGACATATAAAATTAAACATCACAATGTTCAAAAGTGTGCAAAGTATTGCCGACAGAAGAAGCTCACTGGAGACTTGACGTCCAGAGTTTTTACTGAGGTTACATTACATAGGTATGATTGATTGAATTATTGGCCACGTGGCTGAACTCAATCTCCAGCCTCCCTCTTCTCTTAGAAGTCAGGCTAATATCACCATCACTCAAAACCCAAAACCTCTAATCATATGGTTGGTCTTTCTAACATAACCTGTCAACTTTGAAGCTACAGGGACCCTCACAAGTCACCTTATGAGCATAAATTCGGGAGTGATCCAAGTGGCTCATGAATAACAAAGACACTTCTGTCACTTGGGAAATTCCAAGAGTTTTAGAAACTCTATGCGAGAAACCCAGGAGAGAGAGCAGATAAATTTTTTACCTCATCTCTCCCTATCCTTCCTACCACCTTTTAGTTCTCCATAGCACTTAATTACCCTTGCATGTGTACTTATGGATTTGTTTATTGTGTGTCCTCTAATATACTAAACTTTAAGTTTCATGAGATTGTGAAATTTGTTTTGCTCACTCCTATGTTTCCTGCATCTACTACACTGCCTGACACCATATATACTCAATGACTATCTCTTAAATAAATAAATAAGTAAATAACTGGGTGAATAAAAACTAGGCAAATAATAATTATGCACAAGTTAGACCAAAACAAAGTCACAGGTGCTACAAGTTGCTGAGAAGAAAATAGAAATCAAGTAGACTATTCATTTATTGCAATGAAAGGATGAAACTCTCAATGGAAATGAAACATAAGTCTGATTAGTCCCAGTGGCAGTCTTTAAACAACTTCCTCCCCCGGATTTTCTTCAGTTCCAACATCAATTCTTTATTCCTAAGAGTGTATATTAGTGGAATCAGCACTGGGGTGACAGCATTGTATATGTATATGTATATGTATATGTGTATATGTATGTGTATATGATGGCCATCATCTAGTCCTGAATCGTGGACGTGGCTGAGGCAAGACAAATGTATGTGAAGCCCACAGGTCCATAGAAAAGACATACCACCATGAAATGAGAGGCACAAGTGGACAGAACCTTGTGTAGTATTCTTCAGGACTGATTCTTGAACAGAAGGAAGCCAGTAATATAGTAGTAGGAGAGAAGAATCAGGAAGAAAGCTCCCATGGATTTGTTACCTGTGACAACAGAAAGGAGCCACTGACTAACTAGTGTGTTACTATAGGCCAGTTATAAGAGGCGCTTGACATCACAGAAGAAATGATTGAGTTTTTGACAGTGGCAAAAGTTCAGGCATGCAGTGGTGAGAGAATGAATCAGAGCATAAAAGAAGCTGGTGAGCCTGCTCATAGCTGCCAAGAGAATTCACATCGGGGTTCATGATGACAGTGTAGCAAAGTGTGTTGCAGACGGCAACAAAACGATCAAAGGCCATGATAGCCAGTAAGATGGACTCTGTGCTTCCCAGAAAGTGGAAGAAGTGTAGCTGAGTGATGTAGCCTAGGAAAGATATGGCCTTGCAAGTAGAGAGGAGGTTTATAAGTACGTTGGGCAGTGTCACTGAAGAAGAGTAAGTGTCGAGACAAAAAAGGTTTCCCAGGAAAAAATGCATACATGAGAGGAGTTTGGATTCCAAAATAACAATCAATCAAATAGCTCCATTTCCAACAAAGTTTATCAGGTAAATGATTCAGAAAATCACAAAGAAGAAAGGCTAGAACTCTTGAACACAGGTCAGGCCAAGTAAAAGAAACTCATTCATTGTAGTGACATTTCCCATTGCTTTGGGACGTAAACGTAGCAATAACAATGAGTTAATTTTTCTGAACTTTTAACTTTACGCTATGGGAGTTAAGTAAAGCAATTTTAATATTTGTTGGAACCTAGAGGTGAGCTACAATGTGAAGAATATTTAGGAGTGGCAAAGTAAATTTACTTACAACAAAATTTAGGAAGAATAACATACCTGATATATTGTGAATCAGTAAAATGATATTAGAGTAATAGGAACAGCGTATCATGAACAAATCAAATATAGATAAAGGGTATTTTTTTAAATTAGGAAACATAAGGCATCACCATAAACTCACATATTACATTAAAATTAGAGGTTAGACAAATTTAAAACATACAAAAAAAGGGAATAGTTAGTGGTTCTGCTTATTATTCTAGGTTCTGGTAGTAACACAGGTGTATTCTAGTGAGGCTTTCCCCTCTTCTCCTAAGATGCATAAAAACCACAGGAAATTAACACATCCCTCCTGACAACCTAAACCTTTGGTAAAATTAAGAGACATAAAACTCAGAAACTTCAAATATTGTGTAAGTAGAGGGGATCCCAAACAGCATAATGAGCATCAGTAGTCACAAGATTGCAACATGGCAGTGGGGCCATGGGTGCAGTTGAGAAAAACTTGAAATAGTGAAAAGCCTTACCAGTAGGAGAACTTTGAAAACACTCCAAAATTTTCAGCCCCAGAAGAAGACTGCCCCACAGTTAGTGGTAATTCCTACAGGGGGAAAAAATAGAATAAAGCACTGCATAAGCGCTGAGGGAGATAGACAGAAAAGCCATAGTAAATGTAAGAAGAACAAAGAAATCCTTGCCATTTGTAATAGAAAATAATGACTACTGTATCAACAGAAGAGGGAGCCTTTGAACTGAGGAATTTGAAAAACTACCTGATACATTTTCCTGACCCACCGACACTAAGATTCTCCTACTAATAATCATAGCCCAATGTAAGCTCCCAGTAAAACAGATTAAAAAATTGACAGAAATAGTGAAGAAATAGTCAAATCCACAAGCATTATAAGAAGTTTTAACACATCTCTCTATACCTGATAGAAGAATCAGCCAAAAAGTCAGGAAGGATATAAAAATCTGAACAATATAATTTGCAAATTTTATATATATAATGCCTAACCCAACAAGAAAATAATTCACACACTCACAAAACATAAACTGAGAGAATTCATGGCAGAACGAAAAGATCCTAAACAGAAGAATGGAAATGCAAAAAGAAATGAAGCACATCAGAATGGATAAGTGTCTGCAGCATGCATACAAGAAAAAGAGGACTCTAGCAAGGTGAAAAATGACTGTACAATGCAATTATCATTATGACTTGTGGATTTTAAGGCTATGCAAATACTATGTATGAACAGAAAAAAATAAAATAATTCATGTTATTTTCAAGTGTACGTTGAACATTTACAAAATCAAACGTAGGTTGAGTCTTAAAAAAAAAGCTTCCGAAATTTCAAAAGGTAGAGTCATTCAAAGAATACCCTTTGACTATGGTGGAATTAGAAAAAAATAAGAAAGAGATATCTAGAAACTCACTAAATGTTTGCAATTAAGCAATGCACACTTAAATAATTCATGGATTAAAAGAGAAATCCAAAGAGGAGTTAAAAAATACTTTTAACTAAATAATAACGAAGGTGAGACATAGCAAACCTTTTGGTATGCAGCTAAAGAAATAAAGAGAAGAAGAAATTTTGCCTTAAATTCCTATGTTAGAAAAGAAGAAATATTGAAAATCAATATCCTAAACTTTCTTTTCAAGAAGCTTAATGAGTGAATGAGTGAATGAATAAAACCAGCAACTCAAACCTAAAGAAAGTACAACGAAGGAAATAATGAAAATATTAATAACATGAGTCATTGAAATAGAAAACAAAAGCTCAATAGAGAAAAGTTAATAAAGTCAAATTTAGTTATTTGAAAAGATTAGTGAAAGTAATAAACTCAGTAAGCCTGCTAGAGAACTCAAATTACCAATATGAAAGGTAATATCACTTTGGATATTATCAATACCAAAAATCATGAGGTCATTATGAACAACTATATGTGACTAATTTGATAATTTAGATGACAATTTTAATTAAAAATTACTTCAAACAAAAGTAAATTACAAAAACTGATAATAAAAGAAAGAAAATGTGAAGGGTTTAATATATATATAAAGGAAACTGGAGCTGTTATTTAAAATCTTCCCCAAAATAAAGCACCAAGTCCAGATTTCCCTGGTGAATTCCACCAAACAGTTAGGGAAGAAATCATAGCAATTTACCCAAATTCTTCCAAAGAAAGAATATGAATACTTCTCAACTTCTTTTATAAAGTCAGCGTAACCTTGATACCAACACTTGAAAAAGGATTTACGAGAAAGGAAAATTGTTAACTAATTTGCTTGGGAGTGAAGTAAAGCTTCAAATGGTAGATGCAAAATCCATTTCTTACCATCTCCTATACCATTCTGTTTGTGCAAGTCACTCTCATCACTCATTTGGATTATTGGAATGATGTTGTTTCTAGTTTTGTCCAACCCCTATTTTCAAGATAGCATCCAGGATTATTCTGTTAAATATAAGTGTAAGGCTCTAAGCTCTGTAATGGTTTCCATCTTATTCAGAATAAAAATTCAAAGTCAATACAGTAACCTACAAGATCCTACGTGATGACCTCTATTTACTTTCTGCAACTACTTCCACTCTTCCCCTTGTTTACTCACACACACTGACCTCTATGCTCTGCCTAGAATGCACTAATCACACTCTCATCTCAAGGTCTGTGCACCAGCTCTCCACTTGTCTGAAACACTCTTACTCTTGGTAAATCCACATAACTAATTCCCACATGTCTTTCAGGTCTTTGCCCTAAAGCCACTCCCTCAATATAGATGTCTCTGATTGTCCTTCATTAGATTATTTTTAAAAAAACCATACTGTCTCATCCTGTCCTGCTATGTTGTTATCAATAGCACCTATCTTAACGTGGTGTATTAGATTTTATTAAGCATGTCTTTTTTCTTCAACTTAAATGTGCCTGGAACATTTTTTTTTTTTTTGAGGTATATTAGCCCTGAACTAACATCCGCTGCCAATCCTCCTGTTTTTGCTAAGGAAGACTGGCCCTGAGCTAACATCTGTGCCCATCTTCCTCTAGTTTATATCTGCGACGTCTGCCACAGCATGGCTTGACAAGTAGTGCGCAGGTCCGCACCTGGGATCTGAAGCGGGGAACACTGGGCCACCAAAGTAGAATGTGCAAACTTAACTGCTGCATCACCAGGCATGCCCCAACAATTTTTTGTGCACTCTTTATATTTACCGAATTAACTAACAGAGTGTTATTACCCGTTCAGTGTTTATCGACTATGACAACTACCCTCAAGAGGTCAGATTTGCCATTTTTTAACCACTCTAATCTACGATGTATCTACAATATACCCCTTAATGTGACGCTAAACTCACAATAGACTCCTTCACTTTTATCAGAGTACATGGCAACACAGAAAGTGAACAATGAACATTTGTAGATTAAGTAAACAATTTTTAGCCATATAAGTCTAGCTGTTTTAGCAATTCATTTTGGTCATGGACTGCTCTCAGTGACAATAGTGACTCAATAATTAACTAGCATCAGTAAACAGTATTTAAAATTTAAATAATTATATGATTCATGAAAGGACACAAAAGTCTACGCACTGCATTCCATGAAAATGGGTACAGAAGAAACTTTCTAAGTGGAATTGTTGGTAGTGGAGGGAAAAGGATTACTCTCAGGAATTATATATGAAAGACATTGTGACTAGTGCATACATTAAGGATTCGGGATATGCTCATGTGAAAATACATAACTTTAGGCTACAGTTCTAAAAGTTATTTTCCTTTTTGCAGGATAATACCACCACCTTCTTCCACTAAAAATACTGCTACTGCAAAGTTGTGTAAATATCTAACACTAGATGCAATCTAACATATTGTCTAACACTAGAACTGGAATAGACTACCTGTAAGAATACTAATTTTACTATATAATAATACATTACTCATCTAATTCTTTTCTCTCTCTCTTCTTTCTTTTATCTTTCTTTAACTCTTCGTAATACACATACGCACACAGACACACATACAGACCACTAAATAGACATACACACTCGGGTATTTAATCCAAACATACACCCATACTTGATCACAAAGAGAGTCTACCTTGAAAGAAACAAATACTAATTTAAAAAAGCATAAATATGTATAGATAAAGAGATTGGGAAATTCAAAGCTTTACTAGCTAACGACTTATGCCATGCACTCACCTGCTGTTCCACTCTGTACTTTTCACAGCCTAAGTCAAACAGTTTTGCCAGTTACTCTCACTCATCCCTTCCAATGATTGTAAACCCTTTTCATCAGAAAATTCTTCCTCTAACCTAATATCACGTTTTGCTATTTATTCTCAGGCAATTTGTCCTGCACTTCTGTCTGTACATACTTGCCATTTACATAAATCTTTGCTCAAAATAATATCCAAAATCAGAGATCAGGGGTGCTTGTTGACTCCTTGAATAAAATTATTAGAGAAATTTCTGGCTGCTGAAAGCCTCTTATGTCCATTTTTATTTCAAACAGATTACATCTAAATGTAAGATTGAATCCCAGAAAATCTCATCTCTTATTCTGGCCAGAAAACAAACAGATTAAACCCTACTGAAACCTCTCCAGTGGCATCTTGGGCATTAATATCTTGGGATTTTCTCTCTAAAGACTTATTCTCTCCGTATTTCTCTTCCCATAAGTATCAATTTATATCCCTCTTTGTTGTGCTTGTAAGGCCACTACATTGCTTTTTTTAAAAAAAATATAAATCTTTGACAGAGTCCTTTGTTGGTCATAAGAAAAGAGGAGTGATGAGAATATGTAAAAAAAGAGAAGACACAGTCCCCGTCTTGAGAAGCCTAACATCTAGTAAATGCAAAAAGTGGTATCACTAAGAGGAATATAATGGAAATTAAAAGTGATTAGTTATAAACTGAGTTCTATAGATTAAAAAAGGGAGAGATTTGAGAAAATGATGATCAAACAAGGAAGAATCAACAGTGCAGATGAATTTGTTTAACTTACACTTGGGGGTTGTTTATAGAGACTCTTGGCAGAAGCAAAAGAATTAAGACACTCTGTATGTATGAGTCTATTGAAATAATGCAAAGAAGCAAAGTCATCATTTGTACTATTATGATAAACACTCTTTCTAAATTTGAATAGAGAGATGATGTATCTCCTGGTTTCCGTGTCACTTCACCAGAAACCAATAAAATCAATTTTATAATTTATTAGGATTTATTAGGAATTTTATGATTTATTATTGTCAAAATTTTATTTTAAAATGATTCTCTTTATTTCGGAGTAAGAGTCAAAGAGTTTTCAGAATAATACAATTAATTGCAGGATCAGACTCAATAAAATGGCTCTCAGGAAACTGATCTGTAGACAATTTGTTTTCGACAATTAGCTTTTCCCCCTTCAAAACCTCATACAACAGAGAGTTATGCTGCTAATATGGCTACGTAAGCAGTTAACAGGTACACCTAACTTTAGAGAGACTGAATGCAAAATCAAACAAAAACTGAACATTCTGACAATGATCAAAAGCAGGCAGATTTAGGGAGAGTCAAAGATTAGGAAAAAAAATAAAACTTGATGGCTTTCCAGTTTTTATGGCTCGTAATAAGCAAGGATACTATTGGCACCACATGCTAAATAAAACTTGATAGAAAACCCACAAATGTTCTGGCATGGAGAATAGAAGGATAGAGTTTGAGACAATATCAATTATTGAAAATCAAGAGAGACGTGTAGGATATAAGAGAGCCAAAGAGAGGAAACTCTAATTCTTTGGATAATTCCACACAAAGCCCTGGCTGACATATGAACTGCATGTGGAAGGAAGTTACTATAAGTAGCTCAGTTTATGATAAAAGAACTGAAATGTGATTGAAGACCCACCTAAGAAACAAAATGTGCAATTGGAGTCCAACCAAGTTAATTGCTGGCTAATTCTAAAACATAAATATGCTTACAAAAAGTATAATAGACTCCAAAGCCCCCATAACATAACATTCATGATTCCCATAGTACAATTTAAAATTACGTTACACACAAACAAGCAGGAAAATTTGATTCATTTCAAACGAAAAAAATTATGAACTGAAGTCACCTCAAGGTGACTCAGATGGTAGAATTTGCAGGCAATGATTAAGTCAGCTATTTAAATATGCCCAGTGAGGTAAATGAAAATATGCTCGTAAAAAAAATGCAGAGTTAGGAAATCTCAGCAGAGAAAAACAAGCTATTTAAAAAACGGAAATTCTAGTAGAAATTTACATCTAAAATTGAAAAAGTTGGATGGACTTAATGGCAGAATTGGGATGACAGAGGAAAGAGTAGGAGAACATTGAAGATAGATCAATATAAATCATCTAATCTGAAGAAAAGACAAAAAAGCATTAAAAAGATGAACAGAGTCAAGAACCTAAGGGGATGATATCAAAACACCTAGTGTATATATATATTATATATATATATATAATATGTATATATATAATATATGTGTATATATATTATTGGAACACAAAAGGAAAGGAGAGAGAGGATGAGGAAGAAGAAAATATTTGAAGAAATAATGGCCAAACACTTCTGAGAGTTGGCAGAAAACAAACATTTACAGATTCAAGAAGGTTAGCAAATCCAAAGCAGGACGAATAAAAATAAAATCACATTCATGTATATTATCCAAAATGCTGAAAGAAGGGATAAAGAAATAACTTTGAGGAAAATTTGAAAGCATAGCACAATACATACAAGGTGAGAATGGTTTCAATAACTGCTGCTCCAGCATCATAAAATATGCAGACTAGAAGACAGTGGAACTTCAACTTTTAAATGTTGAAAGAAAAAAATTGTCAACTCTGAATTATTTCTCCAGTCAAAACTTTCTTTAAGAATGAAGGTGAAGGGCCGGCTCCGTGGCCGAGTGGTTAAGTTCGTGCGCTCTGCTGCCGCGGCCCAGGGTTCGGATCCTGGGCGTGGACATGGCACCAGTCGTCAGGCCACCTTGAGGCGGCGTCCCACATCCCAAAACTAGGAGGATATGCAGCTAGGATATACAACTGTGTCCCGGGGGGTTTGGGGAGATAAAGCAGGAAAAAAAAAAAAAAAAAGATTGGGAACAGTTGTTAGCCCAGGTGTCAATCTTTAAAAAAAAAAGAAAAAAAGGAAGATTAGCAACAGTTGTTAGCCCAGGTGCCAATCTTTGAAAAAAAAACAAAAAGAATGAAGGTGAAATAAAAAGCATTTTCACCAAAAGAAAATTAATAGAGTCTATCGCCAAGAGAACTGCAATAAAAGAAATACTGAAGGATGTAGTTCAAGCTAAATAGACATTACCAGATAGAAACTCAAACTTCCAGGAAGAAATGAAGGGCGGCAGAAATAATAAATATATTAAATATGATAAATATAATAAATATATATTAAATATATTAAATATAAATAATAAATATGGGGTAGACACCATTTTTCTGTGAAAAGTTGAAGCCTTTCCTTTAAGATCAAGAACAAGACAAAAATTCTCACTCCCACTCTTCTATTCAACATAGTACTAGACGGTGTAGCCAGAGCAATTAGGTGAAAAAAAAAAATCAAAGGCATCCAAATCATAAGAAAGATATGAAACTGTCTCTTTGCAGATGACTTGATCTTATGTATACAGAACCCTAAGATGCCACCAAAAGACTGTTAGAACTAACAAGTGAATACAATAAAACTGCAGGATATAAAATTAACATACAAAAATCAGTTGTGAATATATATGCTAACAAGGAACTATCTGAAAAAGAAATTAAGAAAACAATCCCATTTATAATAGCATCAAAAAAATAAAATATTTAGGAATAAATTTAACCAATGAGATGAAAGATCTGTACACTTAAAAGTATAAGATATTGAGGAAAGAAATTTAAAAAGACACAAACAAATGGAAAGATAGTTTGTGTTCATGGTTTGGAAGAATTAATAATACTAAAATGTCTATACTGCCCAAACTGACCTACGGACTCAATGCATTCCCTATCAAAATTTCGTTGGCATTTTTCACAGAAAGAAAAAAAAAATCGTAAAATTCATATGGAACCATACCAGACTCTGATTAGCTAAAGTAAGCTTGAGAAAGAAAACCAAAGCTGGAGGCATCACTTACTGATTTCAAATTATATTACAAAGTTATTGTAATGACAACAATATAGTACTGGGATAAAAATAGACACATAGACCACTGGAATAGAATAGGTAGACCAGAAGTAAACCTGCAAATATATAGTCAACTAAGTTTTGATAAGGTACCAAGAATACACAATGAGGAAAGGATATTCTTTTTGATAAATGGTGTTGGGAAAACTGGATATCCACACACAAAAGAATGAAATTAGACCCATATCTTACACCATACACAAAAATCAACTCAAAATGGATCAAAGACTTAAACATATGATCTGAAACCATAAAATTTCTAGGAGAAAAATGGGAAAATGCTCCTTGACATTGGTCTTGGCAATAATGTTTTTGGATATGACACCAAGCACAAGAAACAAAAACAAAAATAAATAAGTAGGATTACATCAAACTAAAAAGGTTCTACACAGCAAAAGAGATAATCAAGAAAAGGAAAATACAACCTACAGAATAGGAGAAATTATTTGCAAAGTGAGTATCCAATACGTGGTTAATATCCAAACTATATAAGGAAACCCCACAAATCAACAGCAAAAAACAAGAACAAAAACAAAAACCAACTCAATTTAAAAATGAGCAAAGAACATCAAAAAACATTTATTCAGAGAAGACATACATATGGCCATAGCCACATGATAAGGTGCTCTAATCAGTGGGGAAATGCAGATGAAAGCCACAATGAGATATCACCTCACACTTGTAAGGATTGTTATTATTAAAAAAGCAAAAGATAACAAGCATAGATGAAGATGTGAAGATAAGAAAACCCTGGAGCACTATTAGTGGAACTTAAAATTGCCATAGCCATTATGGAACACAGTACAAAGTCTTCTCAAAAGATTAAAAACAGGATTTCCATATGATCTAGCAATCCTCCTTCTGGGTATTTATCCAAAGGAATTGAAATCAGGATCTTGAAGACATACTGCACTGTTGTGTTCATTGCAGCATTATTCACATTAGCCGAAACATGGAAACAACCTAAATGTTCACCAATGGGCAAATTGATAAAAAAAAAAAATGTGATATAGGGGATGGCCCAGTGGCATAGTGCTTATGTTTATGCATTCAGCTTTGGTGACCCAGGGTTCACGGTTTTGGGTCCTGGGCGCAGACCCACACACCACTTATTGAGCCGTGCTGTGGCGGTGGCCCACATATAAAATAGAGGAAGATTGGCACAGATGTTAGCTCAGGGACAATCTTCCTCACCATAAAAAGAGAAAGAAAGAAAACATGATACATACATACAATGGAATATTATTCAGCTATAAAAAAGAAAGAAATTCTGTCATTTGTGACGATATGGACAAACCTGGAGGATATTATGTTATGTGAAATATGCCAGACACAGAAAAACAAATATTGCATAGTTTCACTTCTATGTGGAATTTAAATTGGTAAATTCATAGAGGAAGAGAGTAGAGGTTGCCAGCTTACCAGGGGCCAGGTGGAGGGGGGAAATAGGAAGGTGATGATCAAAGAGTACAAAATTTTAGTTACTCAAGATGAATAAGTTCTGGAAATTTACAGCATACTGGCTATAACTAGCAATATTGTATTTTATACTAAAAATTTGCTAAGAGAGTAAATCTTGTGTTGTTACTACACAAAAAAATAATAATAAAGGGTGTGGAAGGAAACTTTGGGAGATGATGGATATGTCTAGACCTTGATGGATGTGATGAATTCACAGGTGCATACTTAATCCCAAACTCATCAAGTTTGGAACATTAAATATGCACCTCTTCCTACATGTCAATCATACCTCAATAAAGTGGTTTTTTTAAAGACTATTTTTCCACTTAATTCTTTAAAATACGCAACATATTTTAATGAAAAAAATGATAACTTTATTTTTTAGGATTTAAAATGTATGTAGATGCAATACATAAAACAACTGTAACAAAAAAGATTAAGGGGGGAACAGACCTAAAGAAAGAATTAAGCTTCCAGCATTCTATATTGAAACATTACAAAATTAAATCTAAGGAGATGTGTAAAGGTAGAGATGTATATTGTAGTCCCTAGAGCAATAACTAAAAAATAAATAAATATAGATACAGTTAAAAAATTAATAGATATATCAAAATGTAATTATAAAAAATTCAAGTAATCTGGGGCCGGCCCCGTGCGAGCGGTTAAGCTTGAGCGCTCCGCTACGGTGGCCCAGGGTTCCGCTGGTTTGGATCCTGGGCCCAGACATGACAACACTTGTCAGGCCACATTGAGGCAGCGTCCCATGTGCCACAACTAGAAGGACCCACAACTAGAATATACAACTATGTACTGGGGGGATTTGGGGAGAAAAAGAAAAAAGAAAAAAAAAAAGATCGACAACAGTTGTTAGCTCTGGTGCCAATCTAAAAAAAAAAAGATTCATGTAATCTAAGAGAAAAAGCTAAATAAGGGAACAAAACAGGAGACGTGGCAAACAGAAGAAAATAAAATTTATACCTACATCAAAGCATGTTAGTAATTACGTTGAATGTGAATGAACTAAACATTCCAAGGGAAAGAAAGATTTTTGGAATAGGTAAAAGCAGCACCCAATTATATGCTGTCTGAAAGAGACGTACTTAAAATGTAAAGGCACAAGCAGTTTGAAAGTAAATGAATTGAAAAAGAAGGCAGTAAAATTAAAGTAATCTTTAGAGAGACATTTATAGTTTTGAAAGCTAATATTATAAAACAAGAAAGGTATGGAATAAATGTTCTCAGCTTTCACCTTAAGAAGCTAGAAAACAATAAACAAAGCAATCTCAAAATTAACAGAAGAAAGGAGATTATAAGGATAAGAACAAACAAAATAAATACAGATAAGCAACAGAAAACGTAAAGTAAAAAGTCAGTTCTTTGAAAAATCATCAATTTGATCACCCTGAGCTAAACTATCAGGGAAAAACTAAAACAAAGAGGACATAACCCACTATTTTCTGTAATGAATGAGGTATTATCACTACGTATTCAGCAGACTTTAAAAGGATAATAGAATGATTTTAAAAATCTTATGCCAGTAGCTTTAACAGGAGGGAAAAATAAATTCTTGAAAACGTAACTTGCCAAAACTGACACATGACAAAACAAAAAATCTTAATAGACATATGTATTTTTTAAACTAAATTATCATTTAAACTTTCTCACAAGGTAAACTTCTAGGTCATACTGTTTCATTGGTAAGTTTTATCAAGTATTTATAGAAGAAATAATATCAATCTTATATAATTATTTTCAGAAAATAAAAAAAAAGTACTTCCCAACTCATTTTATGAGACCAGCATAACCATGATAGTAAAATGCGACAAGGATTTAATGGAAAATAACATTGTCCAAAAAGACACTTATGAACATGGACCAAAAACTACTTAGCAAATTATTGACAAATTGAATCCATCAATACATTAAAAAAAATATATCGCAACTAAGTAAGACTTTTCATAGGAATGCAAGCTGGGTTTAACACTCGAAAATTGATCAAAGTCAGTCACCATATTAATTAACAGAATAAAGAAGAAAACTTATATGATCATTTCAAAAGTTAAACAAAAAATCTTTTAACAAATTTGATACCCGCTCATGATATAGCTTCATAAATTAGAAATACAATGGAATATTCTTTACTTGAAAATGTGATTTATGAAAAAAATCATACTTAATGGTAAAACACTGATTGCATAGTTTTATAGTAGGTATTGAAACCAGCTTGTGTTAATTCATAAACTTTGTTCTTTTTCAAAATTGGATTGGAAATTAAACATTCTTTGCATAAAATTAGGAATTAGTTTGTCAATTTCTACAAAAAGCCTGTTGAAATTTTGATTGTGATTGTGTTGTTTTTATAAACTAATTTATGATAATTGTCATCTTAACAATATTGTGTTTTCCACTCCATGCACATAGTATGTCCCTGTTGTTTAGGCCTCCTAAAACTTCTTTCAGGAAGGTTTTGTAGTATCCGATGCACAAGTCTTACACAAAATTTGTTGTATTTACTCCTAAGAATTTTACATTTTGAACGGCATTTTAATTTAAACAGTGTATTTATTTTATTGCCCAATATCTCATAGCAAATATATAGAAATATATTTAAATTTTGTACATTGACTGTATTCTACAATCTTGCTATGTTCACCTATTAGTTCTAGTCGCTTTTTGTTGTTATTGTTGATTCCTTAGGATTTTTCTACGTACACAATTGTATATTGTCTGTAAATATATGTGATTTACTTCTTTTTCAATCTGTGTGTTTTGTTTCTTTTTCTTGCCTTATTTCACTGGCTAGAACTTCCAAACAATGTTGAACAGAATTGGTGGGAGTAGACATTTTTTCACTTCTTCCTAGAGCCAACTACTACTAGATCCAATAGCTGCTGATGTGATTAAAAGCCATTCTTGGGATGATGCTGACAAAAACAATGTCAAACAGAAATGGAGTCCTCTGTCAGTTTTCCTGCCTTCTTGTCTCCCTCTAGTGTCCCCTCTTGGTGGAATCTAGCAGGACGCTAGCCTGGAAAGGAGATGTAGCTTGCAGCATCTCAGTTCCAGCATCACAAACCAGAGCATGGAAGAGTGTATTTCAGTTGAGCCAGTAGCTTAATAACTGGCATTTGCACAACTGGATACATTCTGGGAAGGAAGAAGTCAATAAATGAGAAATGTTTTAATCCTATGGATGATTCCTTTAATAGAAATGAAGTGTCAGCTGATTTTGAAGAAAGAAGATA
Source organism: Equus przewalskii (assembly GCF_037783145.1). Taxonomy (NCBI): domain Eukaryota; kingdom Metazoa; phylum Chordata; class Mammalia; order Perissodactyla; family Equidae; genus Equus; species Equus przewalskii. The sequence continues at coordinate 29,231,341 of NC_091849.1, forward strand.
TTTAAGAATCAAAACATAAAAATTTTGTGAAAAAAATAAATCGTAAACATTTACTTATGAGATTAGAGCATGAGAGAGAAAGTAAAGGTTGAAGAATCTCAGTGCGTGCAACATTAGCAATATTTGAAAGGTCTGACGATCAAGCTAAGAACCAGGAGTTAGGCAAATAAGTATACCAACCAAATAAACTAAAATATCCTGGAATAGTGAGTAGAAAGTAAGACAAAAGAATTTTACTTCTGACTAACCCTGTTGAGTACTAACCAACCAAGACCCCCTCCCACTAAGTATGTTTCATTTATTTAATTAAAAAAAACGTATTTTAAGGTCAATAAATGGGACTAACATGCTAGTCATCATATGCAGAATACAAAGATTATGACTTTTCTGTTTAGTAGAAGTTTAAGGTTTTAGTTTAGGGGGCAAGACAGGTACACTATTTTGCAAAACAGAATGCTGAGAGTCATGATACTCTGGTACATGCATTAATTGATTGGTTGATTTCAAGCATATCTCAAGTGTCTCTATTATATATCAGACACTGTTCTAAGCACTGGGAGTATAGCAGTGAACAAGTTAACTAGATTCTTGCCTTTATTATATTCTAGTGGGGAAAATAAAATAAACAAATGAATAATTGATATGATTACAGATACTGCTAAGTGCTATGGAGGAAATAAATGCTATGGAGAAAATAAATAAGGTGATGGTGTGGAAAGTAACTGGGGAGAAGAGCATGCTACTTTAGATAGAATTGTCTAGGAAATCTTTTCTTAAGAGTGGGGATAAATGAATTCAAAGAAAATAACTTCTAGTTAGAATAATGGAGGTGGTTTCATGGAGATAGCAGAATTTTAGGTTGATTATTCCAAAGTGAGTGCCAGCTTTATTTATTAGATCAGGTTAAAATGGGAATGGAAAAAGCTGTTAAGATATTAGAAAAGTAACCTAAAATTGAAATAAGAGCTTAAGGTAGGGTGGTAGTTAGTGAGAGTAAGAGTAATGAGATGATAATTCTGAGACAAATTCTGCAATTGGCAGAAAGGCACTATGGCAACATCAGCTCCATGTTTGTCTTTCAATTAGTCATTTTTTTTTTCTTTCTTTGTCTCTCCCTCTCTTGGAGGACTATAGGACTCTTATCCCTCTAAATTCTTTTTCCTGTCCTTCATTTCTCTTGCTCACTTCTTTCCTGTTTTTTCCCCTCTCCCCTCACCCTTTTTTCTAACTGATTCATTTAACCTTTTACTCCCCCTACTTGTCTTCTTCTAAAACTCACCATTTTTAACTGGAAATGATATGGCATTAAAAGTCATGTACTTATCTCTTTTATAAATGTATGTTGTATTCCCTGTCCTAAATTTAAATAGCGTGTAAACTGAATATCTCTTGAAAAGTTAAGATCTATTCATTATTCTGAATTTTATTGTGTATATAAGGCTGTCTTTTATAAAAATGTGTCCTATCTTAAGAAGCACAGAAGCATCATAATATGTAAAGTGGAGTTATTTGTAGAAGATTCCTCAAAGAAGATGGATATAAGCCACATATTTAAAGAGGAGAAGAATATAAACAAGAGTACAGGGAATATGACATGATCTTTTCCAAATGAAGATAAATCAGATTTTCTTCTATGCGTCTAGTGAAAAATCTAAAATGTCCTCAAAGCTGAGGTTGACAGAACCCATTTCATCATGATTTATGCATTTCTATGAAAGTCCATGTTCCTCAGGCATAATGTGGAATTTAGGATGTTTATTATAGTTGTGTTCAAAATTGGGATGAACTCATCATTTTATGGAAAGTAAATTAAGGAAAACATAAGCATTACATGGTCATTATCAATAGAAAAATGTACTGACAGTGTATGAAAACAAGAAGAAGGATCTCTGAATTCCTTGGGAGCAAATGTTTCAAGATTTTGAAAGCACAGTAAATGTAAGAAGGAAGATGACAAAGGAAGGCAACTTTCAGAGAAAAATTGCAAGAAACAGAAGCACAAGTTAATAGATAGTTTACCACAGGACAAAAGCAAATTTTAAGAACAGCAGATTATCTGAAGAATACATTTGACAAATCTGTTAAATAACCAAAAATCGTGCAACATTTAGAGACAAATGTATCATATATTCAGTTATGCCCATAAACTTCAAATTGACTTTTTAAACTTTTTATTTAGAAATAGTTTCAAACATACAGAAGTGCTTCAAGAATGAGTATAAAACACATCCACTAATCCTTTACCTAGATTCATCTATTTATAACATTTTGCTCCATTTGTTATATCATTGATTTTAAGTTTAAATTCATAGAGTTTTATTAAGAATGTTAGCAAGAAGTAACCAGATTGCATCAGTAAGACAGATAGCTTTCTAACATTATTTATCATCCTAGAAAAATAAACACTACATTTCAAGGGAAATGAAATTTGAAGGCTGTTACTTTTTTCTCCCACAGCTCTTAGGCCTTTCTAATATCCTTATTCCTCAAAGTGTGAATTGTTGGGTTTAGCATGGGAGTGACAACACTGTACAGTACTGAGATCAGCTGATCTTTTGCCGATGAGTAAGAAGAGATGAGTCGTACATATGTGAAAATGGAGCTGCCATAACTGAGAAGAACAATGACCAGGTGGGAGGCACATGTAGAAAAGGCCTTTTGCCTCCCTTCAGAAGAGCGAATGCTCAAGATAGTAGAGATGATATAAAGGTAGGAAAGGATGATACCTACGAAAGGCGCCCATCCAGTGAAGACCCCAATGAAGAGTAACACCAACTCATTGACAGAAGTGTCCCCATGAGACAAGATCAGTAATGGGGGGATGTCACAGAAGAAATAATTAATCTGGTTGTTGCCACAGAATGTCAGTAGTGTGTGCACCACTAAGTTGAGGAAACCACTAACCTAGCATGAGGCTTCTAACTGGCTATACAGGGTCTTGTTCATAATAATTAAATATCTTAAGGGTTCACAGATTGCAATGTAGTGATCACATGCCATTGCTGCCATCAAAAGACCCTCTACACCCACAAAGAAAAGGAATGCCAAAAGTCAAGTTACACAACTCCCATAGGAAATGATTTTCTTCTCTGATAGGAAATGCACCATCATTTGGGGGACATTGATGGTGGTATAACAGATATCAAGAAAGGCCAAATTCCTCAGAAAAATGTACATAGGTGTATGTAGTCGGGTATCAGCCAACGTTGCCAAAATAATGAAGATATTTCCTCCCAGGGTACAAAGATAGATCATAAGGAATATTAAGAGTAAAAATTGCAAATCATTTAGGTTGGAGAATCCTAAGGTGATGAATTCCGACAGAGTTTGGTTTTCTCTTTCCATGATGTTTCCTCTTGGGAATTGAGAAAGCAGCAGTAAAAATTGCAGTATTCATGTGCTACAACAGCAGTAATCTACAAAACAAGACAATATAGCCTTACTGATGAAATAACCATTTTCTATATCAGGATAAACACTAGGACATTTAGAATGCATGACAAATCTTGGTGGTGTACAGGAATCACCAAATTAAAAAAAACACACATTTAAAAATTTCCTATGAGACACATCTCTTTCAGAACATTAGTAGCATATTTATGGAAAAAGTAAATATTAAAAGTCCACATGCAGCATAAGGGCTATTTATGCAGATGGGGAATGGCAGGCCCCTTGCCTCATACCCCGTTGTATTTTGGAGATGGTTGGTGAATATCCATCAGATAATTTGTCTAAGAGTTGTGGGGTTATTTCAGTCTCTCCTTGAAATACCTCCTTGTCCTCTTTTCACTCTTGGAGACTGCTTTTTATAGTTTTAATATAGTTTATATTTTAAGATAAGGAAAGTGGAATAGGAAATGTAAAAAACAAGGTGGTACCAGAATATGATGCTATGTACTTTGATAAAATTCATAAAATAAATGATAGTTTATATTAGCCAGCATGTCTTGGAGCAGATTCATATAATCCACAGCTCTAAGATTTGGAGATGAGAATGGTATCAATGGAATTGGTTATTGAAACCACTCCCCAGTGGAAAGAACACTTCAGAAAAGGAAAACAGACATCTTTTCTGTCCCAAATTTGGTGAATAAAACTTTCAAGTACTTTGTCTCATTTTAGCTTCAAACATCCTTCCTCAGCCTATAAAATTCCTGTTACCTAGGATGGAAAATAAGTCTCATCCTGAATGCCAATTATGATAAAAATGTAGTGGCTACCCAAAATAAAGTTTATAAAATAATGTAAGGTTGTACTTGGGCTCAGAAAAAATCAAAACACAGTGCAGAGATCAATAGAAATTTCTATCACAGGTAACATAGAGAATAGAACACATAGGTATCTTATGTTTTCCTGCATTATGCAACGTCGTCATAGTATTTTGCACACACTGTGTAATTTTAAAGCCAAACTTCTCTCTCTTTACCTGATATGGTCACCAACAGCGGACTTGTACTCAGAACAATGATAACGTAGTCAATAAATGTTTGCTTTTTGCATATCTTTCCCTAGTTCTTGACTGTATACCTCAAGACTTCAAAACATCTCTCTGTTCTTCAAGAACATGGGCCTGACTCAGATCAAATACTCTGAGTCACTGTTGCTCATCACTCATCTACATCAAAATATTTATACTTCCCAACTATACTAATACAAACCATTGGTGGCAAAGGAAAATAGTCAAAACTTAATGATGAATTTGGTTGACTCGATCCCATTTTTGCATAAGTACCTCAATTATTCTCATCTTTTTGTTTGTAAATACCAAGTTCATCTATTGTTGATAGCTCTCCTCCATTTCCTGAATCACCAAGCTACTTCAAGTCCCTGTAGACAAATTTTCAGGCTGCAGAGTGTTTTGGGATGGAGAATTTTTTTAAGTTAAATCTACAGGTAGAAGACAGCATCATTTCTAAATAAAAGTTTTCCACTTTTCTTTTATAGAAACTGGCCAGGATCCGCATTTACTTTCCATTCCCTTTTATGTATGTTTGCATATTCTTTTCTGATCATAAATGTAAAATACATTAATCGTAGAGTGCTTTGTTCATCTTCACAGGTGTGAGGTGATATCTCGCTGTGGTTTTGATTTCTATTTCTCTATGATAACCTATGGTGAGCATGTTTTTATATACCTGCTGGCCATTTGCACGTCTTCTTTAGAGAAATGTCTATTCAGTTCTTTTACCCATTTTTTATATAAGTTGTTATTTTCCTATTGAGTTGTGGGAGTTTCTTATATATTTCAGATATTAACCTCTTATCAGATATAGGGTTTGCAAATATTTTCTCTATTCCATAAGTTGTCATTTAACTTGTCGATTGTTTCCTTTGTTGTGCAGAAGATTTTTCTCTTGATGTAGTCCCACTTCTGTATTTTTGCTTTTGTTGCTCGTGCTTTTTCTGCCATATCCAAAAATCGCTGCCAAAACCAATGCCAAGGAGCTTTTTCCTTATGTTTTCTTCTAGGAGTTTTACAGTTTAATGTCTTACCTTTAAGTCTTTAATTCATTTTGATTTAATTTTTTTGTTTGCTATAAGATATGAGTCCTCAGTTCATTCTTTTACATGTTAACATCAAATTTTCTCGGCACTATTTATTGAGGAGACTATTCTTTCCCCATTGTGTATTCTTGGTGTCCTTGTCAAAGATTACTTGACAGTATATGAGTGGGTTTATTTCTGGGTTCTCTATTTTCTTCCACTGTTGTATGTGTCTGCTTTTATGGTAGCACCATACAAATTTGACTACAGCTTTGTAATATAACTTGAAATCAAGGAGTCTGATGCTTCCTGCTTCACTCTTCTTGCTCAAGATTGCTTTGGTTATTTGGAGGCCTTTGTGGTTTCATACAAATTTTAAGATTGTTTTTGTAAAAAATGCAAAAAATTCCTTTGGAATTTTTATCGGGATTGCATTGAATCTGTAGATTGCTTTAGGTAATATGGACATATTAACAATGATAATTATTCCAAACCAAGAAAATGAGGCATCTTTCCATTTATTTGAAACTTCTTCAATTTCTTTGATCAATATCTTATAGTTTTCAGTGTACAGATTTTTCTCCTCCCTGGTTAAATTTATTCCTAAGTATTTACTCTCTTTGATATTACTGTTAATGAGATTGTTTTCCTTTTATTTCCCATCACTTATTTTCTATGCTCTCAGCTTTTCACAGTTTGGTGGGCAAGAGAGAATATTCATGAAAAATAATGAAGAAATCCACAATTCTGACCTTTACAGCTGATGCCAAGGTATCTACTAGCTACCAAATACATGTTGTATTTAGACCTGTTTGTTCCTCGATTGGTTTCTTCTTTTCAATATATTCTTCCAAAAGAGGATTATGAAAATATTTTATCTGCTTCTATCTGTTAAGGCACATTTTTTTCTTGCTTAATTGGACAATGAAGAAAATAATCACTATGATCTACTTAACAAACAACGCCACAGTAAATCTATCCATTAGCTAAAATACTTGCTGGCTTTTATCATTTCTGCATCTTTCACAGAGTAATCTTCTCTCTAAAAAGTTCATCCAGAAAGTCAATACCAGTTCTTGTCACTGCTTTGCATCTCTGGTCACTGTATTCAGAAAAGAGCAAGTGAGACTCAGGCCATTGTGCTAAAGATGTAGTCTCTGGTTCATTGAAGGGACACCTCTCTCAATTTTACTGCTATGGACATCTGCCTTTCCTCAAAATTCCTAAAGTTAAAACTGAATTCTTCATGAAGAATTATTATTATAAAAGGATATTAATATATAATAGTATGTAAAATACATTACACATTTTTTATTTTTATTTTCTTTTAGAAATTGAATGTGATTTGAGGGATGAACTGTTGTTCATTTTTTCCTAGCTTTATTAAGATATAATTGACATATAACATTGTGGAAGGTGTAGATGGTAAGGATTTGATACACGTACATTTTGCAGAATGTTTACCACAATAAGTTTTGTAAATATTCCTTCACCTTACATAACTGGCATTTGTTGTTGCTATGGTGAGAACACTTAAAATCTACTCTCATAGCAAGTTTCAAGTAAGCAATACAATATAGTTAAATATATTGATCATGCTGTACCTTAGATCTTCAGAACTTCTTCCCCTTATAATTGGAAGTATGTATCCTTTGACTAATATCTCTTTTACCCCACCCCCCAGAAACTACCAATCTACTCTCTGATTCTATGAGTTTGGGCTTTTTTAGATTCCACCATATAACTGAGATCATGCAGTATTTGTCTGTCTTGTCAGACATTCCAGTTAGCATAATGTTCTCAAGGCCCATCCATGTTGTCAGAAATGGCAGTATTTCTTTTTTTATGGCTGAACAATCTTCCATTATATGTGTGTGCATGTGTGCATCATATTTTCTTTGTCCACTCACCCATCGATGGACATTTAGTTTGTTTCCATGTCTTGGCTATTGTGAACAATGCAATAAACATGAGGGTGTAGATAACTCTTCAAGATAGTTATTTCGCTTTCCTCAGGTAAATACCCAGAAGTGAGATTGCTGGATCATACGGTAGTTCCCTATTTAATTTTTTGACGAATTTCCATGCTGTTTTCCATAGTGGCTGAAGCATTTTCTATTCTCACCAAGAGTGCACAAATCTTCCCTTTTCTCCTCATCATTGCTAGCATTTGTTATATCTTGACTTTTTGATAATAGATATTCTAACATATGTGAGATTATGTCTCAGGTGGTTTTGATTTGCATTTCCTTGATTGTTGCTGATGTTGAGCACTGTTTCATGCACTCATTGGCCATTTGTATGCCTTCTTTGGAAAATCATCTGTTCTGTTCCTCTGCCTATTTTTAATCAGATTATTTTTTTCTACTGAGTTGTATGAACTCTTTATATATTTTAAGTATTAACCTTTTATCAGATAATAGGGTTTGCAAATATTTTCTCCCATTCCTTAGGTTGTCTTTTCACTTTGTTGACTGTCTCTTTTGCTATACAGAAGGGGATAGTTTTCTTACTTTATCTTTTGGGTAGTTTGTTGTTAGAGTATATAAATGCAACTGATTTTTATATGTTGATATTGTATCTTGCAACCTTAATCCATTTGTTTATTAGTTTTAACAGTTTTCTAGATGAGTCTTTGGGGTTTTCATAAAATTATGTCATCTATAAATGGGGAAACTTAACTTCTTTTTTTCTGATTTGGATGTCTTTTCTTTTTATTGCCTCATTGCACTATCTAGGACCTCCAGTACTACGTTGAATAGAAGTGGTGAGTTTGGACTCCCTTATCTTGTTCCTGATCTTAGAGAAAAAGCTTTTATGTTTCACCATTGAGTATGATGTTAGCTGTGGGCTTGTCATAAATGGCCTTTATTAAGTCAAGGTATATTCCTTCTATACCTAATTTTTGAGAGTTTTAATCATGAAATGGTGTTAAATTTTGCCAAATGCTCTTTCTGCATCTATTGAGATGATTGAGATGATTGTGGGATTTTTATCCCTCATTCTGTTAAAGTGATCTACCATGTTTATTGATTTGCTTATGTTGAACAATCCTTGCCATCTATCCTTATCCAGGGATAAATCCAATTTGATCATAGTTCTGGTCCTTTTAACATTCTGTTGAATTCAGTTGATCGTATCTTGCTGAGGATTTTTGCATATATGTACATCAGGGATGTTGGCCCGTAATTTTCTTTTCTTGTGGTGTCCTAATCTGATTTTGGTATGAGGGTAATTCTAGCCTCATAAAATGAGTTTGGAACTGTTCACTCTTCTTCAACTTTTTGGAAGAGTTTGAGAAAGATTGGCACTAATTCTTCTTTAAATATTTGGTACAATACACCAGTGAAACTGTCTGGTTCTGGGTTTTCTTGTTGTTGTTGTTGGGAGGATTTTGATTACTGCTTCAATCTCCTTACTCATTGTTGATCAGTTTGGATTTTCAATTCTTTACAATTCAGTCTTGGTAGGTTGTATGTTTCTAGGAATGTACCTATTTCTTCTAGGTTATCTAATTTGTTGGAGTATAATTATTCATGGTAGTCTCTCATAATAGTTTTTATTTCTGTGACATCAATTGTAAGTCTCCTCTTTAACTTAAATACTTTTTATTTGAATCCTCTCTATTTTTACTTGGTCAGTGTAGCTAAAGATTTTTCTATTTTGTTTATCTTTTCAAAAAACCGACTCATAGTTTTGTTGATCTTTTCTATAGTCTTTCTCTTCTACATTTTCTATATTTCTGCTCTAATATTTATTATTTCCTTCCTTTTGCTAACTTTAGGCTTAACTTCTTTTTCTTTTTCTTGTTCCATAAAGTATAAGATTATATTTTTATTGGTGATTATATTTTTTCTTAATGTAGGCATTTATTGCTGTAAACTGTCCTCTTAGACCTGCTTTTTTGTATTCCATATGTTTTGGTGTGTTGTTATCATTTTCATTTGTCTCAAGATACTTTTTTATTATACTTTTGATTTCTTCTTTGATCCATTGGTTGTTCAGAAGTGTGTTGGTTAATTTCCATATGTAGTGATTTTCCCTTTTTTCTTCTTTTATTGATCAAATTTTATTCCATTGTGGTCAGAAATATTTGATATGATTTCAATCTAAAAATTTTTAGAACTTGTTTTGTGAACTAACATATGATCTATCCTAGAGAATATTCCATAGGCAATTGGGAAGAATGTATATTCTGCTGCTGGTGGGTGGAATGTTTTGTACATGTCTGTTAGATCCATTTAGCTATAGTATTGTTCACGTCCACTGATTTCTAATTAATTTTCAGTCTGTATGTTCTATCCATTGCTGAAAGAGAAGTATGATAAGTCTCCTACTTTTATTCTATTGCTACTATTTCTGTTTTAAATTCTGTCAATGTTTGTCTATAGATTTATGTGCTCTGATGTCGGGTGCACATATATTTGTAATTGTTATATCTTCCTGATAAATTGCCCTTTTATCACTATATAATGTCCTTCTTTATCTGTTATGACAATTCATGACTTGGTTACTTTGTCTGATATAAGTATAGCCACATCTACTCTTTTTTGGTAATTATTTGCACAGAATATTTTCTCCCATCCTGCACTTTCAGCCTGTGTATGTTTTTAAATCTATAGTGAGTCTTCCATAGGTATCGTGTAGTTGGGTCTGGTTTTTTTGTATCTTTGCAGCCACTCTATACAATTTGTTTGAGGAGTTTACTTCATTTAAGTTTAAAGTAATTATTGATTGCTAAGAACTCACTGTTGCCTTTTGGTTAATTGTTTCTGTCTGCCTTGTATTTCGTTTGCACCTTTTTTCCTCTTGTACTGTCTTTCTATTTCATTGATTTTTTTGTACTGATATGCTTTGAATTTTTTTATCTTTGGCTTTTATGCATATTCTATATATATTTTCTTCGTTGTTATCGTGAGGTTTATGTAGAACACCTTATGGCTATAACAGTCTGTTTTAAGCTGATAATGACTTCTCTTGCCTCCAAAAACTTTCTGCAGTTCTACTTTAAATCTAATACACACATTCACACATTTTATCTTATGATGTTAGAATTTCCATTTTTTTCTGTGTGGATCATTAACAAATCTTTGAAGTTGTTGTTATTCTTAATAGTTTGTCTTTAAACTTTTATGATAAAATTAAATAGAGGCACACACACCACCATTTTAGTGTCAGAATATTCTGTATTTGCCTATACTTACTTTTGTCCTGATTGGCACCTGAGCTAACATCCGTTGTCAATCTTCTTTTTTCTTCTTCTTCTTCTCCCCAAAGTTCCCAAGGACATAGTTGTATATTGTAGTTGTAGGCCCTTCTGGTTATGCTACATGGGATGCCGCCTCAGAACCTGTGAACTGTGGACCACTGAAGTGAATTTAACCACTGTGCCACTGGACCAGTCCCAATCAATGTTTTATCCTTATATACGCTTCTGGGTTTCTATTTAGCATCCTTTTATTTCAACTTGAAGAACTTCCTTTAGCATTTCCCATACAGCAGGTCAAGTGGTGATGATTTCCCTCAGCTTTCGTTTATCTGGGAGAGTGTATACCTCTCTATAACTTTTGAAGGACAGTTTTTCTAGATAGAATATTGTTGGTTGACATTTTTTTCTTTCAGCACTTTGAGTAGAGTGGCTCACTCTCTCCTGGCCTGAAGGTTTTGTTGAGATATCCACTGATAACATTATGAGGACTCCATTATATGTGACTAGATGTTTTTCTCTTGTTATTTTGAAAATTCTTTTTTTTGTCATTGGCTTTTGACAATTTGATTATAATGTGTCTCAGTATTATCTTCTCTGGGTTGATCTTTCTTGGGATCCTTTGAGATTGATGAATCTAGATGTCCCTATCCCTCCCAAGATTTGGGAAGTTTTTAGCTATTATTTCTTTAAATAAGCCTTCTGTTCCTTTCTATATTCTCCTTCTGATAATCTCATAATGTGCATATTCATCTGCTTCATGGTGTCCCATATGTTCTGCATGCTTTCCCACTTTCTGACTATGATTGCAAGGGCCTGAAGCCAGGATATAGGGCCACTTCCTAATGTGTAGTCAGACCAAGGTCAGTGGGCCTACCTCCAAGGGTATGACCAGGCATGTCTCCTGACAGGTCCCTGGGCAGTCAATAATGGAGGCGAAGAGGGGCTGGAGCCAGGTCATTGGCTGCTTCAGAATCCATAACTGGGATCAAGGTTAGCAGGCCTGTGACTTAAGGCACAGGTAGGTGTGACTTCTGCTGAGTCCTTTGGTGAATGGTGCTAGTGGCAGGACCAAGGCCATATGGAGCTGTTGCTGAGTCCACAAGGGAATGGAGCTGTTTTGGGGTCTGTAGTTGGGACTATGGTCTGCCACTTGGGCAAAGGCCTCCCTTTTGAAAATGACCTTCACAGGTCTTGGGCTCCACCAGGTTGTTGCAGGCTCCTACCTGGTCACCAAAACTCCCACAATAGGCATCTTTATTTGTGGGTGGCTGCCAAATTATAGTTTCTATGGGGGGATATAAGTGAGTGACCTCCTACTCTGCCATCTTGCTGATGTCATTCCCATAAAAATATTCATTATATAAAAATTTCACAATTTATTATGAGATAGATAATTTTTAATGAATTTATTTTAGTTCAGTAGAAGCTGGTAGAAATTTCAGTTATAGGAACAGTATTGATCATATCAAGAAAAATTCTCTTGTTATTTCTACAAGTCACCCAATGACTCTCAATTTAACAGAAAAGTTGGTAATTCGTTGCTCTTTCCTATGTCAAGTTATGGAGCAAACAGAGCACCTTTTCTCTGGAAATAATCATGAGAAGCAAACGCTTACATGGGAAGTTATCTAAAATCAATAAATTATTTGGAAATTATCCAAATTATTTGAGGAATAACTTGTACCTGTAATTATATCATCCAGAAAGCAGTTATATAATATATACCTTAGTTTACTTATAGGATCAAGTGATATATACCGAACAAAATTTCACTATCCTGGTAGTAAATATTCTTCATGACTGTTCTGGAAGTGTATGTTCAAAAGTATCTACTTCAGCCAGATGATCCAGGGATATAACCATCCTACTATCACTTTTAATGCTAATCTTGTCTTGGGGATCCCTAAAGATCTCAAGTGGTATGAATTCAAACTCTAAACACTCTGAAAGCAGATATTCACTTACACCTTCTCAGAAAATACTTCTCTTCACTCAGAACCTAGTCTACACCAAAGGAACTATTTGTAATTTCCCTCTGTCTTGGGGTATATTTAATTTATTACATCCTTTTCAGTAAAATATTATTCTTTAGGAATCATGGCTTTAAGCAAGGATGTCAATTTTCTTCTGCCTTGTGCTAGTCTTAGGTCTTTCTTCTGTAAACAAGCTTGCTTAAATATTGAAATTGCTTTTGAAATGAGCTGTAAAACTCATCAAGGCTTTTTTTACAAAAGAAAAGGATTGAACCCAACCTACAGGATATTAAGACCTATAATAAAGTCATACTAATTAGAATACAACTTGTTCAATGAAAACATAGAAAGTGGAGGAACAGACTGTATACTTTAGGAAGTCTTAGAATAGTATAGAGATGGCATCACACATCTGTGAAGAAAGAATAGCTAGTTTTTCTGTCTACACAGAGACCAAGTAGAGTCAATTATATCTGTTTATCTCATAGCATGTTAACATGAACTCTAAAAGACTAAAATTGTAAATAGAAAATATAAAACTCTAAATCTAACAAATAGGAACAGTTAAATAATTTGTGGCATTCACTGCAAAATAAAAATGTGGGGTCTCTCATTCAAAAGTTGTTAAGAATATCACGATGGCGACAAAAATGCATTAAGCCAACATTGGGCCCTTCTGAGCACAGGATTTTGTGTAACTGCATAGGTCGCATGCCCATAAAGCTGGCAGTGAAATAAAAGAAAACTTAAGGCCATATGATTATGGCTTAAGGGAAAAAATGATTTCATAAACAAAACTCCAGAAAGACCAAACATAAAGAGCAAAATTAGTAGTTGTGGTTTCATCAAAATAATGGAATTCTAGTGAACTAAGGAAACTGTAAATAAAATCACGATGGATGACATTTTTTTTTTTTTTAAAGATTTTATTTTTTCCTTTTTCTCCCCAAAGCCCCCCGGTACATAGTTGTGTATTCTTCGTTGTGGGTTCTTCTAGTTGTGGCATGTGGGACGCTGCCTCAGCGTGGTCTGATGAGCAGTGCCATGTCCGCGCCCAGGATTCGAACTAACGAAACACTGGGCCGCCTGCAGCGGAGCGCGCGAACTTAACCACTCGGCCACGGGGCCAGCCCCACGATGGATGACATTTTTGACGAATGGAAGCACCTTACAGTTTTCTCTAAAACTAGAAAGCCTCAATTTGCATCCTACTTTCACAGTTTGTCACTATAACTTGGTAAATTTGCTTAAATTATCGAACACTTGGTTTTCTTGTGGTAAAATGGGAATGATTTTAGTACCTCCTTCACTGGGCTTTCATAGGAATTAAATGTTCTAATACATGTAAAGAACTCAGAACAATAACTTACACATAATGAGTGCACAATAAATGTTATTTTTGTCTGTATGATATTTGCAACATATTAAATGACAAAGAATTTTTAATGTGATGAATATATAATGAACTCCTGCAAAGCAATACAAATAGAAAATCAATAGAAAGATGGAAACAGACATTACATTGACAAATGTTAACAGAAAGCTTGGATAGATAGGCAGATCATACAGAAATACCCCTTGGATAAATAATACATGATTTTCTTACCTAAATGATATAGCAAGAAGCAAAGATACACGTTGGAGACACCAGATTTCATTCCCTAAACAGAGGGAAATGCAAACTTTTGGGTCCCAAAATTAAAGGAAATAATTCACTATTACCAAAAGTAAAGCATCAGACTTAGAAAGAACAAAAACAAATACTACTTTTCTTTATTCCTCTTTATTTGGTTTCCATACAAAAATATTAATAAACAAATAGAACATTAAAGATAATCACATTTCTGTATTGATCAATGGGATACTTATCAATGAGATGAGACTTCTTTCATTAACTCTTATTACCAATTTTCTTTCCACCATATACACCAAAGGGATTTTCCAAGGGAATTCCCAAGAAGAGAAAGTGAATCCACACCTCTTCACAGGAAATAAAAAGATATTTGAATAAGGAAACAACTAGGCAGTTGAGACTGTGTTGTTGTCTATAGTTCTTGAACTAAGGGACAAAAACAGTAAGGGAAGGAAATAGAAAGACTGAAAAAGACAAGTGGAGCTCAAGATAGGAATTCCCTGAGCCCTACAATCATGTTGCAGGTGTGGAAAAGTATTCTGTTTCTTCTTACAATTCTTCTCAGCACCCAGGAGACACTCTCCCTCAGGATTTTTTTGTCTAGCAATATGTAGCTCATAAAAAGGCAGGCAAAATTTCAGAAAAGGAGGAAAAGACTTGAAAATGAGTTTATACTGCAATTCCAACATAAGCTATCCTTTCAAATATTTCTCTACAGTTTATAATCACTAGGAGTGTCAACTTAAAAAACTTTCCTACCTGTGAATCAGAACTCAGTCAGGTAAGAGAATAAAATAGGAGACAGACTGGGAAGCTGCCCATATTTTTGATCTGTTAATGAGTGACCTGTCTGCTTGCTAGTATTAAAATTAAATACCCAGGATTTAAAGCTGGTTTCCTGTCTTATGATGAACTCCTCACTGTGTTTGTGGATTATAAAGGCACTTTACTTCCCACAATTTTACTGCCATACCACATTCCTCATTCAACATGCCTGCTTCTCTAGACATTCTTCAAAGCAACTTTTTAATACTGAAATATCGATATTACAATGAAAGAAATCATTTAGTACAGAGGAGTCTGACTGCTAATTTTCTTTAAAAGTCAGAAAAAGGTTTTTTTTCCCCAAATGAATTTTTGATGTAGTACTCTTTTGTGGGTTAGAGGACAAAAAATTGTATTTTGCATATCAGTTTTCCTTTAAACAGGAGTGGTAAAATTATTTAAATACACAAAATATACATGACAATTGTGGGGGATCAGAATTGGTCACCCTCAATTACAAGTCTTTGGCATAAGGATTATTTTAGGGCGATTATTTTTAAGAAGAAGCAGACACAGAAGAAGCTCTGAAAAGCAGTAGAAGTTACCCTTTTGTAAGAGACATTTACATTGATGAGGGAAATCTCCATTTGTAAGGGTATCTCCCTCTCCTTAACAGGAAGAGAGGGATGACTTTATCCCTAGAAACTAATATCAATGCGGAAGGCTAGGACTTAAATCTGAATAAGAACCTCATTCTTGTTTACTGTGCTTTTCTGGTAATCTCCCATAGCTGACTCCCTCCACCCCTAACATCCTCCTTTGTCTTTAGCTGAAGATGACATTTAAACTGGTAGCTCAGACACTGCGATGAGTTTCTCAGTTTTCCTGGGTTTCTCCCATGTATACGTGCTATAAAGCTTTGTTTGATTTTTTCTCCTGTTATTCTGTCTCATGTCAATTTAATTTGTAGCTCAACCAGGAGGACGTAGAGGGTAGAGGATTTTTTCTCCTCCCCTACACTATTAAAGAAAGCTACTCCGAATTGTTTGAAACAGCCCTTTATGAAGCTGTAGTAGAGGTTAGATAATTTTCTCAAAATTTCATGAAGGTATAAAGCCTAGAATTCCATGGGTTCCCTTGAAATGTTCATTCACTTTTTTAGTCTAGTCACATCAAATCATCTCTTCTGTCCTCTGTGATTTCTCAAATTTGAATAATTCTCCTTTTATAGAAACCACCATGTTATCTGCATCTGTATTCAAATTTTCTTATAGTTCTTATTCTTCTCTCAGAGCCTCTCATTTCTATAAAAGTTGGCTACAGGGGCCAGCCCAGTAGGACAGCGGTTAAATTTGTGTGTTCTGCTTCGGTAGCCCAGGGTTCACCCATTCAGATCCCGGGTGCAGACCTATGCAACACTTCTCAAGCTATGCTATGGCAGGCCTCCCACATAAAGTAGAGGAAGATGGGCACAGATGTTAGCTCAGGGCCAGTCTTCCTCAGCAAAAAGAGTAGGATTGGTGGCAGATGTGGGATCAGAGCTAATCTTCCTTGGAAAAAAAAAAAGTTGGCTACACACCCTTGCTTCTTCTCTCCCAATATTCAAGAGCTAATTCACTACATCTGTAAATGAAAGAAATGAAAAGGAAGCTATTTTGTGAAATTACATCTGCTTTTGTCAGTGTACCCGAAGGAGATAATGTCAGGCACTTTGCAAATAATGGGGGAAAAAAGATTCAAAAAGTCTCCTGTCTTTCAGTAAACCAAGTAAGTTTAGTCAAATATTAAACCTCATTGTAATTAGTCACAATTCCTCAAGTGTTTTAACATTCACTACATAAAGGACTATTATTTCACTTCTGCAAATGAAATGAAAATTAATGCATTCCTTTAGTAGAAAACAAGAATCATATTTGATAGAACAAAGGGAAAGAAAGAAAAGACATTTTTCAAATGAGAAGAGATGGAAATCTGTGATAACTTTAGAGAGGCTGATATGAAGCAGACAGACTTCTGGGGCCGTGAAAGATAACGTGACTGCCAGTGACACATTGACGGAACTAGAAGTAAAGAATATGAGTTCCACTTGAGGTAGAATTTTCTTTAATATTTGAAAAAAAATTTACTTCAGGCCAAATAGAAACAGAACCTAACTAAATAGATCATAAGAAAAGATCAGATTTTAAGGAGGCTGAAGCCATACACACTTCAAAGAGAGGTCAATGTAAGGTGAAATAACGAACTGATGAGGCCACCTGAAAATGAATTTTCTTACCCATCGATTTGGTGATCTGGATAATGAAAAAGAGTCCCAAGGTAACTAGAGAATGGAAGCACAATAACAATGGTCATCAAAGTAGTAATTTGGGAATTCTATTTTGAGAAAGCAAAAGGCTCAGATTATAGGAAGAAATTAAGCTCATTGTCACATATAGCAGTGATAAAAATTCAAATATACTTCAGCCTAATATCTGATTAACATGGTCTTATTTCTTACTCCAGTAAGGCTCTATCATGTTTCCGGGGATGTGGGTCAGGAGGAGATCAGTAAAATACCACTAGCTCCATTTACATTCTAAGATGAGGAAAAGCTATTACTACTATTTCATGGACTTTAGAGTTGCAATGAGTTTATCCCTGTCTATTTTTGTTAAGCTAAAATGTCTTAAGTGGCTTCTTAGTAGGTCTAGAGATAGCAGGATGGTGGAGTACTTAAAGAGGTGCCCCCTGTTAGAGCCAACATAAGAAGATGAAAGGAAAGTTGTATTAGAATGTAGCAATTCACAGACAAAGAAGATGGGCTGCAACAAGCTCTGAATTACTGGAAGAAAGAAAAATATTAGTGATTAACCTGATAAAGAAAAAACATGATTGAGTCACAGTCTGTAAGTGACAGGTAGTCAATATTTAACAGTCTAATGGCCCACATACTGTACAACCTCTGAGGTTGGGATCACATAGAATAGCACCGTTACGCCGTAAAACATTTTATTTCTTGGAAAGAAATCCTGGGCTGGAAGAATTGATCCTCATTAAAGAATAGTGTTCCATATATTATTTTTGTCTTTTCTTTTAAGTGATGCTGAATCAAACTTCAGTCACTGAATTTCTCCTTCTGGGGGTAACAGATATCCAGGAACTGTGGCCTTTACTCTTTGTCGTTTTCCTTGCAATTTATTTTGTCAATGTGGCTGGGAATGGAACCATTCTGATGATTGTCATCTCTGATCCAAGACTCCATTCACCTATGTATTTCTTCCTGGGAAATCTCTCATGTCTAGATATCTGCTACTCCACGGTGACACTGCCAAAGATGCTGGGGAACTTCCTCTCTACACACAAAGCAATTTCTTTTTTGGGATGCATAAGTCAGCTTCATTTCTTCCATTTCCTGGGCAGCACAGAGTCCATGTTGTTGGCTGTGATGGCCTTTGACCGCTTTGTGGCTATCTGCAAACCACTTCATTACACTGTCATCATGAATCATCAGCTCTGTACCCAGATGGCTATCACTATCTGGATCATTGGCTTTTTCCATGCCCTGTTGCACTCCGTGATGACCTCTCACTTGAACTTCTGTGGTTCTAACCATGTTCATCACTTCTTCTGTGATGTTAAGCCACTGCTGGATTTGGCCTGTGGGAAGATTGAGTTCAACCAGTGGCTGCTCAATACTGTCACAGGGATGATTGCTATGGGTTCATTCTTTCTAACACTTCTCTCCTATTTCTATATCATCACCCACCTCTTCTGCAAGACCCATTCTTGCAGCACGCTTCACAAAGCACTGTCCACTTGTGCCTCCCACTTCATGGTAGTTATTCTTTTCTTTGCTCCTGTTGTCTTTACCTACATTCGTCCTGCTTCAGGCAGCTCCATGGACCAGGACCGGATCATTGCCATCATGTACAGTGTGGTCACACCTGTGCTAAATCCATTGGTCTACTCTTTGAGGAACAAGGACGTGAAGAGGGCCTTGAGTAGGATGATCAGAAGGAGGCTCTGACTTGAAGAAATCTAGAGAACTCTTCTGAGGCATAAATAAGTAGGCAATGAGAAACTTTAAATGTGAAATTATACTACTTCTCAAATTGTTTACAATATTTATGACAGAAGGAACTGGATAAATGAAAATTAAATGGGAATGCTCAGTCTAGTTGTATTAAACAATACATTCATAGGTAATATAAAGACAGCTTGAACAAATGGGACCCTATCTGTGAAACTCTAATTCTGAATTTGTTTTTGAGATATCAACTGACATAATTGATTTGTTACATATTCTAATGTGTTTCTATCTGAAATTAGGTATAGAAATAAATATTACCCATGTATTTGCTAGATGGATACTACTCAGCCCTCTTTATCTGTATGATCCCTCTAAGATAATACATTTTAATGTGAGAAATAAAATTATGATGCTTTTATATTTTTTTTTTAAGATTTTATTTTTTCCTTTTTCTCCCCAAAGCCCCCCGGTACATAGTTGTGTATTCTTTGTTGTGGGTTCCTCTAGTTGTGGCATGTGGGACGCTGCCTCAGCGTGGTCTGACGAGCAGTGCCATGTCCGCGCCCAGGATTCGAACCGACGAAACACTGGGCCGCCTGCAGCAGAGCGCGCGAACTTAACCACTCGGCCACGGGGCCAGCCCCAATGCTTTTATATTTTGAGGATTTTAATTGAGGGCCATGGTTGCTCAATTAGAAAAGTAAATGTAGAGTCCGGCCAGTTGGCATTTTAGTTAAGTTTGCATGCTCCACTTCAGCAGCCCAGGGTTCACAGGTTCAGAACCCAGGCCCGGACCTAGCACTACTCATCAAGCCATGCTGTGGTGGCATCCCACATAAAATAGAGGAAGCTTGGCATAGATGTTAGCTCAGTAACAATCTTCCTCAAGCAAAAAGAGGAAGATTAGCAACAGATGTTAGCTCAGGGCCAATCTTCTTCACACACAAAAAAAGAAAAGTAAATGTTAACTCAAATATAATTTAAGAAGAATTTTTAAGAAATACATCATGATTTCTTGTTCTCCAAGCATGGAGACAAACATTAAAGCAAATGACAGGGGCTGACCCCAGTTGCCTAATGGTTAAGTTTGGTGCTCTCCACTTCAGTGGCCCAGATTTGGTTACTGGGCACAAACTTACACCACTTGTCAGGGGCCCCACTGTGGCCACATACAAAATAGAGGAAGATTGGTACAGATGTTAGCTCAAGGTGACTCTTCCTCAGCAGAAAACAAACAAAAAAGCAAATGACAATGTAATCACCAATGAACAGCAATAAAATAACCTATGGTTCATCTAAAGAGTTATGGAACCTCTATTTCCAGAGATGTTTTAGAAATCAACTAGCCAAATTGTCAAGGATTACTGTGAACTGTTGTTAAAAGTGGAGACAGGTTACAAAAAAACTCAAAGATATATTTTATCTCGTTAGTGTGTCATTTTCTGTCAGCTTCTGGTCATGAAAAACATTGACTTTCAAAATCATTTCTTCTTTTTTGTTTGTTTTCCTATTCTATCTACATATCAGTTTACTGTAATATAATGTAACATGATGTAATATGGGAGAAATATGAAGAATAACTAAAATTTTGGTTATTTTCCTTACTTGGCACCAAATTCATAGTTAGTGAAAGCAATGAAGTCATAATTGCTGAGATGTTTCTGGAGCTACTAGGTAAGGGGTGCTACATTCCTCAGTTTTTAAGTACCCAGGAGTGGCTGCTGGCCCTTAAATTATGGTAGAGTGCCAGCATTTACAACTACTTACTTATTTATTTACTTTCTTACTTTTTGCTGGGGAATATTTGTCCTGAGCTAATATCTGTTGTCCATCTTCCTCTCTTTTTTTTGCCTCCCCAAAGCCCCAGTACATAGTTATATATTCTAGTCGTAAGTCTTTCTAGTTCTTCTTATGAGCTGCTGCCATAGCATGGCTACTGACAGACAGGCAGTGTGGTTCTGCACCCAGGAACCCCAAACCAAGGCTGCCAAAGTGGAGCACACTGAACTTTAACCACGGGACCATGAGGGCTGGCTTTACAACTATTTAGAGATACAGCTAGACAAAACAATGAAAGTGATTTTGAACTGTTGGATTGACTATTCAAAAGCTCTGCATTCACTTTTGCAAACCCAAACAGTTTTGTTTGGACTTGTCTCTTGTGCTTCTTCTCCTTTCCAACTTAATCTTCTTTGATCCATCAATTCCAGTTCTGTTAACGAGAGACTGTATTTGTGGAGAAGGCATCATTCACCTTGAACTGTCTCAGACTAGCGTTTCTTTCAATAAGAATTTGCTACATAATCCAATCTGCTTAGAGGCTGTGAATTATAGAACAAGTGGGGGCCAGCCCATTGGAGCAGTGGTCAAGTTCGTACGTTCCGCTTCTCGGCGGCCCGGGGTTCACAGATTCGGATCCCGGGTGCGGACATGGCACTGCTTGGCACACCATGCTGTGGTAGGCGTCCCACGTATAAAGTAGAGGAAGATGGGCATGGATGTTAGCTCAGGGCTAAGCTTCCTCAGCAAAAAGAGGAGGAATGGCAGTAGTTAGCTCAGGGCTAATCTTCCTCAAAAAAAAAAAATAAACAAAAAACAGCAAATGGAGTTCTGGTGTCTACTGCTGCATAACACAGTAGTACTCTAAAACTTAGTGGCTTAAAACCACTTATTTAAGTAAATTGCATTATTCTGTGGGAGAAAATGGGAGGGCTTAGCAAGGAAGGGTTGACTCTGCTCAGTAAGATCTGAGGCCTCAGCTGAGATGACTTAAACAGCTGGACATGGAATAGCTGGGAGGTGACAAAGTCTCTTTCTCTATGTTTCTCTCTTTCTTCAGTTTCCCCATGTGGCTATCTTGGGCTTCCTCAGCATGGAAGACTCAGGGCAGACTTTTTACATGGGAGGCAACAGACCAAGGCCAAGGTGTCAGTTGTCTCAAAGACAAAGTCCATAATCGGCATTAATATTCACTTCTACTATACTCTATTGGTCTAAGCAGTCACAGGCCAACCGAGCTTCATAGAGAATAGAAATAGACTTCACCACTCAAGGGAAAGAGTGTCAACAATTTGTGGATATCTTCAATCCACCACAGTCCCGCCTCTAACTACAAGACATTTTCATTGTCCCCACATATAAAGTACACTTACTCTCCCTGTCAATAATGCTAAAATCTATCCCATTACAGCATCAGCTCAATGTCCAGGTCTTTTCATTTAAATTAAGTAAAGGTACAGATGTGGCTTCTTGGGTCTGCTTCCTCAAGTATAGGTCCTTTTAATCTGAACAACTTTGAACTAAAGAGTCAAGCTATCTACCCATCACAAACTCAACACACAATGGTATGATAGATATAGGATGACCAAAATAGAAAAATTTCATTCCAAAAGGGAAAAATTGGAGTTAAATAATAGTAACATAGCAGTTATGAAATCCAGCTGCGGACATTTTTCTAACTCTGTCCCTAAAGCCCAAGATGATGAAATTGAAAATGATGATGCCAATGAAATTCTCTTAAAAATATTTTAGAGTCTTATGATTCTCATTGAGGTTTACTCAGTTAGACAAATGCCACACCCACAAATCTGTTTGAGACAGGTTTTTCTCTGGCTTTAGCTGAGAGTAAGGGTATTTTAAAATTCCTAGAAATATTTTAGTCTGGTTGAAAGGGTCTGTAAGCCATGTCTTTAGGAGTCTTAGGGGCCTTCTTATCTATCATGGAGGGCCTAGGAGACCTGTCCTTAACATTTTTAGAATCTAATCTAGGTTTCCTTTTTATTTTTCTGAGGTCTCAACCAAAGATCTTATAGCCACATCCTTGACAAACTTTTGCCATCTAGAGTAACTAGGACTTATACACAGTTTAAGTGGCCTGCAACACCATGGCAAGCATTTATTGAAAATATAGCCCTATTCCTTCCCCAAAAGGAACTACCTTCGTTTATTCAGATGACTGTGCACTGAGAAAAGGGGAATGCCAAGATATTTCAAGCACCATTAGACACATAGTCTGAGTTGGCATCAATACACCAAGAACCAAAGCATCGTCGTAGCCCACCTGTTAGACTGGCCACACAGAGATCAGGAAATAAACAGAGTCATGGTAAAATCTAATTTACATGTGTCAGCTGGTACTGCTGACACACCCAATAGTCATTCCCCAACCATCAGGTGTATGGTTGGAATTAAACTACCCAAAAGTTACAAAAGCTCCTTCATCATGTCATTGGTGAGTAGCAAATGAGCTATCATACTGGAGAAGGCCAAGTGGAAGCCTTTGAAACTGCCCCATCTGGCTAAGCTATTAAACCAAAAACAATATCACATATTGTTATCACATATCAATGTTTGAGAAGGGTAGCCAAGATTAATGTCCCCTTTAAATATCTAAAGACTGAAAGATCACTTGCAGAGATCAGACGGATCCTGGATAATGACTACAGACAATGCCAAGCTCAAACAAATAATAACCTTGACCACAGAGGTCATGTTGGACATAGCATCATTGATGAAACAGATTTACAGGATCTCAGGTAAATGGTATATGCCCATTTGATTTGACAAATGCATTCTTGTTTCTTGGGAGCATCCCAGGAATGAGTATTTCAAGAGATCCAGGAAAAAGTTCCAAGGTTCCTTATGACATATCCTCAGAAGCCCCAGAACATCCTTTCTGCTGCATTCCATCGGTCATGTAAGTCACTGCCAGCCCAGATTCAAAGGGCAGTATCCCTACAGGGCATCAATACTAGGAGGTATGGCTCATTCAGTGTCTATATTTTCAGACTAGCTGCCACAATGACTTGAGACTCATTGTGCCACTCCAATCTGATGATTTTCATTTTGTTTTTACCTAGCAAAAACATACATGGTCCATTCTAGGTGTCAGACATTAAGTAGTTTACACATATTAAGAGATTTAATCATCATAACTACCTTTATCCTTACCTTACAGATGAGGAATTTGAGGCACACAACTTAAGTAACTTGGCCAAAGTTTTGAGATGGTGATTGGGAATGATGGACTACAAGCCCAGACACTATGGCTGCAGCATCTTTTCTTAAATGTTACAGTGTGCTTTCACAGCCGTTATCTCTTCAGTGATAGCCCATTCTCCCTGTTCTTGTCTTCTGGACCTCGTTCCTATCATATGTAGTGGGGAGTTCTCAATTTATTTTACATATTTTTAAATTTTTCTTTCAAATACTTATTCAATCTGTTCATATTGTAGTACTCAATTTTAATTTTTTACCTCAGATCTACTTCCACTTTACCGTTTTTCTCTTTAGGTTTGTTCAATCATCAATTTGACTCATTCATCGAGTTTTTAATTTCAATGACTCTCTTTTATTTCTAGAAGATTTTCATAGTTATTTTCCAAACATGCTTATTTTTTTAAAAAATACTGTCTTTGCTTTTCTTTTGGGTTTTTTTTTCTTTTATCTCTTTAATAATTTTAAACATTTTCAGTAAATTTTAGAATTTTTATATCAAATACTAAAGATGCTAATCTAACTATTGCTTTATCTCATAATATTTATTCATGCTGCATTTTTCCTGCCTTGTTTTATATTTACTGTGTTCTCATCTTTATATCTGTGGAATCCTGCTGTAGCCTGAGTAATCAATATGTCTTGCCAATGTTATTTTATTTTTTGCTTGATTCTACCACAGTTTCCAGCAGATTACAAAAATTACATGACTACCTCTATAGATGCATGGAAATAATTCAACAAATTTGAATATATTTTTATGACAACAGCTCTTAGGATATTAGAAATATAAAGAACATACCTAAACTTAATAAATGACATCTATAAAATCTTATCTGCCAAAACTATAGCCAACATCATATGCAGTGAAGAACTTTAGATATATCCCTTTAAGATTAGGAAGAAAAATAAAGGTTTACCACTACTCTAATTGAAGTTTTCAGCCAATGTAATTAAATAATAAAATAAATAGGAAGTAAAAGAAGTAGAAGGGAAGAGAAAAACTCTTCTTTAATGCAGAGTACAGTCACTCACTGCATAATGACGTTTTGGTCAATGACGAACCGCATATACAACAATGGTTCCATAAGATTAGTATCATGTAGCCCAGGTGGGGAGTAGGCTATACCATCTAGGTTTGTGTGTATACTCCACGATGTTTGCACAACTAAACCAACTAAATACACATTTCTCAGAATGTATCCTTGTCCTTAAGCGACACATGGCTGTATATCACTATTGACATGCTTAAAACTCTGTAGACTTACCTAAATGAGTTGAAAACTTCAGTCCACACAAAAACCTGCACAGGGATGTTTATAGCAGTTTTATTCATAACTTCCAAAACGTGGAAGCAAACAAGGTGTTCTTCAACAGGTGAATGGATAAACTGGTATTTCCAGACAATGGAATATTATTCAGCAATTTAAAAAATACAGCTATCAAGCCACATGAAGACATGACAGAAGCTTAAAGGCATATTACTAGGTGAAAGAAGTCAATCTGAAAAGGATACATACTATATGATTCCAACTATATGACATTCTGTAAAAGGAAAAACTGGAGACAGTAAAAAGATGAGTAGTTGCCATGGGTTTGGGAAGAGGGAGGGATAAAGAGGTGGAGCACAGGGGATTTTGGGGGCAGTGAAACTATTCTGTATGATACTTTCATGGTGAATACATGATATTATACATTTGTCAAACCCATAGAATAAACAGCACAAAGAATGAAGCATAATGTAAACTGTGGAATTTGGTTAATAAAGTGTCAATTTTGGTTTACTGATTTTAACAAATGAACTACACTGATGCAGATGCTTGTAGCGAAGAAGGCTGTGTGGGGAGGGAGGAGTGGTTATGTGGGAACTCCATAATTTCTGCTCAATTTTTCTATATAGCTGAAAGTACTCTAAAAAATAAAGTCTGTTAATTAAAAAAAGAAAACAATATGGAATCAAGAAGCGCAGATTAGAATGAATTAGATTCTTAAGTAATGTTGCCTAATATAAGACCAATGTGTAAAAATCAATATTCATCTTCAGTAGTAATAATTATACAAAATATTTAATAGGGTATAAAAGATAATAACAATAGAAAAAATTCACTTTAAAAATGAACAAAACTTACAAAAAAATTTTAATTCTAGCTAAGGATTTAAATTAAATCTCAATAAAAATAGCAATATATCACATTTACATATGATTTACATATGAGATAATTGAACATTGTAACCATGTCATTTGTACAAAAATAAAACCATGAGTTCAATATACTTTAAAGAAAATGCCAGAGGATTTTTGTGGGGAATTCAGTCAACTGATTCTAAAATTTATATGGGAGAATAAATGTTCATAAATAGACAAGATAATTTTGCCAAAGTTTCATGATTGGACTCAATCTAAAAAATAGTAAAACTGTATGAGGCCAATAGTAAAACCATATGAAGGCAGTCAGTTAGTAGTACAAAAAAAGACAAATAAATCAATGAAACTTAACTGTCTTGCTGAGAGAAACCAACACACAGGGAAAGGTCATATGCTGATGCTGCAGTTGCCCAGTTGAGTTTTCAGTCAACAACCAATATCAACTGTCAATCATGCAAGTGAACCGTATTATATTTCCACCTAAACTGAGTCTGTAGGCGACTGTGACCACAGCTGGTACCTGCCTGTAACTGCAATAAGAGACCTCAAGCAAAAACTACCCATCCACACACACTAGAGGGAGAATAAGACACTGTTGTTTTAACTCACTAAGTTTTCAGATAGTTATGCAGCAATAGACAGAGTATGCCCTCTAAATGTTCCATCCTGGACATACTATCTAAAAGTTCTAAATTTCTGATGAGATTATTTAAGTAATACAAAAAAATTAGAAACACTTTCCTGTATGTCTGTCTCCAGAGAAAAAATATATTAGAGCTTAATTAAATTCATTTCCACAGATAATTAAGAGGATCTACTACCTGTAAGGCACCATGCCAGATAGTGTTTGTAAGACAAATACGAACTAGATTTGAGTCATGTTTTCAAGGAAATAGCATTCTAACAGAAATTATTAAAATATCTGAGAAAAGCATAAATATCAATAGATAATTACCAATTAAGGACAGAAATAGCTCCTAATCTTATACCACTAAATTCCAATCTAACATCACCATCAGTAGAGAAGTATCAAAGAGTAAACTTTTTCTTAAATCCAAGTGTGTGGTCACTGTTTTGATCTATATCCAAATTTTAATTATTATAAACACAAACTCTTACAGCATCAAAATCAAACCCAAGTTAGAACAATTAATGTTCATACATTCTACTATCACAAATTATATCTTTACCAATGGCTAACATTTCACAAACGTGTGCTTTTCCAATTGTTTCAAAAAACACACAAGAAATAGAATGTAAAATGTTTCAGTGGAAGCCATAGTCTCAACGCTATCCTCCAACTAATTGTCAGTGCACACATTATTGTCAACTAAGAACAGCATACATAGGTTTATACAAGTCCTTCACCCCATGCATGCCTCTGTCTTCCACCATCTAGAGAGTAATCCTTTCTGATTAAATAATAAAACAATAAAGACTATATCTGCCCTTTCAGATATGAAGATCAGAAATAGTAAAGTGGAAGAAGATTTGGCTCAATAGGAGGGAAAACCCTAAAGTGCTTTCACCTGTTAAATCCCAGAATTTGGTGTCCTAAAGATATATTGAAGTCCTGTAACCAGAATGTTGAAGGAGCAGATGGATGATGTGACACAGAAATGGGAAATAGATTTATAATTTTGATAGGATGTGGACCAAGCTGTTCTCTAAAATTTCTTTTCTAACATTCTATGAGTTATAGTAATATCTAAATTAAAGGATGACAATCATGCAATCTAAGTTACTTTTGCTTTGCAGTGATACACAGAGGGAATGTGATGCCCCTAAATATGCATTTACTTGGAAATGAACAAAACGAAAAATGGAGTTAACCTTTCTTGTTGTTTTCCTGAATCTAAGCCACAAATTACAATGTGTTTCAATAATTTAATCCAGTGAGCCCAAATAGAAATTCCAGAAACTAGGTATGATCATTAACTCAAATCAACAGAAAAATATTCCACAGGAAAACTCCATATAATTGCAAGTTTTGGTCCCAGGGTATTTCCAAAGAGCCCTAAATACCCAGAGCATCTAAGGACACTGCTCATGCCAGAGGAACTATATAGCCTAATATCCAATGGACAAAGAAGAATGGAAATGGCCTTGCTTTTCCTCTCTTCAGACCAAATTTTACTGAAAGTGGCTGAATTGCAAAGATCTGGACCTTCTGCTAAGTGGTAACCGTTCACACAGAGCTTTTTCACAGATTTAGAGAGGAAGTTCCTAGATATGCTCTGGTGAGTTTCCTTGGTCTCTACAAAGGGAGATTGTACTGAATAATGGAAGGTTAATGAATGAATTATAGGATTTAAATTAGTGAGATAAAACCAGGCAGTGTCATTTAACTCATAAATGCTGAAATTAAAAGGTTATCAACTATGGGTTTTTTAAAAATAAAAATTAGGATTCCATGAAAGAGAGTTTTAAACTCTTTATGTTTCAGAAACATTTTGTGTAGCGTAATTCCCATCTCCTCAGCAATTCCTTCCTTTTTGCAAGGAAAGAACATCAAAGAAGAAATTTGGGGTAAATGGACCATGGGCACCATTTGATATTCCTTCTATTCTTATTTTCATAGACCCTAAGAGCTGCTTCTAAGAGATGTGAGATCCTTCCCATATCAGAAATCAGAGATAAATTGTTCAAACAGTGTAGAAAAATGAAAAAATATGAGGATATATCAAAATATTATAATGTCATCAAAATAGCCATATTCATCAATTTCACAAAGTAAGAATCAATAAAGACTTCATAGAGTAAAGACATAAAGATTGTGTAAAGCATGTAAGAACATGCTCCCTGTCACAATCAGTCATTCAGGTTTCTTGTCTCTTATTTCTTAGGGAGAAATCTTGACGTAAATGAAATGCAAGAAAGATCAGTAATAGTAAAGCTTGTGGTCCATATTTTGAGGAAATACAAAAAATATTTTATAACTAGAAATAAATGGTAAAAAAATCATTAAATTCTTCACATGAGATTTCTCATTATGTTTTTAAAAAAAACCACTAATATCCACTTAAAAACACGAGGCATAGGAATTTGAATGTCCCCTTTGTTAAAAGACAATGACTAAGTTGTAGAGAAAAAATACTCAGTGAGATTAAAGAAGTAAAACAATGTAAACTTCTGGGTCAAAATTCAAAGTAGAAAGCTACAGGAGATTTGTTATTTCATTAAGGAAGAAAAGTGGCCTTTTTTTTTCCTTCTTCCTGAAGAAAGTGAGGTTAGATATTCTAAACTTTACTCTTTGAATGCACTGATAACTTGTCAGAAAGAGAAAAATATTTTGGTATGGTGTCTAATTATCAACCAATGACACATTCAAATTCCCTTCTTTTATTTTTCTGCTTCTAAGCAAGGTATCAAAGATTGATGTGGTAATCCGTGAGTTAAATAAAAATTAAGTAGATATTTATATCACATAACACAACATTATTTTCAAGTAGGTAAATGATAAAGATGTATCTATTCAAGAGAGAAAATAGGAACATACAGAAAGATATAACAAAGAAAATAAAAACTGCACATAATTCCACTATATTACTACTGTATTAATTAATGTCAGTAGTGCTATGAATTAATGGAAAGACTAATACAGACATTTTGAGGTAAATCGAGAGTATTTCCATATTCATGGAATGAAGTCCACTCTGTTGGGTTACATGACAGAAAAATCAGCAACATTTTCCAGAAAACATAGAAATGGAAGTTTCCAGAGTCCCCAAAAGCCTCACCCAGTCAGTTAATAGTTGTAAAAGAATATGTCTAGCTGAGTAAATGTGGGATTAAAATCTCTAGAAGCATAAAGTATCATCTTCAATATCTGTGATTAAGGCATGCACACACACACACATACATACACACACTATAAAGGTGAATAAGTTTTCACATACACTAGACTAGATGTGTGCTGGGAATTATCTCTTGAGAGCCCGGTGTCCTCCATCAGTCTCAGACTTAAACAATTTATATTATTGAATAGCGCATTAGAAAACACAGAAGTATCCATCACTCTCAGCTATGTAATCTATTTCAGGCACATCTCTGAACTTTGTGTGGAGGAACAAAAATGGGGTCAGTTTCCTATGTGTCTCTGGGAGTCAGGATGATAAAACTTCAGGGCATCTAGAAATAAATACTCTTCTCATGTGTTATATTTCCTTAGATTCTTTATTCTTTGCTTCTTTCAATGTATTTACATGCAGTGTATATATCATACTTTTATTTAAACTAAAATAGTGATCATTATCCCATTTCATGGAAAATCCTTCCTAACTATAATTTTCAAAGCCATCTACAATATAATTATGTAAATAATTAATTCAATAATCCTCAATTTGAACATAAGATTTGTCAATGTTTTTGCTACTGGATTAATTCTAAATAAACATAATGTTTTTTTAAATATTCATTATTCAGAAGATTTGATTAAGATATTTAACATAAAATTAATGATTTAAAGTACAGACTATTTTAAGTTTCTTGTTGAATAAGTTGTTGTTTTCCAGATAGTATTCACAAATTTGACCATCCTGGCTTCATGTTTAAGATTTTCTCGTATTTCACACTCAGCATCTCTGAGTATTGTATTGTTTTGGTTTGGTTTTTTTTTTTGAGGAAACTGGCCCTGAGCTAACCTCTTGAGCTCATCTTCCTCTACTTTATATGTGGGACACCTGCCAAAGCATGGCTTGACAAGCAGTGCAGAGGTCCACACCCAGGATCCCAACTGGCCAACCCCGGGGCCATGGAAGCAGAACGTGAGAATTTAACTGCTGTGCCACTGGGTCAGCCCCTGAGTTTTGTATTTTTTAATCACTGCTAATGTGGTTGGTACAGAAATTATATTTCATTGTTGCTTTAATTTGTACTTAATTAAGAATAAGGATAATTTTTAGGCATTTATTAACCATTTTATTTCCTTTTAAAAAACATACCAGGAAAGTTCCAGCCTTTTGACATATCGTAATGGGGACTTTGTATTTTTCAGGTCAATTTATATATTATTTTGTGTTAAGGGTAATGATCATTTGTATATCATCATACAAACAAGATACTATCAATTAAAAAAAATGTATTTTTACTATTATTTATTTTTCCAAGGAATTCTTAGGGAAAAAATTGTGAATTTGTTCTCTCATGAATGAAACAAAATTACAAAATTGCAAGACAACAACCACTGTGGTGGTGGTACAAATAGACATAATAACTAATGGAAAAGAGTAGGTACCTCAAAAATTTCTTTATATATATGTGTGTGTGTGTGTGAACTGAGTGAAAATTTTAATACATATAAAATTTTAATGCATTATATTTTCTATTTGTAAAATAATATATTTTTTTGTTTCCTTTGATAGAAATGGATGGCATTAAAATTTATAATCTACCTAGTCTTCCTTGTGAGTGAGTGAAAGTTAAAGTTGCTCCACATAATTATTAGTATATAAAGCTACATTACATTTATAATAATGAACTGGTGATCCTGTCTTCATGCCTTAACTTCACTGAATAAGTGTATTAAATTGTCAAATAATAAAAAGTTTTATTTCTATGGATTTCTATCTTGTACTGCAGCTGGGATCCCTCTTGGAAACTGAGAAGGTTCATGGCTAATTTTACTACAATGAATGGATTTCTTCTCATGGGGTTTTCTGCCAAGCCTGAGCTAGAAATCTTATGTGCTTCTCTGTTCTTAGTCTCATACTTAGTGGCTTTAACTGGAAATATTCTCATTATCACTGCAACTTCTATGGACGACAGTCTTTACTCACCTATGTATTTTTTCCTGAAACATCTCTCCTTCTTAGATCTATGCTATATTTCTGTGACTGTACCAAGGTACATTTGCAACTCTTTCATGCACAATGGCAATATTTCCCTCTGGGAATGCATATTACAGTGTTTTGCTTTCACTCTCTGTGGTTGTGCTGAGATGGTCATGCTCACAGTGATGTCCTATGACCGCTATGTGGCCATCTGCCTCCCACTGCACTATGAAATCATCATGAATTTTAATACCTGTATTCATGGAATCTTGGCTGTCTGGATCAGTGGGGTCATCTCTGGAGTCATGCACACAGCTGCTACTTTCTCCATCCACTTCTGTGGTACCAAAATTATTCACCAGTTCTTCTGTGATGTCCCCCAGATCCTGAAACTCTCTTGTTCTAACGAGTATGTCAGTGAGCTTGGGGTTATTGTCTTTCTGTCGTTGGTGGCATTTCTTTGCTTCATCTGCATTGGGCTCTCTTACATGCACATATTCTCTACTGTGCTGCAGATCCCATCTGCTGAAGGCAGAGCCAAGGCCTTTTCCACTTGCATGCCACACCTGTCTGTTGTCATATTGTTTATCTCCACTGGTGTCTTTGCATTTCTAAAGCCACATTCTGACTCTCCAACTGCATTAGACTTTTTGCTCAGTGTTTTTTATACTGTTCTGCCTCCAACACTCAACCCTATGATCTACAGCCTCAGAAACAAAGCTATGAAGACAGCTCTAAGAAAAGTTTTTAAAAGAAGAAAAGCCTACTTCTTTTGCTGAGTCACATCTGTTCATTCTTTATCAGGAGACAAATCAAAATATACTGGAGAAACATAACAAAGCCAATCAAGAAATTAAAGCTCAAAAAGGAGCTATTATAGGGAAAGTCATAGGAATGAGCTATCTCTGAGCAAAAAAAACATTGACATAGAGTTATATAAAAATTCCTCTTGTAAATACATTAGATTTTAATCTCTCTCCACAATGCCAAGCATAGCAAAAGTGTAAATTGACTTAATTCTGAAGACTCTAACTTAATTTTCCTTGCTGGCTCATTTTTATCAAGGTGAAAGAAAACTTCTCATTTTTTCCTGAGTTACTATCAAGTTTTGGATATTACATATCATCCAAGGATTTAAGAGAACCACCTGGATTTCAATGTTCTCTAGCTCTTTAGGTGTCTACTAATGTTCTACTAATCTTTCAAGGTTTCAATTGGTAATACACAATGGTCACCATGAGAAAGTCTTATTATATCATTTGTGCTGCATCTTTGCCACTCATGAGTGGGATGTTTAAAAGATGCAACAATCAGACAGTGACTCAGAAAATGAATAAAAGAAGAAATGCAAACACAATTAAAACAATATTTTTAAAAAGTACATTTGAAAAATAAGCAAAAAACATTATGTAAATATAATATATAATGACTGAAATTTAAACTTACTGGATGATATAAGCAGCAGATAAAACACAAGAAAAGACAGAATTAATGAACGTCCAGATAGGTGCAAGAATTTCCCACGGAATGAGAAAAAAGAAATAATTTTTAAAAATATGAAAAAGAGATTAGGAATCACAAAGGATAGAAAAGGATGCTTTAATATTTGTCTAATAACAGTACCAGAGAGATCTGCTGGCCATGCATTGAAGGAAATCATTACAGGCAATATGCAGAGAAATAACTTTTAAGGTTTTTTTTCCAGAATTAATAAAGACACAGATATTCAGGTATGAGAAGCACAAAAAAATTAGTCAGTATAAGTAAAATGAACACACATGTGGTTATATCATCCCCAAACTATAGAATAATGAAAACAGAAATTTTTGAAAATTAAAACAGAACAACTGATTTAAAAATAATACCAATAGTTTATCCTAGAAACTTTATTGTTTCCCCTTCTATGTTTAGTTCTATAATACATTGGAAAATAATTTTAGTGATAGAAAGAGGTAAATGTCATTGTTCATGTTACTCACCGATATCCAATTGACTAGCATCATTAGTTGGAAATCAACTTTTCCCCCAAAGAACTGCAGTTGGTGCCTCTGTAATAAATCTGGTAACTATATATGTACGGGAGTCTCCCATTTGTTCAACTGATCTATGTATTCACGCTTATTCTATCAAGCTCTATTAATTGCTGTAGCTATATAGTAGTTTTTTATATTGAGTAGTGTAAGTTTTGAAACACAGTTCCTTCACATTTCCTGTTCTACTCTAGGTCTTTTGCGTATCTATTTAAGTTTTAGAATAAGGTTTTCATTTTTTAAAAAATCCCTACTAAGATGCTGATGAAAATACATTGAATCCATAGAACAAATAACACAAAATTGTCTTCTTTAAAAGATTGCATCTTCTAATTCATGAACAGGATACTTCCTGCTCTTTAAAAATTTTGTCCAAAGTGATGTATAATTTTGAGTGTAGAGGTTTTGATCATATTTCATTAGATTTATTTTTATGTATTTGATGTTATTATAAATTGTAATTTTTAACTTTAATTGTCTAATTTTGTGGTCAGTTTTTAGAGATACAATTGATTTTTGTATATTGACCTTATATTCAGTGACCTTCCATATTTACTTACAAATTCTAATAGATCTTTATAGATTCTTTTGAATTTCTATTTCATATTGTTTTCTGTGAATAAAGAGTTTTATTCCTTACTTTCAAATTTTAAAACTTGTATTTATTTTCCTTGTTTTTGTGCTGGCTAAGAACTATAGGCCAACGTGAATATGAGTGGTGATTATGGTGGATAATATTATCTTATTCCAACTTAAGAGACACACATTCAACATGTCAAAGAGTTTACTGAAAAGGTTTTCAGTGTCGAGGCATCTCCAATGGGCTTAGGAATGTGTCCAAAAGAGAAAGTTGGCTTTAAATATCTGATATGGTCAGAGGAAAGATGCCAAAGAAAATCATTCTGCTAGTTAAATATGACCATTCTCACCTGTCACATTCTCTGCCTATTAGCTTCAACTCTGACAGAATCAGAGGCAACCTAGAAAGTGTGGGAAATGGCACAGAAGTGTGAGGTTGGTAAATACAGAAAAAGTGACAATGAGCCCTGCACCCTCTGAAGATTTCCATTCTGGAATAAGCCTAGGTTGGTTAAGGAGAAAAGCTTAACTTTGCATAATATTCAGTGTTTTTGACTATTACACTGAGTTTAATATATTAATTATTAACATGATACTATTCTTGTGGCTAACAGTGATTGCAGGATTTCTATTAAACATGAGTGAGAAGGTTAACCATAGGGTCCCAGGAGCACCATAAATATTAATACCACACAATATTTTTAAATTCACCAGTGCACTGTCAAAAATAATATAGAAATCAGAGAGTGGAAGTTAACAACCATATATGATACCAATAAAGTCAGACCGTCTCAGAAGCTGTACTGAAAGATCAGAGAAAGGGACAGTAAAAGAGAGCCTAACTAACGTCAAAGTCATCCCTGGTTGTCAAAAAGACTTGGCATACAACAAAGAGTATGAAGGATAATGAGAGAGAGAACTTGTGAGTTATTTAAACCTGACTGAATGCAGGGCAAATTCATAAACTCTCTGAATAGGATAACAGTTTCCAAGCTTCCAAAATATTCAACAAAAATATGAGAAAACCTTTCTTGTTTAATAGGCTTAAACACAACTTCTGACCAATCAGTGACTGAGCGTTAAACTGTGCTGACCTAAGTGGGGAAATCCTAGAAAGACAAACTTAAAGATAAAAGGGAGGCCAAAAATTATGAGGGATGTTAGAGTCTTTGCTCTATTTACACTGTGTGGTAAATAGACCACTAAACTAGTCTGGCCAAGTCAGTAAGCAAATAAACAAGCAAAAAAAACAAACAACAAGAAGACCCAGGGTGAGGGGAGAGGATCAGTCTTCAGAGAAACTACAATATGGCTCTAGAATCTGATTTTCAGCAAAAAATATTGAGACATGCAAAGAAAAGGAAAGTATGACCCATATACAGGAAAAACAAGCAAAAGAAAGTGTCTATGAGTGGCCCTAGTTGTTGAACTTAAACAGACTATACCTTCAAAATATTTACTATAAATATATTCAAAGAACTAACATAAACATGTTTATAAAATTAAAAATGGTATGATGACAATGTCTCATCAAATAGAGAATGTTGACAGGCAGACACAAATTATAGAAAAGAACTAAATGAAGATTCTTAAGTGGAAAAACACCATAGACAAAATGAAAAATTCATGAGAGATGCTCAACAGTAGATTTGAGTGGGCAGAAGAAAGAATCAGCAAACTTAAAGATAGGTTGATAGAGGTAAGGCAATCTGTATATACAGCAGAGAAGAAAAAAAATGAAAAAATGATCAGCCTCAGAAAACTGTGGGACAAGATGAAACACATATATATATAATAAGAGCAGCAGAAGGAGAGGAGGAAGAGAAAGGGAAAGAAAAAATATTTAAATAAATAATACCTCAAAACATCTAAAATGTGATTTAAAAAATTCATCTACACATCTGAGATCATCAAAAAATTCCAAGTAGAATGAATACAAAGAAATACAAACCCAGATATGTGATAGTAAAAACGTTTAAAGACAAAAAGAAAATCTTGACAGTAGAAACAGGAAAATTACTCATTTTATGCAAGAGAAATTAAAAAAATTAAGAGCTGACTTCGCAGAAATAATGAATACCATAAAGCGGTGGAATGAGATTCAAATTACTAAAATAAAAACCTGTCAAACTAAGAATCTTATGCGCAGCAAAATGTTTAAAAAATTAAAGTGAAGAGGACTTCATCAAATGGATGGATGGGAGACTTTAGCTTTTATATCTCCATAGAAACATCATATTTGACAACCACTCATGTATGAAAATATCTTTGTGGGAACAGGAGAGCCCAAAAGAGAAATTCTAGCAACTTGGTGGAGAAAAAATTGGAGAATAAAGCTCATTAGTTTAATGTAGTCCCACTCGTTTACTATAGCAGTTTATCAGGGACATTGGGCTATAATTTTATTTTCTTATAGTGTCCTGCCGGGCTTTGGTATCAGCGTTATGCTGGTCTCACAAATGAGTCTTGAAGTGTTCCTTCTCCTTCAATTCTTTGGAATTTTGAGAAGGATTTGTATTAATTATCTTTAAATGTTCAGTAGAATTCACTTTTGAAGTCATCTGATCCTAGGCTTTTATTTGTTAGGAGATTTTTAAATTACTGATTCAATCTCATTTTCAGTATTGATCTGTTCAATTTTTCTA
The DNA here is from genome assembly GCF_037783145.1 of Equus przewalskii. Taxonomy (NCBI): domain Eukaryota; kingdom Metazoa; phylum Chordata; class Mammalia; order Perissodactyla; family Equidae; genus Equus; species Equus przewalskii. The sequence goes on from NC_091849.1 coordinate 29,268,580, forward strand.
TTACTTCAAGATTCAATCTTGGTAAGTTGTTGTTCTTAGGTATTTATCCATTTCTTCTAATGTATCTAATTTGTTGGCATATAAATGTTCATAGTAGTCTCTCATGATCCTTTTATTTCTGTGGAATCAGTTGTAAAGTCTCTTCTTTCATTTATAATTTCATTAGTTTTAGTCATCTCTCTCTTTTTTTTTAGTTAGTCTAGCTAAATATTTGTTAATTTGTTTACCTTTTCAAAAAACTGAGTTTTGTTGATCTTTTCTATTGCCTTCCAGCCTCTATTTTATTTATGACTGCTCTAATTTTAATTATTTCCTTTCTTCTGCTAACTCTGAGCTTAGTTTGTTCTTCCTTTTCCAATTCCCTGAGTTGTAAGGTAAGGTTGTTTATTGGAGTCTTTTTTTCCTTAATGTGGGTGTTTATTGCTATAATCTTCATACTTAGAACTGCTTTTCCTGAATCCCATAAGTTTTGATATTCTGTGCTTTCATTTTTATTCGTCTCAAGATATTTTTTATTTCCTTTTGATTTCTTCTGTGTCTCATCATTGTTCAGAAGTTGTTTAATTTAATTGTTTAATTTCCATGTATTTGTACATTTTTCAGCTCTCCTCCTCATTGGTCCCTGGTTTCATACCATATTGGTGAGAAAAGATAGTTGATATGACTCAATCTTCTTAAATTTGTTGAGACTTGTTTGTAATCTAACATATGATCTATTCTATATAATGTTTTTGTGTATTTGGTAAGAATATATATTCTACTGCTATTGTATGGAATATTCTGTATATGACTTTTAGGTATATTTGGTCTAAAGTAGGTTCAAGTCCGTTGTTTCCTTATTGATTTTCTGTCTGGATGATCTGTCCATTGTCGAAAGAGTGAGGTATTCAATTCCCCCACCATTATTGCATTGCTGTCTAGTTTAGCCTTCAGATCTATTAACAATTGTTTAATGTATGCAAGTGTTCCAATATTAGGTGCATGTATCTTTACAATTATTGTATCCTCTTTATGAATTGACCCTTTTATGATTATGTAATGATCTTCTTTGTCTCTTGTTACAGCTTTTGACTTAGTCTATTCTGTTTGCTGTATGACTACCTCCACTTCTTTTGGTTTCCATTTGCATGAAATATCTTTTCCAATTCTTTCACTTTCAAACTATGAGTGTCTTAAAAGCTGAAGTGAGTCTCTTGTAGCCTCCGTGCAATTGAGTCATGTTTTCTTATCCATTCAGCCACTGCATACCTTTTAATTGAGGAATTTAAATCATTTACATTTAGAAATTTACAGTAATTATTAATAGGTTAGAACTTACTATTGCCGTTTTGTTAATTGCTTTCTTACTTTTTTTGTAGTTCCTTTGTTCTTTTCTTCCTTTCCTGCTGTCTTTCTTTGTGAATTGATAATTTTCTGTAGTGGTATGCTTTGATTCTCTTCTCTTTATCATCTATGTATCTATTATTGATTGGTGTTTTGTGATAACCATGAGGCTTTCATAATACATCTTACTGTTATAGCAGTCTATGTTAAGCTGATAACAACTTGTATTTCATAAAAAAATTTCTATACATTACTTGTTCCACTCACAATTTATGTTGTTGGTGTCTTAGTTGACAGATTTTTCCTTTGAGCACTCTCACTCTCCTGGCCAACAAGGTTTCTGCTGAGAGATCTGCTGATAGTCTTATCTGGGTTCCCTTGTTTTTGATGAGTCTTTTTTCTTTTGCTGTTTTCAAACTTCTCTTTGTCTGATTTTTGAGATCTAGATTAGTATGTGACTCAGTGAAGTTATCATTGGACTGAATCAGTTTGGGGATCTTTCATCTTCATATACATGGATGGCTATATCTCTTCCCAGATTTGGGAAGTTTTCAGTCATCAATTCTTTAAATAATTTTTGTCCTTTTCTCTCTCTTTTCTCCTGAAACTCCAATAATGTAAATATGGTTTCCTTTATGATATTTGTAAATCATATATACTTTCTTCACTCTTTTTCTTTCTAATCTGTTCTGTTTCTTCTGACTGGAAAATACCAAGAGATATGTCTTCAAGTTCACAGATTCTTTCTTCTGCCTACTTAAGCCTGTTGTTGAAACTCTCTATAGCATTTTTCATTTCATTCATTGTATTCTTCAGCTGCAGAATTTTTGTTTGATTATTTTTTATGACTTCTATATTTTTGTTGAACTTCTCATTTTTACATGCATTGTTTTCCTGAGTTCACTGTGTTGCCTATCTGTGTTCTCTTGAATCTTGTGGATCTTCCTTAAAATAATTATTTGGATTATTTTTCAGGTAACTTGCTGAAATCCATTTCTTTGGGGTTAGTTACTGAAAAATTATTGTGTTCTTTTCGTGTTCTCATGTTCCTTGCTTTTTAATGTTTCCAACGGTTTTTCAATGATTATTTCACATTTTAGGAATCAGCTGCCTCTTCCAGCCTTTTTGGACTGGCTTTGGCAGGAAAGACTTTGACCTGAAGGTGACTGTGAGGCCACTGGCTTGGGGTGATGCAACATCTTTGGTTCCTGGGAGGGCAGAGTTGTGTAATTTCTGTGCAACTCCATCAGCTGAGATCAACATCAACACAGACTATGGAGGTCTTCTGTGTCCAAGACTGTGAAGGTTCTGCAAATGACAGAGGTGGCTAGAGCTATTGGATTTCTCAGAGGCAAAAGCTACTGGGGTCTTCCTGTTCACCTTTTTTTGCCTGTGGAAGGAAGGTCTAGCTGAGGAGATCACTCTTGGTGTCTGGTCTGGTAAGCTCATGCTTAGAGCAACAGAACTGGGCTCCTGGCATCAAGAACACATAGAACTCCTCAGTACCTGGGTCCTGGGGCACAGGTACACTTGCTGTAGCAGTGGCACTGGTGTCTAAGGTACAGACATGTGCAGATCTCCCATAGAACTGCAGTCATGTGTCTCTGGGTTTGCTAAAGTTACTCAGATGATGAGGTTGGGGAGAATGCAGCAGTGGCACAGGCTCTGTGATGACAGGTTACAGTGGTGGCTTTGGCCCAGAGAATGAGCACAATAGCAAAAAAGCCTAGGAGTGTTGGGTCAGACCCCAACTCATATCCTAGAGGGAAGATGCAGAACAGCAGCATCAAGTCACTGGTGGCGGCCATTAAAATTGTGTGTTGGGACCTGGGCTGTGGGTCTCAAAACAATGGCAGCAGAGGCCCAGAAATGACTGGCCAGAGCCTCAACCTGGGACCCAGGGGTTGAGGCTCAGAGCAGTGACAGCTTGGCCCCAGCAATGGCAGTCAATGCATGACCTGAGACCCAGGAGGGCAGGGCTCAGAGCAGTGGCTGCTTCCCAAGTTATGTTGGGACCTGGGGCTGGTGATGGGGTGCAGAGCAGCATCAGCTTTGGTCCCATATATGGTGAGGTGCTGTGACATCCTAATTTCAGGCAGCAGGCCACAAAAAACAACTAGGTTCCCTGTAGCTTGTTTTACCACAGCAACAGCTCCAGCTCTGAGGAGAAGATGCACCAGTGGGGATTCCAGACAGCCCTGTCAGCTTAGATAATCCTTGGCTGCAGAAGGAGATTTGTACAAGGAGAAATGAAGGGAATGTGGGGCAGAGAAATCAAAGACCTACAGACACTGGCCAGAGTACTACAAAGTTGGGAGTTGAGTAACAGTGGGTAGTGAAATGGTCAGCAGCAACCAGGTTAACCACTTATGTGATGCAGATTAAATTTTCCACCTTTCGTGCAGAGATATATATGCCATCCAAGTGGTGGGTTATGCTTTTAGCACTCTCATTATTCTAGGAGCACTGATCTTTACCATAGCTTCTCATGCCCAAATCCTGGTCACAATTCTAGCCATAGCTTACACTGCTGCTCAATACAAGGCCTTTTTCACATGCACAGCCCATCTTTCTGTGGTCATATCTGCTTTGGCTCTCTCATCTTAATGTGTGTCTTCCCAGCAGTAAAATAGGAGTCAAATATCAACAAGATTGAGGCCATCTTCTAGTCAGTCATCACCCTACTTCTCAGTCTTCTCCTCTATACAAATACTCTGCAAAAGGATGACAAGGAAGCTCTGAAGATGTTGGAGTCTTGGATCCAAGGAGTCTGCCACCCAACCAGACTCAGTGATAGTGCCACACAAGAAGCCAGAAGAAGGCAAAGCTGTTAGAATATCCAAATAGAAAAAATCCCCAACCATTGCCTTTTACCTTTGCGGTGTAGCTTTTGTGTGTGTGTTTTTGAGGAAGATTGACCCTGAGCTAACATCTGTTGCCAATCTTCTTCTATTTTGTATGTAGGATGCTGCCACAGCATGGCTTGATGAGCAGTGCTAGGCCCACGCCAGGGATCTGAACTTGCAAACCCCAGGCAGCCAAAGCAGAGTGTGCAAACTTAACCACTATGCCTCCGTTCCAGCCCTGCAATGAAGCTTTTTAAAACATTAAGTTCATATATTTTTTGTGAGTTATCTGTGGCACATTTTAAGTAAGATTTGCTTCTCCTGGTGCTCAGTATCTCCATATACTACCAGTTCCTTCAACTATGCAGCTTCTTCAGAGGCAAAAGGAGTAGATAATAGCATGTTAATGTTACTGCAGACAAATGGCACAAGCTTTGTAGTCCATGCATCTGGATTGGATGCTCACCCATTTTCTAGTATCAGTTAGGTAAGACACTAAGCAGATGAGAGTTCATCTGCAGAGAACTACATAGAGAGAATAAAGAACAATGAAGTCATTATACTTCCCTCAGAGGGATGTTCTGCCATTCAATTGACCTAATAACATGTAGAGCAATGAAGAAGTATATATTTATTTTGTTACATTAGCCTTCACCAAGCATATTTATTAAGATTGGACTCCTGCCAAAATATTTTTCCACAAAACACATTTTTTCCTGATTATAAAAACAACACAGGCTCATTATGAAAAAGTCAATACAGACCTGCATGACATAGAAAGTAAGCGATCATCTTCTAGCTTAATCAAAATTTTTTTTTTAATTTTCAGTAACATCCTTAATGATGACTGCAGGACTGCAACCTAAAGACTTTTTTTATTCCTTTGTTATAAATTTCTACCAGATAAGCCAAAACCTAGATAAAAATATTTATTCCAAAGTGTTCCAGATTTGGAACTTTAGTTTAAAAAATTAGACTTCTGAAAGACACCAAGATTCTATGTGGTTGACAAGCTCTTCGCGTTAGACTCTCATTTCATGACAATTTTTTTTTAATCAATGATACAGGGCCCTGCTTGTGATTACTTCTGATGGTTATTTTGACTGTGGAATTTCAGCATTGTTGGAAACATCTCTATTGTTAGAGCATGCCTGTGTAAAGTGCAATGAATGGTAAGAATTCAGAAGCTTCCTTCATCACTAAAGAATCAAAAGTAGATGCATCACCAAACATCAGAGAAGCTCCCTCTTAGCTAAGTGTGAAGCTTTTCTTTACAAAGTTTTGTTTTAAAATTTTTTCATTGTTTCCAAAACATCAATAACCTTAATAGTTTATGAAGAAAACTCATAAAATAGGAATTCTATAACATCAGCCTCAGCAGAACAAACGGAAAAGCAGAGTTGGTACATTGAGAGATGTGTGCAGTGTCACCCAATTGTTCACTGAAGAGAAGTGGCAAGGCTGCTGTTCCTCAAAGATCTACTTCAAAATGTTTAAAGAAGTGTTAACTATTCCAGGATAAATTTCATCTTTAATAAAGAAATAGCTTCCGACTTTTTCTCAGTTCCCTTCCATAAACCACCTGCCCCATTTCCAGGGCAACTGCCTTCACTAAAGCTCCTCCATCAGGCTTCTTTTGTTTGGCCTTTGAAAGTAACTTTATAGTGTGCTCTAAGAAAAGGTTTTTGAGAATCAGCAAATCCTAGTTTGCAAGTGTCCCATCATTTTAAGGTCCAGTTCTCTTCACGTGAAAAACATAAATGCCAAAACACGTTGTGACACTCTCTCAGAATGAACAGACCTGAGGTGTTCTTTCAAGTTGGCGGACTTCATATTTTTATTCAGAAGAATTTTTTCACCCTAAAAACACAAAATTTAATAGAAAGTTAAATCAATTAATTACACGAGGCATTTCATTTAACAAACTTTCTGAGTTCTTTAATTATAAAGGTATTGAATATATAATTTTCAAATTATAAGAGCTAGAAAAAATTCAATGAATTTATTTCAGCTCAGCAGAAGTTAGTAAAGATTTCAGCTACAAAAACTATATTGATAATGTAAAGAGAAATTCTATAGTGAATAATCCACAAATAACCTAATGACTACCAATTTAATAGGAAATTTGTGGGCAAATCTGTTGCTCTTCCCTGTGCCAAATTATGGAACTAGAACACCATTCACCTAGAAACAGTGATAAGAAACAAATGACCACAGGAGAAATCATCTAAAATCAATGAATCATTTAGATTATCCAAATGATTTGAAGAATGATTTGTGCACATAATTATATCATCCAGGAAGCAAATCTATAATATGTATTATGTATTTTTGTTCAAATACAAGATCATAGTAAATAAGTTACTCACCATACTGGTTTTTCAATATTCTTTATGACATCTCTGAGTGAATACCTTCAGAAATATTTACTTCCAGCAGATGATAGAGGGATATAACCATCCTAAAAACAATGTTTACACTAAATCTTGTCTTGAGATTTTTTAAAGATATGTCATGGATTAATTCAAACTGTAAACACTATGAAGGGCAGGCATTCAGTTACATCTTCTCAGGAGATACTTTTTATTCTTAAATTTCAGAACCTAAGCTACAACAGAGGAACCCTTTGTAATCTTCCTCTGTATGTGGGTAGACTTTTGTCTATCACACAGCCCTTTCATTAAAATTTCATCGTCTTTCAAGAACCGTTGCTTTGGGGCCAGCACAGTGGCCTAATGGTTAAGTTCGGTGTGCTCCACTTCAGCAGCCCAGGTCCATGGGTCTGGATCCTGAGCACAGACCTACACCAATCATCAAGCCATGCTGTGGTGCCAAATTACATACAAAATAGAGGAAAGATTTGCACACGTTAGCTCAGGACCAATCTTCCTCAAGCAAAAAGATGATTGGCAACAGATGTTAGCTCAGATCCAGTCTTCCTCAACAACAACAAAATCCTGGCTTTGCCCAAACAAATCAATTTTAACCCACTACCCTGTGCTGGCCTTAGGTCTCTCTTCTAGAAACAATGTTGCCTATCACATTGAAATAGCTTGAGAAATAAGATGTCAAAACTTCTCAAGGAAGTTTTACCAAAAAAAGTGGGAACAGTGAAAAAAATATGGAACTCAAGTAAGGAATTTCCCAAGGTGAATTCCCTTGTGTTGCAGGTATGGAAATGTATCCTGTTTACTCTTAGAACAATCCTTCTCAGACCCAAGGGACGCACTCTCTCAAGATTTATCTAGAGATTACGGTTCATAATAGGCAAGTAGAATTTCAGAAAGACAGGGAGAGTTTTTGAAGATGAGATTATGCTGCAATCCAAATATGAACTTTCACTTCAAATATTTTCTTCTATTTATAAACACTGACATTGTTATCCTGGAAAAGCTTTCTTAGTTTTGAATTTGAACACTCAGTCAAGTAAGAGAATGAAATAGGAGACAGGTGGAGGAGTTGCCCATATTTTTTGTCTGCGTGCCAGTATTAAATGTTAATGCCCAGGATTTAGAGCTGGTTTCCTATCTTATGATGGACACCTCACTGTGTTTGTGAATTATAAAGACTCTTTACTTCCTACATTTTTGTTGCCATGTCTCATTCTCAATTCAACATGCATGATTCTCTGAATATTCTCCAAAATAAATGTGTAATCTCTAAATATTGAAATTGCAGTGAAATAAATCATTTAGTACAGGTAAGTTTGATTGGTAATTTTCTTTAAATGTTAGGAAAAAAATTTTTCCCCAAAATGAATTTTTGTTAGTTTTGTTTTGTGGGTCAGAGAAATGAAAATGATATTTGGCATAACATTTGTATCTTAACCAGGAGTAGTAAACTTTAACAATATAAAAAATATATACGAATATCAAAGAAACTTACTCTGAATTGCTTGAAGCCAAGCTTTCATGGAGGTGTAGTAAAGGTTAGATAATTTCTCACAAGTTCCTCCAGCTGTAAAGACTAAAATTCCATGGGCTCTCCAGTAGTGTTCTCTAGTTAAATCATTTTTTATTCTAGTCATTTCAAATCTTTTTATTCTCCTCTTAGGGATTTTCCAAACTTTGAATGCTTTCCCTTCTATAGGAAGCACTCCAATGTATGCACTCTATCAGATTTCCTTATAGTTCTTATAATTCACTCCCTATTTTTCTTAAGTAAAAACCTTTTAGATGGTTTCTTACTAGGTCAAGAGACAGGAATGTGGTAGAGTACTTAAAAATTTGCCCCCTTTTACTTAGGAAGATGAAAGGAGAATTATATCAGAAGGTAGATGTTCACAGTCAGAGAAGATGGTAGAGCAGCAACAAGCTCTAAATCTCTGCATGAAAGAAAAATATTAATGACAATTTTAAGAAGGACAAAAAATGGTTGAATCATAGTCCATAACCAAGATGTAATCTTAACATTAGATAGTCTAATGATCCAAATATTGTACAACCTCTGAGGTTGGAACGATGTAAAACAGCAATGTGCTCCCTCAAAATATTATTGTCTAGGAGGGAAAATCCCAGACTGAAACGATTCTGATTCCCATCAGAGAGAGCATTCCAGATATTCTTTTGTCTTTTCTTTTAAGTGATGCTGAATCAAACGTCAGTCACTGAATTTTTCCTCCTGGAAGTAACAGACATTCAAGTCTGCAACCCTTCTCTGTGGTTTTCCTCACAATTCATTTTCTCAATGTGGCTGGGAACGGAGCCATTCTGATCATTGTCATGTCACATTCAAGGCTCCATTCACCTAGGTATTTCTTCCTGGGAAATCTGTCATGTCCAGATATCTTCTATTCCATGGTGACAATGAAAAAGATTCTAGACGAACTTCCTGTCAACACACAAGCAATTTCTTTCTTGGAATGCATCAGCCAGCTTCACTTCTTCCAGTTTCTGGGCAATACTGAGGTCATGTTGTTGGATGTAATGGCCTCTGATTGCTTTGTGGCAAACCGCTTCATTGCCCTCTAATCATGAATCATCAGCTCTATTACCCAGATGGCTATCACTACCTGGACCACTGGTTTTTTCCATGCCTTGCTGCACTTCATAATGACCTCTCACTTGAACTTCTGTGGTTCCAACGTTATCCATCACTTTTTCTGTGATGTTAAGCCGTTGACAAGGCTGACTTGTGATCTCAATCAGTGACTGCTCAGTACCATCACGGGGACAATTGCCAAGGTCTCATTCTTACTAACACTTCTCTCCCATTTCTACATTATCAGCCATCTCTTCTGCAAGGCTCTTTCTTGTAGCATGCTGTACAAAGCACCGTCCTTTTGTGCCTCCCACATCATTGGAGTTATTCTTTTCTATGCTCCTATTCTCTTAACTTACAGTTGTCCTGCCTCAGGTAGCTCCATGCATCAGGATCAGATCATTGCCATCCTGAACGGTGAAGGGGACTTTGGGTAGGGTGATCATAAGGAGGCTCTGACTTGAGGAAAGCTAGAGAACTCTTCTGAGGCACAAAAAGGCAATGAGAAAGTTGTGATATGAAATTGTGCTGCTTCTCAAATTGTTTATAATATTGTATAACAGAGGGAATTGAATAAAGGAAAAATAGATAGGAAAATCTAGTCCAGTTGTGTTGAACAAAGTGTTCTGATATAAGAAATTTTTATATTTTCATGTATACGGGAAAGCCATTCTGATTTGAACCTGATCTGGACTGAATTTTATTTGAACCAAAGAAGCCTGACTTACTGCCTGTCAAAGGTACATTATGCATCTATTGTAATCATTACCCTAAAGTTAAAAAAACTTGAAGAAAATATGCTGTTTGAAGATAAGAATTAATGCCTCCTTTTTATGACCCCAGGGTCATGTACACCCACTGTGTACATGCTGATCTGTAACAAACACCTCCTTGAACACTTAAGTAATGTACCTCTGTCATGCTTGGTGTACGTATCTTTGTTTTGAAATGATATATAACTGTGCTGAAAATTGCTCTTCTCCAAAAAACTTTCTTCCCCTATGAAGGCTACAACTCCCAGGCTATAGTCCTCAGTTTGGCTCAAATAAAACTCTCTACTATAGAATGATTATTGATTATTTGCAATGATATCTCTTGCCAGAGCCAGCAGAATTTCAGAGAAACCCACCTGAGACCTCTTTGAGCCTACTTTGAACTGGCAGTTGGTACCAGCAAGGGTCCATTGCTATCCCCTGGCTTCACTGCACTCTTCAGGTGTTTTAGTGAGTTCTCTTGTTATCTGGACCTCCTTATTTAAGCTGAAGGTCCCGACTTTTATTCAAGTTGTTTTCATTATTAGGAGTTAACATCTTAAGGGTGTTCCAGTACTTTTCTAGGTAAGGGGAACCTAGGGGAAATTTTGGAGTGAATCAGGTTGGCTTACCTTTAAATTTGGGTTTTAATTGGAAAAGATTTATGTTTACAAAGTCTGAACAAATTGTTTGACAGCAAAATGAGAGGCTGAACTCATTCAGCTCCAAAGCAAAGGGGCACTTACTCCTTCCAGGAGCAAGGTGTTCTCAGGCAACTGAGAACTTAGTTGAAGTGTTTGAGGTCAATCCTCATGATGTGCAGTGGTCCCATAAGGAACTCTATTGTGATCATTCACATTACATAAGCAATGGCTTGTCCAGAGATGCACGCATGAGGATTGGTCATCCAGTATTGTGAGCCTCCATGACAGTTTTAGACTGCCAGCAGAAGAAACCAAGACACATCAGAGAGTGTTCACAGCCTTTTAGGAAGTGACACTCCCAAGTATAACATTTTTGACCTGCTACACTACTCTTAGGAATTTCTCAGACTTTATACTAAAATGAAGTTAAAAGAAAATGTGAAACCATACTTTTAAACCTGACAAGCTCCTGGATGGGCAGCTACCCACTGGAACTCCAGCAGACTTTATGTACATTATGTATAGAGTCTTTACTTGACCATTCTTAATAAAATGAAAAAACCTGACAAAAGATAATTTAAGTCTTAGATAGTCAAAATGGGGAACAATTGTTCTAGAGCAATCATAAATGATCAACTTCCCTAAGGAAGGCCAGCTGGCTTTATATTTAAGAACCATGGTCCTTCTTCTCAGAAATTTTTGTCCCAGTGGACCGATAATACTAAACGTGGTTTAAAATTACCATGGTCACTTTGGGGCTCCTTTGAACTTCCAAAACTTGTATTTCTATGCACTTCAATTGAGAAACATGGAACAGACAGATTAAATGTAATCTTTAATCTCTAAAGAATCAAGCATGCCATCTTCCAGCACACCTGCTTAAAATCATGCTCTCAGAAGTTATAAATATTTAAAAAGAACAGTGAAATCTTACTAAGCTTGGTTTTTGTCCCAAGAGCTTGGCTTAGTAATGGTCAAGTTGGGCCCCAAAATATGGGTGAACAGAAATGCAGCTGTACCCTAGCTGTGACCAGATACAGCTGTACAGAAATGTGAGTTAAATTCTATTTGTGGCTAGGATCCTGCCAAACTGCTGCCAGGCTGAAGGGGGTTACATTAGCCATTAGAAGGAACGTCCCAATTATATAAAATCATTTAAGAAATGCACTTAAAAACAAAGGTTTCAAAATTCAAAATTAGCCTTATTGAAAGTTTTGTTGCAAAAAGCTAATGAAAAATGAAATTATAAGAGGTACCTAAAAGAAAAGATTATATAGAAGTCTATTAAGTTATGGTTTTATAGATACCCCCATAATCTACCTGAGATGAGCCCCTCCCACAGTTAATGAGACTCTAAGAGATTTTCTTGGAAACTGCTGTATTTTCCCTTCAACACTCAAGGGGAAGGTAAAATTGAAAAATTATGGAGTTGTTTAATATTGCCAGAAATATTTACTATTTATTCTGGCTGAAACCTGACAAGATATTTGAAAGTACTTAGCAACTTATGATCAGATATTTGGCCAAACTGGAAGCTGACGTTCAAAGCCTGATAGGATTTTTTTTGTGCATAGGCCTTCTTCCCTAAGTTAAAATAAAACTATATATCCAAAGGGAAAGAAGAAAATTAAGGATGATGCAGTTGGAAAGGTAGATCAACCTATAGTGTCATTTAAGTTACAACTCAATTTCTGATAATTCAAGAGCAACTGTCCTTATCTTACAATTTTTGCAAAACTGGAAATGCAGCTCTAGGGGAAATTCATATTCACCCATTCCCTTTCACTAATCGCAAAAACCTCCCTTATTCATCTCAAACAGCTTGTAACCCCTCCAGGAACTGTTATCTAGACCATCACCAATTCCTAAGCAGATAACCTTAGTTTATTTTATCTGCCAGAAATGCTGTTTGGACCCACCTATTCCTTTATAAATTAGTGAATTTTGTATTGTGCCTAATTTATAGCAAAAATTTAATGAAAACTACTTGAGGTTTCTGCTTGTGTCTGTCTATGTATCTATGTATGTCTATATATACACCTGTTATATATATGTGATATTTTTCTACCTCTGGATGTATAATTTCTAAAAGAGCTCTATCAAATTGGCTTAAAGTAAGTACTTATATAAATTCTTTCTAAATATAATGGAAACTAACTGAAATGTTTTTCAAGTTGATGTGATATAAAATAATCTTTGGTAAATAAAAACATTTAAGCTGGTTGCTTTGATTGAAATAATAGCATGTTTTCAGAGTTATCAACATTGGATATGATACAGACATGTTATTTCTGTTACAAAATTTCTCAGCAAAAATAACTTAGAATGATAACTGATTTTGTCTAATATCTCATGAAGATTTTGTAGGCAATCTAAACATAATTATTGGACACAATTAAACTAATTAGATGTGAGAAAGATAAAAGGTTTTGTGTGAACATTTTATCAATAATTATGTTCTATGGTGTATGTACTTAAAAATAGCTTTAAAATCTTTTGATAACTTAAAACCTTTGAGTTTTGCTAAATTAAGCTAAATGATAGGAATTTATTGAGTATCTAGATCACTTCCATATAAGACAACATATTAAAAATTAATTACTAAACGTGGATTTATCTACCTTTGGCTTATTATTTGAGAGAAACTAGAAAAATACTTGGGTTTATAGTAAACAAATTTTGTGCCATGCTGATAAATTTTCTGTGAGAAAGTACATGTTTCTAGACAGTATTTATGTCTGCCAATCCACAGGGTGCGAATGTAAAAGAGTAAGGGAAACATCTGGTACAAGCATTTTAAGATGTATGTTTCCAGTAAAGAAGCTATAAGGAGTGGAGATATTTTTGTTTGCTTAGTAAGAAAGCAAATTGTCCTAAAGTGCTAGGAAGGAGGAAAGGCATGGGACAAATTCTGAATGTAAAATAAAGTTATAGAAGGCTTGTTGAAGAGAAATCTTGAAGAAAACAATTTGTGCATGGTCAAGTTGACTATGATTGAAATAAATTTAATTAAGTAAATGAGTTTTAATATCAAAAGTACACTGGTGAAAAAACAGAATTTGGTTTTCTTTCTCTTTCTTAAAATGATAGTTTTCTTGGACTTTTAACCTGCTCTTGATAAAGAGATTATGAAGAGTTTTTCTTCGCCCTTAAGTAAGTCTACCTAAAAGGCAAGGATCCTGTGTTTTGTCATAATACTGGCCCATGTTCAAAAAGCTGAAGTCTCTATTAGGAGAGCTAAGTTTTTTTTTTAACTGTTTAACTCTCTATGTTTGCCATTAACATCTTCTATTTTCACTTTGGTTAAATGGATAACTTAACATTGTTTCACAGAGAACTAAGATCCTATTTGACCAAGTGTTTTAAAACCTTTTGATATTTCTGACAAGCTTCCCCAAAATTCAAATTCTAAATAAAATCTTTCTTTTGACCTAAAATAGTTTTGAGAATTTCCAGTGATCCCTAGGACTTCTCAAAGAATGTGTTTTCTATTTCTATAAAGAGGGAGATGCTAAATTAATTACGTTTATTTTGTAATTAGGTTAATTGATTTATTTGGTATGTTTCCCAAATTTCATGAGAAGCAGGTAAAATAAATGATGATGAACCTTCTTAGCTTATGTTGTGTGGATAAATGTTATTAATACCTGTTCTAAAAATTATATAAAATTCCTAAAAATCTGATATGTCTCTGTATAATTCTATTCATTATCTAAAATACATGTTATAGAAATAACTAAATTTCCTTGCCAATTGCATTGTAATCAAATCTTTATCCATGCTATTTTAAGGTGCTTTTTTGTCATTTACAGCCAGTTGTTTTACTCTTTTGCTTTTGCAAATATGTTTCATCTTCAGAGAGATTCATGGAAAGGACTCTGATGTTCTAGAATACAGGTTTCTTATAAATTTTCAGATCATACAACTGAACTTGATTTAAAGAAATCTTTTCTCTTAATCTATTAACAATTTGGTAAGATACAGCTTTGTGAAAAAAAATGAAACGTTTACTTTTATCCCTACCTGATCCCTCCAGAATTCAGAAATTCTCAGTGAGTATTATTTTCATTTATACAAGTAATCAGGCCAATTTTTAATATAAAAATATTAGTTTTATTGTGATTATCTTTGGTAAAAAAAAAAATGAGGGTAATTGTGGAGAGAAAAAGTTATATTGCACCCTTGTAGATGTTGGATTCTAGTCCTGTTAATTGTCTTTAAGGTTTTGTTATATACCTATAGACTGAACTCCCCTGGCCTAATGTATCGCCTTTGGTCTCACTGACTACTTGCAGTTCCCTCTTTGGAAAATATGAACTGACCCCACATGGGATGGTCACTGAGAGATCAGTGTCTGTTGAAACATTACCTTTTGCTGATCCCTTGTTGCCTTATGCTAGTAGGCCCAGATTCTCTAAGTTTCTAACGTTTTATACTCAAGCTTATCGTCAGCAGGATAAAGAAGCTTTCCAGGATTCCAGTTTAAAGGACCCTGTTGATCACAGTTTAGAGCTTGGTAACTGGGTATTCTGGAAGTGACACTAAAAGAAGAGATACCTCCAGTTCCATGGGAAAGGATCTTACCAAGTGCTACTAACCACTGACACTCTTGCAGAACTAGAAAGCATTTAACCTTGGAGATACATCTCAAGGATAAAGAAGTCTCCACCTGGCATCTGGTCCTTAACAACTTCTGGAGACCTCCAAATCAAACTGACTAGAAAGAGAAGCTGCTGACGTCTGAGCCAGATAACCCCTCCCAAAATTCAGGACCAGACCTGTATTCTTACTTTTTTCCTTCATTTTATTACACCTGTTAATTTGGACAATGTTGGACTCACTTGTCTATTCGCCCCCTCCCTCTAATACATGCCAAAGAAACACCATGTTTACCCACCAATACGGCTAATATAATCCCAAACACAGCCTTAGTTTTATATTAGGATGATGACTTAGATAAAATGTTTATGACTCCTTGGAAATACGCTAATATTCCCTTGGCTTTTAGAAGTTCTTTTGGGGATACGTATATTACAAGGGACCATTGTTATGGAGAAATTTTCAAGGACTGTTACCTAATTCAAATCGAACTCATATCATGTATAATACCCAGCAAACTTACCACTGTGTATCTATAAACCTAGATGACCAATTATTAAGAAAGTTTTCTGGGTATAATGAAAAAAATTATGGCTGCTTTCCCAGTATGCCAAAACATCCAGTGCACTCATAAACCATGTTTTTGTGGATGGAATGGCCTGAAACAAAACAAAATTTAAAAATCAATGGATATCTATCAAAAATTCCACTTTAGGGGTGACCTGGAATGTCCAACCCCCTCCTGAATTTCATCTTACTGTAAGACCAGGAAGGTTATGTGAAACTTTACCTTGCAATGGCAACAACATATGTGGTGTAATAATCAGCAGTGGCCCCAAAGGGAAAAGTGAGCTTTAGGAGCTATAGGATCAGGGTTAGTATTCTTGAACAGACTGAGTTTGCCTTTAATGAAAAAAGACATTCAGAAGAAAAAAAGCATTCTAATACAAAAAGGTAAATTAGAAGGATTATTATTTCAAGAAGAAGGTAAAAGGTAGGAATACGTTTGGGCTGATAATTTAGCATTAATAAAATGGTTAGAACAAGCTGAACATATTAAGACAGAAAATGCCCATATCCAACCATGAAAAAGAACATGTCCTTTAACCCAACAAGAGATTTTAGAGACGTTAACTCAAATAGAATCTGAAGTAGCAACGGGCCGGTGGTCTTTGCTCGTGTCAGAAGCCCAAAATGTACATCTATTGAAATTACATAGCCCACCTAACTTATGAAAATTTGTTAGAGGATTCTGTAATTCACTTAAGTGTTCAATCACAGCTTGAGTATCTAAACTTACAACAAGCTCCGCCTATGATGTTGTTCAATTAGTAGGAATAGGAACAATTATAAATTCTGCTAGAAGCCTCCCTGTTGGAGGAAGATGAGCCTTATTATCAAATAATTCCCACTGGACCCCTGTATCCACTCAAATGTGTGAATTCTGACAAGGTGTGTGGCTATACCCTGGAGAGCAATGGAATCCCAAATTTACTTCTACTCGGCCCACCTATTCCTTAGTATAAGTCTCATTATCTTTAGGTGGTCTGCTTGACTAGTAAAGCCGGTATTACACCATATAGTAACAACCACATCCATGCAAACAAATGTATGGTATACAGGTAAAGGAAAATTTTGTTGGGAAGGTTTACAAAATATGTCTGTCATACTTTCTGACCTGTATTGTAATCAAAGTAGGAATTATTTTGGTATTTCCTTCAATTGATGTTTGAAAGAATTAAATGAGCTAATACATGTGAAAAACTCAAAACAATAACTTACAAAGTGAGCGTATAATAAATGTTACTTCTATTACATTCATAACATATTATATAATAAGGAATTATTAATGTGATGAGTATATAATCCCTCAAAACAACAAGAAAGGACCTTAGTAGAAAGATAAGCAAAATCCATGGCATTTATAATGGTTATTAGAAAGCTTGGAGATGTCTGATTGCACATTGATATTCCTTGGATGAAACAGACAGGGTATTTTTACCTAAAGGATAGAGAAAGAAGCAAGGATATACACTGGGAAGAGGAGCCTCATGCTTCCAGAGAAAAATGTGAGCTTTGGGATCAAAAATTCAAGAAAACAATTTACTGTTATTATCAACAGTGAAGAGTCAGATTTAGAAGAAACAAAAGCAATACTACTTCTCTATTCCCCTTCCTTTGTTTTCCATAGACATATAGCAATAAAGGAGTAGAGTGTTAAAGATAATAATCTTTCTGTACAGATCAATAGGATGTACTGGCCCTCATACCTTAACTATCATTGCCAAATTTCTTCCCATTTTATACACAGAGTTTTTCCAGGGAAGTCCCCAAGTTGAGAATGTATATCCATTCCTCTGTCTCAAGAAATAAAAGACAAGTTAACTAAGAAAACATATGAGCCATTAAGATTTGTCCTCTCCATGGTCCCAAAACTAAGAAAGAAATATAGCTTAAAAAAAAGAAAGAAAGAAAATAGGAACAAGGAAAAAATATAGAACCCAAGAAAGGAATCCCCTAAAGGGAATTCACTTGTGTTGCAAGTATGGAAATATATCCTGTTTATTCTTAGAACAATCTTTCTCAGACCCAGAGGACACATTCTCTTAGGATTTATATGTCTAGAAATCTGTGGCTCATAAAAGGCAGGCAGAATTTCAGAAAGAGAGGAAGAGGTTTTTGAAGCTGAAGAGCTTATGCTGCAATCCCAATATGAACTATCACTTCAAATATTTTTCTTCTGTTTATAATCACTGGGAATGCAAACTTGAAAAACTTTCTTAGCTGTGAATTTGAACACATAGTCAGGTAAGAGAATGATATAGGAGACAGGTTGAGCAGTTGCCCACATTTTTGTTTGCTTGCTAGTGTTAATTAAACTTTAATTCCCAGAATTTAGAGCTAGTTTCTTATGATGAACTCATTGTGTTTGTGGATTATGAAGGCTCTTTACTTCTTACATTTTTATTGCCATTTCTCACTCTCAATTCATCATACCTAGTTCTCTAGATATTTTACGAGGTAAATGTATAATCTCTAAATATTGAAATTGCAGGGAAATAAATCATTTAGTAAAGATAAGTATGGTTGCTAATTTTCTTTAAGTGTTAGGAAAAGGATTTTTTCCCAAAATTAACTTTTGAAACAATTTTGTTTTGTGGCTCAGAGAAATGAAAATTTTATTTGGCATTTCATTTGTATCTTAAATAAGAGTGGTGTTTTAACAGTATACAAAATATACATAGCTGTCAAGGAAAGCTACTCTGAATTGCTTGAAGCCAGCCTTTCATGGAAGTGTAGTAGAGGTTAGATAATTTTTCAAAGTTTCCACCAACTGTAAAGCCTAGAATCCCAAAGTCTCCCCAGAAGTGTTCCCTAGTTATATCAGTTTTTTATTCTACTCGCCTCAAATCTTTTTCTTCTCCTTTCAAGGATTTTCCAAATTTTGAATGATTCCCCTTCCATAGGAAGCACTCCAACATCTGCACTTCTATCAGATTTCCTTATAGTTCTTATTATTCTCTCCCTGCTTATTCTTCTTAAGTAGAAAGCCTTTAGGTGGTTTCTTACTAGGTCAAGAGATAGCAGTGTGGTGAAGTACTTAAAAGCTTGCTGCCTTTTAGAGCTGACTTATGCAGATGAAAGGAAATTTGTATCAGAAGGGAGATATTCAAAGTTAGAGAAGATGATAGGCTGGCAACATGCTCTGAATCCCTGGAAGAAAGATAAAAATATTAACGATAAGTTTAATAATGAAAAAAGTAGTTGAGTCACAGTCCATAAGCAAAATGTCACCTTAATATTTAATATTCTAAGGATCCAAATACTGTACAGCCTCTAAGATTGGGATTACCTAAAACAACAATGTTCTCCCTCTAAATATTGTTGTCTAGGTGGGAAAAATCCTAGGCTGAAAAGACTCTGATTCTCATTAGAGCTGGCATGCCATAGACTCTTTTGTATTTTTTTTTAAGTGATGCTGAATCAAACCTTAGTCACCGAATTTCTCCTCCTGGGATTAACAGACATCCAGATACTGCAGACTTTTCTCTTCACGGTTTTCCTTGCAATATACTTTCTCATTGTGGCTGGGAATGGAGCCATCCTGATGATTGTCATCTTTGATCCAAGACTCCACTCGCCTATGTATTTCTTCCTGGGAAATCTGTCATGTCTAGATATCTGCTACTCCACAGTGACACTGCCAAAGATGCTAGAGAACTTCCTCTCTACACACAAAGCAATTTCTTTCTTGGGGTGCATCAGCCAGCTTCACTTCTTCCACTTTCTAGGCAGCACTGAGGCCATGTTGTTGGCTGTGATGGCCTTTGACCGCTTTGTGGCTATCTGTAAACCACTTCATTACCCTCTTATCATGAATCATCAGCTCTGTACCCAGATGGCTATCACTATCTGGACCATTGGTTTTTCCCATGCCCTGCTGCACTCCATAATGACCTCTCGCTTGAACTTCTGTGGTTCCAACCATATCCATCACTTCTTCTGTGATGTTAAGCCATTGCTGGAGTTGGCTTGTGGGAACACTGAGCTCAACCAGTGGCTGCTCAATACTGTCACAGGGACCATTGGCATGGGCCCATTCTTTTTAGCACTTCTCTCCTATTTCTACATTATCATCTATCTTTTCTTCAAGACCCATTCTTGCAGCCTGCTTCACAAAGCACTGTCCACTTGTGCATCCCACTTCATGGTAGTTATTCTTTTGTATGCTCCTGTTCTTTTAACTTACATTCGTCCTGCCTCAGGTAGCTCCATGGACCAAGATCGTATCATGGCCATTATGTACAGTGTGGTCACTCCTGTACTAAATCCACTGATCTATACTTTGAGGAACAAGGAAGTGAAGGGAGCCTTGAGTAGAGTGATTAGAAGGAGGCTCTGACTTGAAGAAATCTAGAGAACTCTTCTGAGGCATAAAGAGGAAATGAGAAAGTTGAGATGTGAAATTGTGCCGCTCCTCAAATTATTTCCAATATGTATAACAGAGGGACTGAATAAAGGAAAAATAAGTCAGAAAGTATAGTCCAGTTGTGTTAAACAACATATTCCTAGGTAATACATGGGAAACTTGAACAAATGGTATACTAGCCATCAAACTCTAATGTTAAATTTGTTTTTGGAATATGAGTTAACTGATTTGTTAGATATTCTTTTGTGTTCTTGAATGAAATCAGGTATAGAAATACAGCTATACTATCCATGTAATGGGTGGTTGGATACTCCTTAGGCCTGTTTATCTGTGTGGTCCCTGTAAGTTAACATATTTTAATGTGAGCAATAAAATCATTATGCTTATATGTTAAAAATTTCAATTTAGGGCCATGGTTACTCAATTGGAAAAGTAGATGCTAATTCACGTATGAGTTAAAGGAAATTTTAAGCAGTATGGTTTCAAAACTTTGAAACCTTTGTTTCAAAGGCTTTGTTTGAAAGGCTTTGGTTCCAAAACTTCTCCTAAGTCAGTGAAACACCTTTGGGCTTAAAAAGAAAAAGCACATTGAAATAAAAGCATAACTCTCATTTTTCATATTCTTCATGGAAAGTGTTCCTAGACCCAATTCCAACATGTGGCGGGGGGCTTACCCACACCAACAAGCAGTTCTCAGAGTCCAGCAGTGTCCAAATTTCAACTCAATTCTGATACTATCTACCTGGAGATAGAAGTAGATTTCCACATTGTTACCTGTGCTTCTGATTGGCTACAAACTGGAGGTTCCAATGTTCTGCTCCAATTCAGGCTGTCAATCACAAGTCCAGGTTCTTATCTGTACTTCTGACTAACTGGCTATAAGTCAGACATTCCCATGACCCCATCTTCAGGTTTGATGAATTTGCTAGAATGGCTCACAGAACTCAAGAAAACTTGCTACTGACTAGACTACCAATTTATTATAAAGGATATTAAATGATATGAATCAAGAGCTGAAAAGAAGATAGACACAGGGCAAGGTCCTGAACAAAGGAGCTCTGTCCTTGTGGAGCTTGGGGCCTGGCATGGTGGTACATGGAAATGTTCTGTTTCCCCAACATGGAAGCTCTCCAAAAAATAAGGACTGACAAGCTATCCTTTGGGGTTTTCTGGAGGCTTCATTACGTAGTCATGAATGACTAGTTGTTGTCCATTATCAATTGATTTAACCTCAAGTCCCTCCTCTCCCAGGAAGTCAGGGAGTGTGACTGAATGTTCTAATAGTCTGATCACATGGCTGGTTCTCCTGAAAATCAGCTCCCACTTTTAGGTGGGGTAACTGAGGACAAGAGACCTCTCATTGTTCTTATTGCTCAGGAAATTCCAAACATTTGGGGAGCTGTGAGCCAGGATCTGAGGATGAAGACAAAATATATTTGAGTAATATATTTCAGTCATCTGAATGACTAAATATATATATTTATTACAAATCACAATATTGGAATCCACCCCCTGGCCTCAAACACATATTCCTTACAGCAAAACAATCATAAAAGTCAAAAAATACTTGCACATTAGCAGAATCTCATTTGGTCATTAGTAACTATCCAGTCCAACTTCAAATCATATGAAAATGTTTCCCAGGGTGAGGCCACTCAGGTTTTCATGCTTCCATTTAACTTGTTAGGTTCCAAAAGCAAGAGTGAGCTTGGCAAACAAATGACTTCACCCTTCCAGGCATCTGATATGCTCATGCCAAGAGACAATATTATTCTCTTGCTCTGAGCCTCTCTTGAGGTATTAATAAAATATTGGATTTCCCTCATTGCATAACCCACTTATTCATTCCTTTACCATCAGCTATTATTTCTCCTTCTTTCCACTTGTCATTTATTTTTTTCACAGTTTTCCACCCTTTTAAGGGACATTAGGTTCAACCACTGTGCTGGTCCAGATTGCTGGCAACAATACTAGTCTAGCAAGTGTCTCCCCTTCAGTTGACCCCCACTCACATAGGGTAGGATTACACAGGTACAGAACTAGCAGGCTGTCCTGATCACTAGGCAACACAGCAGCATTCACTGTCAGCCCCAACTTTGCCAGATAGCGTGAAAGCACAACCCACTCTATCAGGCCTCTAATAATTCTGACATAAAAATTTAAAGATGTAGTTACAGTTCCTTGCTTAGGGATCATCCCTGCTTTGGGTTCCCACAGTTGCATCCCTGGTCCTATGACCACTGCACTAGGTAGTAAAAAAGAAAGTTCTGTTGATGTGGGAAAGGATTATAAACTTGCTCCTGTATCCTCTCCCACCTCGTCTTCTCCAGATCCCCCAGAAAAGTGGAGAAATCTATCCAGTGGGGAACTTGCCTTAACCCCCTTCATGTTGAGTGTGAGCACACAATCATGAAGGTGTTTAAGCCAGTCCCTCACACCTTTATCTCTCCCCATTTTAGACAGCAAATATTTTAAATGCTCACTCCAGTTTCTATTAAATCATTACTCTGAGGATGATATGCAGTGTGATATGTCCATCTGATATATCTTTTGGTCCACTGTTGCACACTATGGGCTGTAAAGTGCACCCCTTGGTCCAAAGAAAAGTAACTCAGTGGCTCAATTTGTACAATATTTTCTGTTGCAATCCTTTAATTGTATTTTGAGCATTTGCATCTACCACTAGGCATGTGAAGCCCACTCTGGAATAATTGTCTATTCCTGTTAGGACTAATTTATAGTCCCCTGGGGCTACTGGCATTGGTCCAATGTAATTCACTTGCCAGCTATGTGTGGGGCCTTCCCCCAGGGAAATTTTCCCCATAGCCATCTGCAATTTCTGTCTCTCTCTTTGACAAACAGAGCGGTTCTTATTGGCATTTTGTGCCTTTCCAGACTGCAAGAGGAATATGTCTAGATTTGGACCATCTCTGCTTTACTGCAATCCCCCACGTCCATTCATTTCATAGACCCAGATGGCCATCTCAAGGAATCACACCAAAAGGTCCACTTGGTGGTTCTACTCACCTTCCAAATCTGGAAGAGTGTTCTTCTAATGGGCATCAACATGTCCTACTTTAATGTACCCCTTAAATTCCAAGAGTGATTTCCATAGAGTCACACTCCATATGGGTATCCCTTTAACGGTCCAGTTTTCCATTGCCCATCTACCTGACCATATAGCTGTGAAATGGGATACTATGGTATCATAAAAGGCATCATCCTACCAAACACCACCTGTCTAGACATTCATAAGCTCATGGTTTCCCACTGTACACAAAGGTGTACCCAGAAGGGTGTGGAGGAGGAAGACATTTCCTCTACCCACTCTGGGTCCTTATGGCTGGACAATGAATTAAATTCACACGATACAGAATGACAGGAGAAAACTAAACAAAGTTTTATAACACATATACATGGGACAGGCTCAGGCAAATTGAGCAACTCACCAAAATGACAGAAGTTCTCATCTTAAATACCATCCTCAGCTAAAGACAATGGAGGATGTTGAGGACAGGGAAGTCGTTTACAGGAGATTACTAGACAAGCATAGTAAACAAGGGTAAGGTTATTATGCAAATTTATGTTCTTGCCTTCCCATTGATTTAAAATTTTAACTTTTGCGCTGGCTTATTTTATTATATTTTTCTTTAACTCATTTACTTAATTGGTTTTACTTTAATCTTACTCAACTTGAGCAGCATAAAACTGCTTTCAAAATTTCTCCCTCACAACCCTTTATTAACTTCCTTTTTACGTTCAGAATTTGTCCCATGCTTGCTTTCTTCTCTTCTAGTACTTTAGGTCAAATTTATCTTTCTTAACCCAATAAAAATACTTGCATTTTTTATACCCTCTTTACTGAAAACACGCATTTTATTTCCCTTGAATACAGAGTTGTTTTCCTTGTTAATTTTTAGTAGCTTTAATTACAAATGTTAATTAGAATTTTTAACCCTTACAGACCCTAGTAAAGACTAAAAACTAAGCAATTATTAACTGTCTTTTATATCACCATTCTAAACACTTTTCATAATTTCCAGAAACATACAACTTCAGAGTAATAGACCCAAACACTTTTAGACTCTCTGCAATAAGAAGCCAAAAGTAGATAAACTTACACTTAATAATTAATGTTTAATATCTTATTTGAAAATGATCTAGTTACTCAATGAATTTTATCATTTAAATTAATCTAGCAAAACTTCAAAATTTCAAGTTGCCAAAAAGATTTTGGAATTTATTTTAAATATACATGTCATAAGACACAATTATTTTAAAAAGTTTACCCAATACTTTTATCTTTTTCACATCTATTTAATTACTCAATCCCAATACTCATTTAGATTGCCTATAAAACTTCATGAGACATTAGACAAAATTAGCCACCATTCTAAGTTATTATGCTGACAAATTTGTAACAGGGATAGCATGAGCCTTTTTTGTTTTTATTTTTTCACTAGTAAACCCAGGCTGCATGTTTGCATCATATCCAATGCTAACTCTGGAAGACATGTCCATTTAAATCAAACCAACAAACTTAAATAAGCTTTCATTTACCAAAGATTAATTTATATCATGTTAACTTGAAAGACATTTTGGTTAGTTTCTATTATATTTACGTAAGCACTTGCTTACTTTTTCCAATTAAACAGAGCTCTTAGTTTTGGTTATACCATCTGGAGGTAAAAATATCTCACACATCTAAGATACATATAGACACACGCGCAGAGCCTCCATACCTATTCTTTTAAACATCACTGCTATATAATACAAAGCTCCCTAGTTATGAATCCAAATTTTGTTTTGAGCCTTTTTACTAATATTTTTGGAGAAGACACTCAAGATGCTAGATTTTTTTGGCAAGGGCATTCTTATGGCCTTTTCCCTTTTTTTTTTTTTTTGTTCTTCAGTCTTAGGAATTAGTGATGGACTAGATAGTCCCCAAAGGATTTGTAAGCTCTTTGAGATAAGGGAAATGGGTGGAACCTGAATCACCTTTAAAGCTGCTTTTCCAGCCTCATAAGGATTTTTTAAGGACAGTTGTTCTTGATTTCCCAGGAACTGGGTTGTAACTCAAATGACAGTAGAAGTTGATCTACCTGTCCAACAACATCACAAAGGCACCAAGAAACCACTCAAGTTTTCTCCAAAAATTGAGTTTCTGGGGCATAATCCATCCAATTGAAAGTGTTTCCAATTAAAATGTACCCAAGGAGGCCGGCCCAGTGGCACAGCAGTTAAGTTTGCATGTTCCACTTCTCAGCGGCCCAGGGTTGGCCACCGGATGCGGACGTGGCACTGCTTGGCACGCCATGCTGTGGTAGGCGTCACACATATAAAAAAAAAGTGGAGGAAGATGGGTACAGATGTTAGCTCAGGGCCGGGCTTCCTCAGCAAAAAAGAGGAGGACTGGCAGTAGTTAGCTCAGGGCTAATCTTCCTCAAAAAAAAAAAAAATACACAAAGAGTGAGTCTCTGGGGATGCTTGGGGTGTTCCCCATGTCAGTAAAGCCAGTGTCTGACTGATAGTGGGCTGGAGAAAGGATGCAGAGCCCTACTACAGGCATCAATATAGTTATTAGATCTAGTCAAGTCCTGCTCAGCCTGGGCACTTAGTCCCTGAGCCAACACGAGGTGAGCCAGGGAAGCAGGAGGCAAAAGCTGGAGCTGGCTGGGGGCTGGGGCTCCCAGCACCAGGGTTAAGAGTTAAGTCCCTGGCAAAAGAGTTTCAAGCTTCCAATTTTACAGAAGGTCCAGGTTCTGCTCAGGTCCAGCCTGAACTTAACCTCGGCTTGGTGATAACAGAGAAGGTGACAAATGAAACAGGTAAAGAAAGGAAAAGAGGAGATCAGGCCTCACTCTCATGGCATCTTCCTGAGGGTTATCAAGATCAGGGTCACACAACAGTTCCCATGCCGGGGCACACAACACCAGCAGAAGAGTTCACACAATAAATCACAGGTCTCCTATCCTCATAACCGACTCAGTACGCACCTAAAATACTCAATGAGTCAATCACCAAGAGAGGGCACCCCACTTAGTGTTGCTGGGGTGATCAGGCCTGGAAACCAGAGTGGGGGCTCCCAGGGGTGGAGCCTTTGACACTTTAAAGATTTGTTTGTTTCTCAGTTGCAAAGCTCCAAAGGAGCCCAAAATGTCCACTGTAACTTTGAGAGGGAAGAAAAGGGTCTATTACCTTGAAAATCCCCCCTGAACCTAGGGTAGCCTCCTACCCATTGTTCCTCCTGTGGGGTTCCTATTGCAAGAGGTGATGGGGGTGTCCGCTTGCATTGCATCCCTTGTATATCTTCCCTTTTATGCCTGGCAGTAATAGGTGCCTGGTGAATGGTCCCAAAGATAAAATAATAGAGAAAAACAGTGAAAAACTTTCTGCCAGTCTGGGGACATTTTACCCAATTGTGTCCTGGAGCAGGTCTCCCAAGAAGGGGTTCCCATACTCAACCAAAAATTAGATTTTGGTACTTTCTTTGAACCGGAGTTCCAGTTGGGACTTTCCTGTGGCTTGGAGTATGGTCAGGAGCCATAGGGAGGGATCCCAATCCAGCCTTAGGAAAAGAAACCTGCCACAGGAGTCTTGGAGATTGGTGACAATCCTAACGACTTAAGTGGTCAACCTGCAGCCGTGTAAAATTTATATATTAGAGACAGGATTAGGAAGGAATGGATTAAGTCATTCTTCATCACCCTCAGGCTTAAGGTGCTGGTTGTTTTCAGGCTGAATGCATGGTTTGCCCCATAGAGTAGCCATGAGCAGCAAATGTGGATTCATACAGCTATCCAAGAAGGTTCCTGATGGGGAAGTGAATTTAGATCCATCCTTGACAAAGAGAAAGGCACAAGAAAGAAAAGTGCACTTACTAGAACTTCAGCTCACAAGCCGGTGAAGCAAGATGCCCATACAGGCCACCAGAAGAAATGATGCGGGCTTGGCAAGCCAAGGAGGTGAAAGAGAGATTTCTTGGAATCTCAAGGTCTGGTAGTAGTGCTTCTTTATTCAAATAATAGCATGGGGACAGGGCCCATGGGCAATGAAGAGCTGCAACATGGGGACAGGACCCATGGGCAGAACTTAACAGGTGTTGGTCTTATAATATTGGATAGGGAATTATTCCCAGCCAGACATTTTAACACATACTCATGCAAAGTTGATATAACCTCTTTATAAAGAAAATCAGCTAAATGGTAAAACTGCTATTGTGGAAATACCTACTAGAAGGTTAAACACATGATTCTAGAGTTAAGGAAATAAGTTGGAATTGGAGATATAATTTGAGAGTTATCTGTTTATAGAAATAATAAGAATGGAACTGGAAGACAAAGAAGAAGAGAGATACAAAAGTGAATAAGAAGGAGGAGGAGGATGGAAAACCAGCCAAGGATACTGAAAAAGAATAATTGATGAGATCACTGGAAACACTAGAAAGTGTGCTAGGTATCCTAAAAGCAAGACAAATAAATTGTTTGAAGTAAGGAAAGAAAAATCAAATGTGTTAAATCCTGTTGAGAGGTCAAGCAACTTAAAACTGAGAACTGAACTTTGACATTGACGAGAATAATTTCAGTGGAATGATAAGAGCAAATCTTGATTGAAGAGGGTTCTAGAGAGGATGCAAGACAGAATAATGAGTGTGGAGAGTAATGGGTAATGAGTAGTGGAGACAATGAGCTTTGTGAAGAGTTTCCTTTAAAAGAAGAGAAGTGGGACAGTAGCTAGAGAAGTCTATGGGGACTCAGTAGGGTATCTAGATCTGTCCATCTGCGGCTAAAATTTTAAAGATGAATAGAAAGAACCTCATAATTCAAGGATGTTGAAACAGCATTTAGATGATTTCAGTGTTGAGCCACACCTGTCCTGAGATCTAATGTGAACCATGTATTTTCCAGATGAATTACCTGGAGGTGGATATAATAGCAATAAGAGTATTCAATCACAATCAACAAGGCATAGTTTGAGAGAAGATTTGAAAACATGAGAAGTGTGGCTCTGTCTGAGCTGAAGGAGTGTTGTTCTGAAGAGATAAAGGAGTGGGGGAATCCTTGATCTTGTTGGAGAAGGTGAATCCTCCGGTTTCCAATATAAAGGATAGGAAGATAGAAATTGAGGGAAAAGGAAAGAAAGAGTAATAGAGGTAATGAGTATATTACACCCCATGTTTTGAATTCCACTCAGCAGATAACCGCATTCAAATTATCTGATGTCAGAGCATGTTAAGAGGCAAAGTCCTGTTCTCAGACCTATTAAATCAGAATCTCTGGGGTGGATCCCAGAAATTTGGAATTTAGCTGGCTCACCAGGTGACTCTTAGGCATGCTCAAGTTTGAGAATCTCTATTCTGAAGTATTCAAAAATGCTTTGCATAAAGAGGGAAAACATTATGTTTCTTTTTCCTAAGTCAAATAACATTGGAATATTGAAAGGTTCCTAGAAAAAAGGAGTTAATGAGTGTATAAGTGGAAAAGGAAAATTTAATTGTGCCTATCACAAGACCATCATAAGACTTTGATTATAGGCTCCACAAGCTAAAAAAGATGTTGAAGATCCTCTGCTTTACACAATTTACTACTAGCAGATCCAAATGAATCTTTTCATTTTTTTTATTTTTTTATTCAGGTGTAATCAATTATTTCTGATGAGCATGACATAACTTATCTCTTCAGGGTAGTTGATACAAAGGACATTTTCTCTCCCTCCCACACATGTGAAATAGATGTCCTCGTTATTAGAGAGCAGTCATTGAACAATAATCCTTGGGACCAACCATGTGCTCAACTCTTTGGCTGGTGCTATAAGGAAATTTTAAAAAGAAAGTATGGTTCCTACTCTCAGGAATTTATAGTATAATTGAGAAAATAAGACTTATATGCAAGAATTTTTAGAAAATAACTTTATACAGTATCCTATTAAAGGCTAGATGATTCAATCATAATTTTAAGAGATATAAAATAATGAGGGGTAGAATGTTCAGGGCTAGCTTCCTGGTGGGGAATAGGATAAATTTTAACTGATCCCTGAAGCCCTGATAATATTTGGGTGAAGAAGGAAAGACATCAGGTTAGGAGTGGAGGTTAAAATTAATAGGCATAAGTGTGTAAAGATACAAATGAGGACATTTTTGGAACTATGAGGTGATTAGCCCTAGGAAAGAGGAGACTGCATATTGGTGAGTAATGGGAAATGCTGTTCCATAGGTGGATGGATAAAGATGGAGAAGTTCTTGATAACCAGGCACAGATGTATATATGTGATGCATAGGAAATAAGATGTTATGGGAATATAAACAAAGGAGTGTCAGGCCCAAAGCAGAAAGTCCTATTATTTCTGGCAGATGCTTACAATATGAATCATAGTAACTACAGGGTGGAATCAGTGAAGCCAGTCAAGCTGCTGATGAAATAAGGTAGGAGTGAGTTGATTAGAGAAAGTCCAAAGGGGATAACGATTAAAAAAGGTGAGAAAGGGATGGAAATGAGGGACATTTTGTAGGAAATAAAAGTTACAGCCCTTAGTCTAAACTTGAGAGATGAAGAAGATGGATGAATCAATGTTTCCAATCCATGGAAATATCCAGTCCATAGAAATACCAAGACAATATTTTGGAGAAAAGAAGTTTTATTCTTGAAATGTTGAAATGGAAGAGGACTACTTGGGGAGGACAGCATATTGTGCTCTCCTGCCTTCACTCTCCGTTAATTAATTCATTCATTTTCTGACAAATACTTACTGTTCTTTGTATGCCAACCACTTGAGATACACTGGAAAGGAAAAACAAGTTCAATCTCCACCATGATGGACCTCATACCTTTGTGAGAGAGACCATCATTATCTACAATACTAAATAAATATTTTTTAAAAAATAAATGCAATTACATCTTCCATATTACAACAGTAGTAACCTACCAAGGTGCTATGACAGCATATAAAGGGAAAGGTAGCCTTAGTCAAAGAGGCAAAGGATGATTTTCCTAAGGAAATCCTCAAAAGATCTGGGATTGGTAGAATGAGCAAGAGTTGACTCAGAGTGAAGGAAAGGAACGTGGTGCATGTGAGGAAATGAAATGCATCCAGTATTGCAGGGGAGCAAAGAACAAGTGGACGCTGCTGCAAGGTGAGGCTGGTGAGATACCTTGAGGTCAAAACGTATTAAAATTTGTTAGACATGGTATGGACCTTTGTATTTTTCATAATAGCAATGGTTTTCTGGAGACTTATTTTTAAACAAGGAAGTGGTATGATCAGATTTTCTTTTTTGAAAAGATCATTCTGGCTGCAGTATGGAGAACATATTGGATGGGGAAAGACTCATGTTAAGCCAGTTAGGAGAATAGTAGTACTCCAATCAATCAACAATGTCTTGAACTAGAGTACTGACTGTGTATATAGGTAGAAGCATTTATTGAGTTACTACTATGTATCAAGCACTAAGCTAAGCACTGAGATGAAGCCTTTGCCTTAAAAGCCTCATGGTTTTGTAATGAAAACAGAGTCAAAAACAAGCAGTTATACCATCCTGTAATGCATGCAAAGTTTAATTAAGAGAACTCTTTTTTTTGTATTGCAGTAACATTGGTTTATAACATTATATAAATTTCAGGTGTACATCATTATATTTCAATTTCTGTGTAGATTACATCATGTTCACCACCCAAAGACTAATTACAATCCATCACCACACACATGTACCTAATCACCCCTTTTGCCCTTCTCCCTGCCCCATTCCCATATGGTAACCACCAATCCAATCTCTGGTTCTATGTGTTTGTTTGTTGCTGTTTTTATCGTCTACTTACGAGTAAGATCATATGTTATTTGGCTTCCCCCTCTATTTATTTCATTTAGCATAATACCATCAAGGTCCATCCATGTTGTTACAAATGGATGGATTTTATTGTTTCTTACGGCAGAGTAGTATTCCATTGCATATATATACCACATCTTCTTTATTCATTCATCCCTTGATGCACATCTAGGTTGTTTCCACGTCTTGGCTATTGTGATTAATGCTGTGATGAACATACTGCTGCACTTATCTTTATGCATTTGTGTTTTCATGTTCTTTGGGTAAATACCCAGCAGTGGAATAGCTGGATCATATGGTAGTTCTATTCTTAATTTTTTGAGCAATCTCCATACTGTTTTCCATAGTGGCTGCATCAGTTTGCACTCCCACCAGCAGTGTATGAGAGTTCCCTTCTCTCTGCATCTTCTCCAACACTTATTGTTTCCCTTCTTGTTAATTATGGCTATTCTGATAGAATTGAGTTATCTCATTGTAGTTTTGATTTGCATTTCCCTGATAGTTAATGATACTGAACATCTTTTCATGGTCCTGTTGGCCTTCTGTATATCTTCTTTGGAGAAATGTCTGTTGAGATCTTTTGTCCATTTTTTTAATTGGGTTGTTAGTTTTTTGTTGCAAAGATGTATGAGTTCTTTGTATAGTTTGGATATTAACCGCTTATCAGATCTATGGTTTGCAAATATCTTCTCACAATTGTTAGATTCTCTTTTTGTTTTGTTGATGGTTTCCCTTGCTGTGCAGAAGATTTTTAGTTTGATGCAGTCCCATTTGTTTATTTTTTCTATTTTTTCCATTGTTTCCCTTGTCTGGTGAGACATGGGACTTGAAAATATGCTGCTAAGACCAATGTTGAAGAACATACTGCCTATGTTTTCTTCTAGAAGTATAATGCTTTCAGGACTTAAATTCAAATCTTTAATCCATTTGAAGTTAATTTTTGTGTATGGTGTGAGATAATGGTCTACTTTCATTCTTTTGCATGTGTCTGTCCAGTTTTCCCAACACAGTTTATTGAAGAGATTTTCCTTTCTCCATTGCATGTTCTTGGCTCCCTTGTTCAAAACCAGCTGTCCATAGATGTGTGGGTTTATTTCTGGGATCTCAGTTCTGTTCCATTGATCTTTATGTCTGTTTTTGTGCCAGTGTGGTGCTGTTTTGGTTACTGTAGCTTTGTAGTATATTTTGAAATCAGAGAGTGTGATACCTCCAGCTTTGTTCTTTTCCCTCAAGATTGCTTTGACTATTTGGGGTCTTTTGTTGTTCCATATAAATTTTCGGATTCTTTGTCCTAGTTCTGTGAAAAATTGTTGTTGGAATGTTGATAGGGATTGTGTTGAATCTGTAGATTGCTTTAGGAAGTATGGTCATTTTATCTATTTTAATTCTTTCCAATCCAAGAGTATGGAATATCCTTCCATTTCTTTGTGTCTTCTTCAATTTCTTTCAACAATGTTTTATAGTTTTCAGTGTACAGACCTTTCACCTCTTTGGTTAGGTTTATTCCTAGGTATTTTATTCTTTTTGTTGCGATTGTAAATGGGATTTTATTCTTAACTTTTCTTTCTGCTACTTCATTGTTAGTGTACAGTAACACGACTTATTTTTGTCTTTTGATTTTGTATCCTGCAACTTTATCATATTCACTTATTATTTCAAAGAGTTTTTTAGTGGAGTCTTTAGAGTTTCCTATATATAAAATTATATCATCTGCAAATAGTGACAGTTTCACTTCTTCCTTTCCAATTTGGATCCCTTTTATTTCTTTTTCTTTCCTGATTGCTCTGGTTAAGATTACCAATACTATGTTAAATAAGAATGGTGAAAGTGGGCATCTTTGTCTGGTCCTGTTCCTAGAGGGATAAGAATTAAGAGAACTCTTTAAACTGTCAGAACTCCAGGAAGCCTCTGTTCTTCCCTTTATTCTTTCATCTTTCTGCCACCTTATTTTGGTCATCCTTTATGAAGTCCAACTCTTGTCTCTCCCATTGCTATTTTAGTTTTTTATCCATTCCTCACAGTGAAGGTACAAGGGAAACCCATTGCAAGAGACAGGAACCAATTACTGTCCACCTCAGTTCTTGACAGTGAGTGAATTCTCTTCAAGCTGATTTCTTCCTTGCGGCACATCTAGTCCCAAAATGAACTGCAACGAGACTCCTGACCTTGTCCTCTGAGGGCTGTCCAGTGACCCAGAGAAACAGCAGTTCTGCTTTGGTCTCTTCCTGGCCTTCTACTTGCTGAGCCTCCTAGGGAGCTTGCTACTTTTGCTGGCTATTGGTGCTGACGTCTGCCTCCACACTCCCATGTACTTCTTCCTCAGCCAGCTCTCCCTGGTAGATCTCTGCTTTACTTCCACCACAGCCCCCAAATGCTGGAGGACTTGGGGACCAGTAACAAATCCATCTCCTTCTCTGGATGTCTGGCCCAACTATATTTCTTGGCTATTTTTGCTAATATGGACAATATGTTTTTGACTTCCACGGCAATCAACCACTATGCCACCATCTGCCATCCTCTGCACTATCCACTTCTAATAATTCCTTGCAGATGTGGGCTGCTAATGGGGGTCATGGGGAGCGGCCCACTCCAACTCTCTGATCCAAATCCTGTTGCTATCTTGACTATCCTTTATCAATCAAGAGATTCCTCACTTCCTCTGTGATTTTGGGCCACTCTTATGGCTTTCTTGCTCTGGGCCCACCTCAGTGAGGACTTCTGGTGGCTCTGATGGGACTCTTAGGAATCAGCCATCTCCTCTTCATCTTCATATTTTCCATGCTGTAGCTAGGGTTCCATCAGCAAAGGGGAAAAGGAAAACCCTGGCCACATTCAGCTCCCACATCTCAGTGGTCATCCTTTTCTACAGCACAGTCTTTGCCATTACCTGAAATCTTCAACTTCTCACTCCTCTGGGGAGCTGGTTGCTACTGTCATGTATACCCTGGTAACTCCCACTCTCAACCTTTTCATTTATTGTCTGAGAAATAAGGATGTGAAAGGTTCGTTAAAAAGGGTTCTGAGCATAGACAGTTTTGGGGATTAGGGATAACCCCCATCAACAAGCACTTTGGGAAAAATCACTCCCCACCACACCAACACGTGTACATAGTGAGTCAGCTAACACCAAGGCTGTCACAGAGCATCACGTGATCTATTGGAAAGAATACTAAACAGAAATCAGGACAACTAGATTCTAGGTCCCAGTCCAGGTGGGGATTTTGATATATACACCTACGGGTGGATTGGATTAGCTATTCTTTAACTTACCTTCCAACACAAATATTCAAACTGATCATCTGTTGCCACCACTAACACCATTGTGATCACCATTTTCTTTTCTATCAGTGGTTTAATAATGAAAATCCTCACCATCAGCTTTATTATAGCCAATATCATCTTTGTTATCATCAAAGTCATCATACAAATTACTACATTCAATACTATCTTCATCAAACTACCAGTACCCTCATCATTAGTAAAAGAGTAGGAACATGTTGTGTACTATTTTCCCCTTTTAATCTCTCATTTTTCAAAATATTTTTTATATTTGTATATTTGTGCCATGTTTGAGAGTTTCTAGGGAAGTTCTGAGCTGTGACTGAAAATTGGAAGGTAGCTGAAAGTAGGATAATTTTTTGAATACTCTTTGCTTTGTAATAGAGCAAGAATATATTTTCTATGTAAATTTTATTTATTAATTTTATTCTACAAAAATAAAATGTTCTATGTGTCATTCAATGAGTGGATTCTTCTTTCAGACATATACTGTCAAAGAGTGATGCAAAGAATTTTTTGCATTGCATTATAAAGAGAATGCACTCTTACAAGTTCTGTCACTATATATCCAGCTTGTATTTCTATATATATCATATATATGTAAAATCACAGACTGTGTATTGCATTTATTTGAACCATTACCTGTAATTAATCTTGTACATTGTGCCTTATAAGATTTGATTAAACACCTGATGATACGTTCTATTCAGAGCAAAAGCTAGATTCATGGATTAGATAGAGCTCTAACTTAGTAAGAGTTCCCCTGAGATTCTCAGACCGCATTTTCTGTTCAGCATCTGCATCTATGTTCAGCTCACACTTTCTTCCTGGATCATCTAGAAGTTAGTATTGTCTTTCAAATTCTAACCTAATGACTTCCTTCTTACAGCATTCTTCAGAAAATTACTTTCAAGTGAAAGATTATTGACTGAATGATCCCAGTTAATGTAACTTCTGGTCCTACAAGCAGTCTTTCCCATTCCCTAGGATCTTGTGATGACAAATATTTTTTCTTTTTCTCTGAATGTCCATCCTTCAGCTGAATACTGTATGCCACAAACAACAGTATATCTAAGGTAAGCCAGCCTTGGTGAGTTGTAGAGGTGAGTAACAGAGTTCAAAAATCCAATAAGGTGGGCCAGTCTTATGGCCTGGTGGTTAAGTTCAGCATGTTCCACTTGGGCAGCCCAGGTTCACAGGTTCAGTTCCTGGGCACAGACCTACACCACACATCAGCCATGCTATGGCGACAACCCACATACAAAATAAAGGAAGATGGGCACAGATGTTAGCTTAGGGTGAATCTTCCTCAACAAAAAAGAAGAATACTGGCAACAGATTTTAGCTCAGGGCCAATCTCACTCAGAAAAAAAATCCAATAGGGGTCAGGAGCCCAGTGACAGTAACAATAATCCAGACCATCAGTAACAGTTTAAGATGTAATACAAAGTTCATTCAGTGCTTAATTAGAGGATATATAATAGGATTCCTGAGGACAGGAACAAAAGCTCAAATTTAACTGGCCTGAGGATAACAAATGAATATAAAGGAAAGCATAGGGATACAGAGAAGGTCCCAAGGGATAACAAATCGAGATAAGGGAAAGCATATAGATACAGATAGTTTCCCTCGTGAGAAGGAATACAAGAACTCCCTTTCTGGAGTCATGCACCTGAATCTAAGGTATATATATATATATGTATATATACACACCTTATAATATTCAGTATAATATTCAGTGGAAATATATATATATATATATTTCTGCCTGGGCATCTTGCTACTTTGGGTAGCATTTATAAACATCCACAGTTGTGACCTGGGATTTTGGAAGAAGGAATTGACAATAACTATCACTAAGCACTTCTCATACCTGTCCACCATCATCACTACCACAATTTTTCTCACTCACATTTTTTTCATGGTCATTCAATATAATTTAATCAAATTCTGAAAGTATACATTGAGCAACTACCATAAAGAAAGCATTGTGAGAAGCACGAAAGAGAATGATCAGCATTCACCAATGAAAAACTTAGATTAAGGGGCATAATTTCTTATAATAACACTTTAATAAGATATTTACCATAATAAAACCATTTTTCAAAATATGAAACACTTCTACTTATGGACATGATGGACTAACTGATACTGGAGTATCCTCCCATCATAACTAAGTAACTGTAAAACAGGACAAAATATAAGGGTCAATTACTCAGGCAGGTATACAAGATTGTGATCCCTGAAAGAGGAAAGCTCACAAGATGAGCCACACAATCACTCAGTTCTCCACTTGAGGACAATTTCCTAACTATGGCACAAAGAAATGAATTGCAAGCAGAGAACCATAATATTGGAAGAGGTCATTGAAAGGAAGTGATTGCTGGTTGAACTGCAAGCTGGACCCAGGCAATCCAAGGCCCCATACCACTTCTTGTATACTTGGAATATATGCTCTGCCCATCATTGCCACATTAGGAGCTGTTTCAAGCATGCAGCCTTGAAAGAGTAATGTGTTGTTGAGATCATCTGGACTATATACCTGACTGAAGCTGTTAAGGCCTCTATGTAAATTTTTAAGATTCTGGCAGACAGATGTGGAGATCTATTCATCTTGTGGCTATCCAAGACAAGTCTTGTATGTGAGTTCGCTTGCTTGTTAAAACCACCACCTACCAATCTGTAGTGCCCTGTTTCTTTCTTCAGTCTCTCACTGCCCTCCATGTACAAGGCCAGTTTCAAATTTCATCTAGGGAACTCCTGAGGTTGTGAATCAACACACGGGCAATCCCACTGATCTGAGAAAGGAGAAATCAGAGTTTGGGGCATCAGAAGAAACTGAAAGTTGGATAGGATAGGGAATAGGATAGGGATAGGGATAAGATAGGGATAGGGAATCAGAGAGGAGAGATCTCTCTGTGTAGAAGAGACCCAAAGATAAATTTGAAAAGGGTAAGGGGTCTGTGAGCTGTGACTGACAGCCAGATTGTCAATGTAAAGGGAAAGACAATTTGAGACTTATCAGAGAGAAGTTTCTATAGGATTGAAATGAAGCAGACACTAGAAGTGGAGCAGGGCTTGGGGAAGAGCAGTACCAGGAGAGTGTTGTTCTGGCTCTGCTAAAATGAGGAAATTCCATTAACACCTCATTAATACCCCTGTCATCAACATGACACACTTAAAGCCCAGTAAAAAACACATTCCTGAGTTAGGCCAGGTCTAGAGAAGGAGTAAGGCATGCTCTAGACCAGGCCTAACACAGCCTAAAACTAAGCCCTGGCTATGCCCATCAGGAAAAGAGAATTTGGAGGGGGATTCATGTTACGTAGAGAGGTTTGTAAAGCACACTGTGCTTTCCACAAATCCATACTACCAAAGCACAAAACCAAACCTACTCATGTTCAAGGTAATATTTCCTGATTTGAAATGTCTGCTAGAAAAAAACACTTAATATTCTTCTGATGAAGATAACAAAATTCAGAGTTTCTATATTGACCTGTATTCAGTTAAAAATTTTTAGTCATACAAAGAGATGGCAAAATGTCATCAATATTCAAAAAGATGGTGGTGAATAAAAACCAAACTTGATGTAGCCCAGATGTAGGAATTTACAGGGGAAGATTTTACAACAGCAATTTACAAAGGTATTTAAACATTAAAAGAAAATATGTTCAAAGAGCTAAATCATTTTAGGAATTAATCATCAACTTTCATCAATGGATGCTAAAAATATCTGGTGAAAGGTTGATTGGGAACAGAATAACACATGGATCAGACTGACACCACATGAACCCAGTAATCAGTAGTATAAATAGCATCACTAAAAGTGGGACAGGCAAACATGCTGTGCTTCATGAGATGATGCGATAGAAATAATGCAGCAACTTTGCGATATTCTGCTAAAAAGTCAACAAAGATCCAATCAAGCTTCTATCTAAATATCAGTTTTGCCATGTAAATGCTGGACAGTTAGGTTTTTTGATTGCAATGTAAGTGCCTGACGTTAAGCTTTTGATTGTCAAGGCATCCTTTCAAAAACATCCATCTCAAAACATATTGTCAACTACACAACCAGATAAAAAGCCAGGTCATCCCACCCATGAATTTTCCCTTTTATAAAGTCCTGGGTGACTTAGATAACAGACTGTGTAAGTGACCCTGCTTTTCCTTTCTCACTCTTTAATTCCTGCTATTAAGTTTTAAATTCAACAATAAAGAGTGAACCCTCAAAACCCCAGGCACTTCACCCTCAACCCCAATAACAGGAGAGCCCCAGGTCCATGCAGTCTCTCTAGTCTACCTAAGACTTCTCAGTGTGGCTCCAGGCATGCCATGGACCCCCCAGGACCTATGATTAATAAACCCTGTTTTTTCAAAGTTCCCTGATGGCTGTTGCTGAGCTGTGTCTTACAATCGTAATAAGAACCACAAGGGCCAGTCCAGCCACAGCATTGGCTCCAGTCAGGCAAATGTCTGCGGGGGCTCACCACAAGTACAAACCCAAAAGAGTGCCTCAGGCATTCCTAGCTATAGCATCACTATCGATAGGCTGAGACTAACACAAAACAAGTTTTTGTTAAAGACAAGATATAGGAATAGAGGTTAAGTAAAACCATAAGTAAGCAATCAGTCTAATTTAGAATATGGAACATTCTACAGGATAACCAGATTTCTCCAATAAATTAAGGGTGTGAAAAAAAGAGGGGAAGGGGACTACTCTGAAATAAGACACTAAGAAACATAATAAAATCCATCATGTGAACGCTATTTGCATCCTAATTTTAAGAATTTACTTAAAGATAATTGGAGATTTGAACACAGATTATGTGTTAGATGACATGGAGGAAATATTGATAACTGTCTTAAGTATCATAATGGGAGGGTCAGCATGTTTTTTATTAAATTGTCTTTATCAATCAGAGGGCATATTAAATACTGCTTATGTAATACATACTTATACAACTTACACAATATTTACACAACATCTGGAATTTGCTCTAAAATTCTCCAGAAAACAAGGAGCTATAGGTAATTGAGACAGGAATGACAAATGTTGATGTTGAAACTGAATGACAGCTATGTGGGAGTTTACATATTTCCTCTACTTTTGTGGACGTTTGAAATTTTCTGTGATATAGAAGTTAAAAATAAATATATAAAATGAATTCATTTTTAACATTTTTAATATGCATATCCCTAGACCTGGCAATTCAACTCCTAAGAATTTTTTATAGGAAAATCTAGATGTAAACTACATATGGTAAAGAATTGAATACAACTAAAAATTCACACAATAGAAGATCATTTTAACAAATCATGCTTCACCATACTACAAAGCCCAGAAGAATAAATAAGTACATACTTGTTGAAATAGAAAGGTGTTCAAGACATAATATTCAGTGGAAACCCAGATTACAAACTTGCATGAACCAACAGGTATGTATCTATATTTATATACATATACATATGCACACAAAGCACCCCATATTGTAGATATGTTTTGAGTTGCTATTTTTATATATCTATTTTTCATATTAAATATCCATAGACTTTTTAATAAAGAAATAATAAAAGATAAATGTAAACTTTTTAAGTTAGCATTTGCAAATTGTTGCTCTACCATCTTCATTTTTAGAGTAGCTACAGAATGTTTTACAGAGAGAAACACCAGAATGGAACAAAGTTATTCCTCCCCAACCAAGCCTGGCAGACATCCCAAAGGAGACTGGCAAAGTCCAAAGAAAATCTTCACCACCAGCCTCCTTCAATCAAGTGTTTCCGTTTGCTTCATATAGAGAAGCCTCCATAGTGCCTGATGAACTTCCTTATTCCTCAGGGTGTAGATCACAGGATTGAAGAGAGGGGTGACCACAGTGTAGAGTAGGGCAAAGACCTTGGAGAGGAGCTGAGAGTGGACAGCAGAGGGTGCAATGTATAAGACGATGAGAGTCCCATAGAATGTGGACACTACTGCTAAGTGGGAGGAGCATGTGGAGAAAGCCTTTCGCCTACTGGCCCCAGCAGGAACTCTCAGCACAGCTACCACAATCCGTGCATAAGATGTGAGAATCAGTCCAAAGGGAACAGTGAGGCAGACCACAGACAGAATGAATGTTGTCAACTGGG
Source organism: Equus przewalskii (assembly GCF_037783145.1). Lineage (NCBI taxonomy): Eukaryota > Metazoa > Chordata > Mammalia > Perissodactyla > Equidae > Equus > Equus przewalskii. The sequence continues at coordinate 29,308,878 of NC_091849.1, forward strand.
CTATGCTGGGATCTGAGCAGGCCAGGCCCATCAAAGGCGTGAAGTCGCAGTAAAAATGGTCAATGTGGTTGGGGCCACAGAATCTCAGCTGGGCCATCAGGCCCACAATCAACCCACCTACCATGAAAGCAGAAAGCCAGGCTATGACCACCAGCCCCAAGCACCATCTGGGTCCCATTAGGAGAGGGTAGCGGAGTGGGTGGCAGATTGCCAGATAGCGATCATATGCCATGACAGCCAGTACAAAACATTCAGCTGTGGCTAGAGAACCAAAGATATAGAACTGGAGCAAGCAACCAGCCACAGAGATGGCTGCCTCCCGCAAGAAGCCCTCCAACATTTTTGGCACCACTGTGGAGGTATAAAGGATCTCCAGGAAGGACAGATTAACCAGGAAGAAATACATGGGTGTGTGGAGTCTCGGGGAGCTAACCACTGCCACAATGATTAGCATATTCCCTACGATGATGGAGGTGTAGATGAGAGTGAACACAATAAAGAAAAGGAGATGCAGCTCAGCTACGTCAGAGAAACCAAGGAGGACAAATTCAGTGATAGTTTGGTTTCTTATGGAGACAATTTCCATGAGGATCATCCACGTTTCTGCCTGGCAGTGATTAAGGGAGAAATTTCAGCGCAGCACTATATCTTCTACATCAAGTCTGAGATAAGTAGGGCTAAAATCAAAAGGGTAAAAGTTAGTCTCCAAAACAAGAGTCACTTGCATAAGTTCTCATTTGCCCTCTTTTTAGTTGCTAACTTCTTCTCCAACTCCTATACTTCCCTGCATTCCTGAATTGTGCATATTCTTCAAGGCTTGAGATAATTTGTCCAAACTCATGATTGCAGTCTTCAGAGCCTTGTACCCTATTTGTTCAATCTAACATTTCTATGATGTAATAAATTCCATCATCCTAATCTATATAACCAGCAATACAGCCTTCCTCATGTGCAACTGTATAATATCCTCCCAATGCCTGCTAGTCGTTTCCTGTCTTCAACTCAAAATCAGCATGATCAAAAACAAACTCTTGTGTCTTCCTTAACCACAACCAACTCTGCTATGAGTGGTTTGAAAATTCTGCCTTGACTCCCAAGCTTACTATATCATAGTCATCTTTATCTTAATACCATCTCTCATTCTCCACCCCCCAATCAGTGAAATCTCATCAATTTTTCCTTGGAAAATTCTTATACATTCCCTCCTCTCTATCCCACCATTAATCTCACAAGCTCTTCACAACTGTTTTAGCACAAGTACCTTCTACGTAGTTGTCTAGTGTCTAGTTTTCCCTCTCCCTTATCAAAATAGTCTTCTTTAAGTACCAGTTTCATCAAATTATTCAGGATTTTATAGTGGAAATGTGATAAACTATAATGGCTGAGAAAGTGTATGTGCTGTGGGAGCAGAGAGAGACCAAAGCCAGAGTAGGGGTGAAGAGAAGTGTGAGAACCCAGGTCAAGGAAGGCTCCCTGAAGAAGGTAGTTTTTAGGATAAGTTTTGAAAGACATTTAAGAGTTGACCCGGCAAGGGATAGGAGAATGAGAAAAGCTTTCCAGGCAGGAGAGAGATATATGAAAGCAATATCGTGTATTTGAGCTTTTGAGATTGGAAAATGGGTCTTTGTACCTGCAGGGAAGATCTCATATGCTATCCATAAGGATGTGTGTGTTGATTTTGAGACAGGAGAACACATCAAATGACTAAGATCACAGGGGAAAGTTACAGAAAAGAAAACATATATATATAATATATATATATATACATACATATGCATATATATATATGGATTTTTTATGTGTGTATATACATACCAAATCCTAACAATATTATTTTCTAGGTTGTGGTACTAATAAGCATAAATTACATTTATTATCACACAAAATGTAAGTTCTCTTTAATGCAAATAGCTTCGAACATCAGTTGGCTAAATGGTGGAAACTGGATGGCTAAGGGCCAAAGGTGGGTGGGAGACTTTTCACTGCATACTATTTTGTAATTTTGTGTGAGGCCAAAAATTTCCTTTGTATAGAATCCCATTTCTCACTCCTCTGCCCACTGCTACTATGAAATCTTCAAAGGCCCAGCTTAAGTTTCATCTCCATGAAGCCTCCTTGACTAATGGAACCCTTTATTTCTTGAGCACTCACATACTAAGTATCTAGTGTATAGAAGATATGCCAGGTGCTGAGGATACTAGGCCAAATAAAACCAGTCCATATTTGTAAGGAGCTTACAATTGGTTATGGAAGATGGACAGTCAACAGATAATTGCAATACACTAAAAGATAGTTAATGAATTCGACCTGGAAGAAACACTACTGAAAGGGAGTTATCCTAAAGTGAACAACGATTGCTGTGGAAGATAGAAAATATGGAGCTGAGGGCGTTTCAGGTAATAGGAAAACCACGAACAGACACTGAGGTAAGAAACAGCATAGAATGTGCAGAGGGAAAGGAAGTGTCAGGGGGAAAGTAACAAAGGGAAAGTAAAACAAATTCACTGCTGAAGAAGAATTAGAAATGAGTGAAGAATGGTGAAAGATAGAGATACAGAGGTGGGCCGGGACCCGAGCATTAGGGCCCTTTCCTGTCACAAGGAGGACCTAGAGCTCCAACCTGTTGGCAATGAGGCACACTTGAAGGTTTTTAAACACCAGATTGGTGTGGTTTAGCCTGCATTTAGATAGCATTAAAGACGCTAGACCCAAGGTAACAAGAATGAAAAAAAGGAATGACTCCACGCAGCTGAAACCTGGTGTGCAATTGTGTGCTGCCTTGAATTGATAATTTATTTTATTGTTTGTACTTTCACCTCCAAAAAAAGACTGATAGTTTATAACAGAGATTAAAATTTACATCTACCACTCTCAACAAAGTCCTAAAAAAGATGAAGTCTCAAATACCTAATGTTTAAAACCACTTCTCCCATATCAAGCTCATGTGAAGTGATCAGAGAGGGGTTCAGTACTTCATAGACCTGGAAATCCCACAGGTTCTGTTACCATCCTCTAACTCTTGCCTCTAGAAGGTATTCCCTTATCCTATACCCCATCTGTACTTCCTTGTGATAGGAATTTGTCATTCCTCTGTGGGTCTCCTTTAACTCCTAGATTATTTATCTGGCCCAAGTCCAATCCAAGACTTGCATTCTTTCTACAGCATTCCTCTCCAGGAGGAGAGGTAGGCATGCAAACCAGGCTAGAACACCTTCACTAATAAACAGCTCACCACTACCACTCCCCCAAAATTCAGTGTCAATACTGGACCATACTGACTCAGTAATCTGTTCTTATAAAGAACCAAGATGTACATTCCTGTCACTTCCACTCATTCATCCTCCAGGTCATAAATGAAGTGTAATCCTTCTTTTCTATTATGGCACTTCAGCTAGCTGAAATCAGAAACAGGTGGAGCATAGGACAAGAGCATCAAGGACAAACATAAGTTTAATGATTTTGTTGTGAAATTGACATGTGCTTATTGCAATCCATTTCATGACTTTATTCAAAGGAACAATATTATCACTCTCATTCCAACTATCCTGTAGAGGCAGTGTCAGGGGGAAAGTAACAAAGGGAATACACAATAAGGCTAAGAGCAAGTCAGAGGATCCAAAGGAAAGGAAGTTCCATTGACCTCCAAATGCAAGAGGGTAAAGAAGGGGCAGCAGTCAGAAGTATACGTCCCTGGGTAGCAATCTGTAGGGCCCCATGAAGACTTCACTCTTGGCAAAACCCTACCCCATGCCCACAAACACAATATGAGAAGAGAGAGAACAAACAGATTACAATATCCCCAGGCACCATTTACCTTTTTATGACACTGAACAATACTAAACAATGCTGATTTATCCAGGGGCATGTTTAGAAAATAACAGCTTAGATGGAAATGACAGCAAAGAGTGAAATATAAATATTATGGGAGCTCTGGATATTAAGCTGTTTTCAGTGAGGTCAAGGTGGTGTAATCCACCTGTACATGAGCTAGTCAACCTCAAACAAAAAAATTTCCACTTCATCTTCCAAAATTGTACACCTAATTTAAGTAAATGTGTGTGTCATCACAGAATCCACTAGCAAAGTTCATGGAAATATGGTTGTATTCCATGTTTGCAACCAAATCGTTCTTGAGAAAGTTCATTCATATGAAAACTATTTTCATTTTGTAACATAATCCTGGCTGTTCAGACCACTGCATTCCCAATCCTATTTTTCAAGGGATTGGGGGAGTTGAGAGAATGAGGAAAGTAAAGAAAAGGTAGTAGGATGTGAGGATTACAGAAAAATGGGAAAGTCATAGCAAGAGCAAGGTTAAGTGATAAGAGACCATTATTCCCTTAGAAACAAGGGACCATGGAATAGAGGAAGAAGCTGAATTTAGAGTTAGAAGACTCCAAGAAATGCAGAGTTTGAAGTCAAGGTAAGTTTCACCATACTAACTGATATGGAGATTAAAATACTGCAAAAATCTGTCTATTTTCTGAAAACATGCAATCATAGACTCAACTCTAAACGGATAAAAGTCATAGAAGGGATCCCTTAGTTAAAATTATCACCATTTATGGAAAATAAACTAGAGAACCTTCCAAGAAAAAATTCTTGAGGAAATACAGTATACCAAACTGTGAATTTTAATTTACATTTGAAAAGTGGAAAACATTTATTCTCATGTATTTTTAAACATCTACTAAGCATTCTATTTTTATAAACAGAAAGCAAATGGTGAATAAATTGTAACTTAGTTTGAAGTTTAATCTGTTAACTTTCTTCATCCCCCTTTGGCATTTAGTCTATGATAAAGCAGAAATATATACTTAAAAACTTTGAAAAAAATTTCACAAATTTAAGTGTATCCCAGTTCTGTTACTTCACCAGAAAGTAGGAGGATAAATTCCCACTATGAAGAATTGATGTGAGGGTGCCATACTCTATAACATACTCCGACTCAGGCTATCTTCATGAATATCTACTGTTCTCCATCTGCCGGGCAGAGGAGATAAAGGAAAAGAACAGGGATACAGAAAGAGGGATTGAAAATCGACTTCTTAAAGGTCCAATGGAAGAAGTAGCAACAGTAAGATTCCAGAGGAAGACTGTGGGATTTCCTTAAATGCCTTTGAAAAAAGATATTTTTTCTAACTCTCTGGGTTAAATGAAATGTGTTACTGATTAGAGCGAAAAAAGTCTATAAAGACCAATTCTGTAGCTTTTTTAAAGGTTCTATGAACTAAGCTATAAATAATTACACAAAAATAGGAAACTCACCTGAAATAGCAAGCCTATAGAAAAAACTAAAGAGGAGAACACATGATAAGATTTGCTGAAGACTTGAGAATATTGAAGTTTCCTTCCTTCAATTTCTTCCCCACTTGAGGTCACTCTGAAATAATGTAGGACATTGGTTAGAAATGTCATGCTTGTCACCCTCCACTCCCCAGAACCATTCTCTCCTCTACTCTCCATCTCCTTTTCTAGCTCCCAGACTCTTCTGTCCTTTCATCGTAGGTCCTTCCCTTTATCCCAAGGGAGGGCTGACAATTGCCAAGAGGGGAGATGCCCCTGAGAACCAATTATGGATTTCATAGAGAGGAGCCTTAAATGAACGAGAAACGTCAGGCCCCTGAGACACTTGTCTTTTTCCAGAGGAGATTCTTGAACTGTTGGCTTGACAAAAAATGGAGCAGAACCGAGAGTCACATGGAAATTGACCTTTCCATCCCCGTGGGGACTAAGGTCCTCCATCAAGCATCTCATCCCTCAATTCACAGTCTCTTTCTCAGAACTCATCACAAAATTATCCTAAGTTCTCTTCAGCATCCCTAATCACCCCACCACCACCACCACCACCAAAAGTAGTTCTCACAGAAGACTGTTCTTCAATCTTACTTCCCACCCTACAGCCTGCAGGACTTCTCACCACCCCAGGCAACTATTTCAATAGAGACAACCCTTGGCAGCAGTGTTTTACATAAATCATTAAAGCCTTGCCAGTGCTGGGCCTGCTTTGAGGGGAAGGAAGCTGGCACGTTGTTGCAAAGTAACATCCAAATAGTTATATGGCTTTTCGATATCCCCCATACCCTAATGCCTGCCAATGACTTGTCTCTCGCTCTTCCCTTCTGTGAACACTTCAGAAAAATGAGGCAGATCCATTGATTTCTCATCCCCAAAAGTGTGCTCAGGCACTTCTCCGTCATTTATCTGAATCAGACCCTTACTTCAGCTCCCACTTTCTCCCTGACTAACAGACCAACAGAGCAAACTTCGTCCTCTGAACTACTGTAAGACCCACCATCTATAGCCAACTGTAAATGCCCCCCTACTTTTTTTCACTCAACAGCTTAAATCATAGATATGACACATCCTTATTGCGACAATTCAAATAAAATAGTAGTCTCTAAAGAAAAATGAATATTCTCTCTTTTTTCCCCCCAAACACTCTATCCAACAGATGGAACCATTGTTAGATGTTGGTGTCTGTCTTTACATAATTTTTTCCTTTACTTACACAAACATACATAAACTTAATACCCTATGATTATTTCCATAGATGCCAAAGATCTCCAGATATCTTGTTAAATGGAAAAACTAAGGAACAAAACAGTGTGCTTTAGTATGTTCCCATTTGTACAAAAAAATGACAAACCCCCTCACTCATGTTTATTTTACATAGTGAAGAAACTATTACCTTCAGCTGCACTCAGATTCTAGGTAAGGGTGCTAGGGATCTGGGGTGGTAGAAAGATAAAATTTCCATTGCATGCATTTTTAACTTCTTACCATGTAAAAATTTTACCAGTTTAATTTTTTTGCATTTTCCCTGGTAACATGTAAGCTGTTTTCTTTTATATTTATCAAATTACAAAATTATAGATGCATACTGTAACAAATGAAAAGATGAAAGAAAATTATTATCATCTCTCCCAATCATTATGCTTCTAATGCCTCCTCCCTCTTACCCAGGATAACCAATGTAAAAGCCTGATATGAATCCTCATATATTTTTTCCTTACACAAGCATCGTAACATTACAAATAAAGTAGTAGTCTCTAAAATAAAATGAATATTCTTTCTTTCTTTGCTACAAACATTGCAGCCAACTGATGGTACACACACATACACACCAAAACACACGCACAGACACACAGCAGGGTTAGCTCTGACTGCTTGACTGAATGGTTGACTTGAGAGTTGACATGCTTCTTATTGCCAAAAAAGGACTCACAATACACACATTACTATCAAATTTGCTTTTTGCAGTAAACAAGATATGTGTACATTTATGCACAAAATGGATGGGTACTATTACTTAAGAAGTAGTAGATATAGATCTCTCTATACTGAAATGTCTTTTTGCATAAAAATATACACAACATATGATTTTACATAAGTGGCATCACATTGTGGATGGCACAGGTAGCATTTAGAGCTAACTTTTCATTGAATCTTTCTTGTTTTTTTTTTTTTTTCCTTTTTGGCTTTCTCCTGCTCTTCTTTCCTGTTCCATATATTTTTCTTTGCTCCCACAAACCATCCATTCATCTGCCATCTCCTCCTCATGTAACCCATCTTGAGAATCCATTGTGTATCCTTCTATAAATTTCCCCATGAGTAGAAATATATACTTACAAATACACACTCACATATGTATGTGTGGTGATATAATTAGCACATCGTTTTTAATACCTGTATTGAATTTATAACATAAAATATGAATTCAATACTTTCCTGAAAACGAACATTTAGGTAACCATCAATGTGTTTCATTACAAACAAAATTGCAATAAGCATTCTATCCCATGTGTATTTACCTACTATTCTCTCACTTTCAGCAGATAAATTTCCAGAAATGTGATTCCCAGCTCAAAATATACACACTTTTAAAATTTTAATATGGCCAAACTGCTTCCCACATAGGCAGTTGTCATTCTCAAAAGCATATGGAAATAAATCCAAAAACTTTTCACTAGCGTTAAATCTTAATGCGCTTTAGTATCTGCCAATCTGATGTGTCAAACATATTATCTTACGGTTGTTTTCATATGCATTTCCTTGGCAAGTAATGAAAGATTGAATCTGCTCTTCCATTTCTCTTTTTTTTATTTCTTCTTCTGTGCTTTATCTTTTCATATGTTTTATCCATTCTTGTTTCAATTAATTTTCTTATTAATTGTGTGATTTCTTTCTGTATTAGGAAAACATTGTCCTTTGTCCAATCAGATATAAGCCCCTTTAGAGAACCACATTGTAAGAAATTTCAGCACCTAGAACAGTTCTCCACACCTAAGCGCATTGAGTGCACTTTGGCAAGTCTGAATTCAGTCGGGACTCCAACTTAGCCCCCCAGTAAAACATAAACTAATGAAGAGTCCTACTGTCAAGGTCTGTACTGGGGAACACAACATGTTTTGAGTATTTTATACTCTCCTATCAATTTCACATATGCTGTTTAATTTTATTTCTCACATCAATTTTTGCGGTTGATATCAAGGACATTAATCTTAGTGAACAAAACAATTTGTGCACAATCCAAATTTAAGGATGTTCAAGATTGTTAACAGTCACTTTATGATCCTAACATGAAGCGGTTCTGCACCAAATATGAAACTGATAGAGAAACACCACTTCAGAGGGGAATCAAGTTTCCCAGGAAGAGTCTGAATAATCTTAACTTTGAGAGATATTTGACAAACATTTTTGTCAAGATACTTTTTATTGCCTTTTTGACACCACAGATCCACACCAAAATCCCATAGTTGGAGTAAAAGATTGTTTGTGGGCTGTAGATGTTGGTATTATTAATTATCCTGGTAAGAGATTAAGCCTGGGCCAGAAAATGAGGCATCAAAAAGTAGACATGGTGCTAGCATGAAAAATATACTTTCACCTCCCTTGATGTCCTGGGCTCCATTTGGCCTAGACTGAAAGATGTGAAAAATTATGAGCAGTTCCAGATGAGATGTGGTATACCATTGGCCAAAGGAATTATCATGGACAATGATATTCAAATACATACGGGACAGTATAATAGCAAATAATTATCTGCATTATATTTACCTTCCATTAAACTAACCCTACAGTAGATTCTCCTATAAGCTATGACTAGGTTTCAGTTGCACTCAGGGAATTCTGGGATGGCCTGTTCCCTTGTTCATGAAAAACAAGTACAGGGGATAGCAGTCACCTATCCCACAGACAGGATATGGAAAATGATGACAATCTCTGCAGAGGATGCTAAGTAAAGGAGGCAGCCAGCATTCTCACAGAGCACAATCATGAAGACATGATGAAAACAGCGGAGAGGAAGGGCCAGAGGAGATCGTTCTTGAACACATCTTGCGAATTCTCAGAATTAAATAAGGGACACTTCAGAGGAGCTAAATTCAAGATCAAGTTTGGTAACCATTTATATCATTGTGGGTTTGGGCACATATATATCCCTTTTTACATCAATAATTCCACTTGGAAAAGGAAGAGCACATTCCCTTGGATACCCCCATGTTTCTAGATTATTTCACAAGCCAGAGCCCAGTAATATCGTCTAATTGTCAGTTCCCAACACCCTACCCTAGCATCTTAGGCATCTTGCATCCAATGAGTCTTGGGATGCAATAGTATCTCATGGATTTAACTCAAAATATTATTTTATTCCATACCTTCCAAAGCTTCTTGAGGAATAGCAATCCATTTTCATAAAAAATAGGTAGTATTCCATCCAACAAGATTTTCCCAAGATAAATCATAGCTTTTTGTGGTTTCTAATAGAGATTTACATGGTCCTGCTATTTAACTTTTTTCTTTACTAGACTACATGCTAGAAGTAAATAATATCTAGGACAGGTAGTATATCCCATTTATCTTTGTTTCCCAAGTACATTGTAGCTGTTTCATAAATGATTAGTGAAAGAATGAATAGAAATGCATGAATGGATGAATGAATGAACAAAAATGGCCATTTGATTTGTAATCCCTGGCCCGCTGAAAATGAAATGACTTTAAATCATGTTAAGTGGAAAGAAAACACCAAAAATCACAACAGTAGAGAATATTAGAATAGAGTCAACCTTTACTATTTGTGTTTTCAGTATTTGTGAAACCACGTATTCTCTAGAGATTATTTGTAACTCCAAAATCAATACTCACAGCACTTTCCTAGTCACACATGCACCAGAGCCTGCACAGACGGCAAAAAGATTTGAGTCATGTAATGGGCTGAGGTTGAACAAAATGAAGCTCTGCCCTCTTGTTTCGCTGTTATGCTATAAACAATTGTCCTTTACATGGCATGATTAGTGCCGTATTTTTCACAATATGGGTTTTTTGTGGGTTTCTTTGGTGATTTCACTGTTTGCAATGGTCACCAAGTGTAGTGCTGAAGTGCTGTTTAATGTTCTCAAGTACAAAAAGGCTGACACGTGCTTTACAGAGAAAAAACATGTGTTAGACAAACTTTTTTCAGTCATGATTTGTAGTGCTATTGACTGTGAGTTCAAAGTTAATGAATGAACAATATATATTAAGTAAGGTGCATTAAGTAGAAGCACACTTAAAACAAGATTTTTTATATATATATATATATCAATTGACAAAAATGTGACCAGATGCTTGATTAACTCTAATCCTGAATTTCACCTAAAGAAAGAGGAAGAATTCAGAATTTGTCATTTCAGTGTTCATGACAACTTTATAGAAGGAACATCACTACCCCAAATAACAAGAATCAGATCTTTCTCATTTAAAGATGAGGATTCTGAGCCTCATGAAATTAAAATGAGTTGTACAAAGTTGTAGAGTAGATCAGTCACAGAAGCAGGATTAAAACCATGGCCTAGTTCAGTGGTCTCTCTGCTATATGTTCAATTCCTAGGATGCAATCAGAAAAGAGGAAACACAAAAGGGGAAAGAGGAGGATGGTAAGACATCAGACAAGCTTTAGGAGACTTTCCAATTTCAAAAAGAGTTGGTCGTGAAGTGGCACTCCACTTAGTGGGTTGAAACTATTATAGTCAGACTAAAGAAAGTAACATATTCACTGTAATCATAGTTCTTAAGACTTGATGGGGCTATTCCCCTCCTGTTGCAGACGTGGAACTAGAAGGATTTCCTCAAGCCCTCATGTGAACTCAGACAAACTGCCACAATTTTTTCCACGCTTAACCTGACTCTCTTTACTCCCACAGAGTAAGGCCTTTCTTAAAGTTTGAGAGGAAATGTTTGTGCTCAACAACAGCAAAAGAAGTCACTATTAGACACATTTTCCATTAGTAAAGGTCATTGCTTATTGTTCAGGACCCTGTGTGAGGATTGAGCTTGTTCAGTGACTATGAATTGAAAAATATAACATCTTAAGTACTTCTAGAATTCATAACCTCAGAGCTAGACATTTCAGAGAGCAGGGGAGAAAGCTGGCCCCCACCAGCCTGTTCCCTACACAGACAGGAAGATGTGGTCCCTCTTCAGGGAAATGCCTTCTCTTGCAGGGCTCTTTGACCCTGAGGGAATCATTTGGTTGCTGCACTCTTGACACCAACCATCTCTGTGAGTTGTCTCTGTGTGCATGGGTCTTAGAGGGACAGTTCTCATGAGGAGAAGAGACTCACACCAATAAAACTCCTCTCCCCAGGGCCACCATCTCAGAGCCTGGAGGCTCAAGGGCTGAAAAATTAACTGGAAGATGCTTCTGAAAATTCTCAAGGTCTCCTGGAGTCCCCGAAACCCTAGGCAGCATATGGTTCTGAAAGAAGGATTGAGATAAGACAACATGGGGATCTTCTCTCCAAACTTTCTCCCTCAGCTGGACTTTCTGACTGTTTTTCCTAAAACAAAAGCTGCCTCCTACTTCTATATTCCACACAGCCAACTAATGCCATATTCCAGTCCTTTTGCCCATCATTGGTGAGTGCTATCTACTCCTGATCTAATGCCTTAGATGGTGGGGGTAAGTGTCTTTGATCATGCAAAAGAGATTAGGAATGGAAAGCTGAGGAGTAATTAATGATAGTGAACCAGATTTTCCCTCTTATTGGTCAGAATAAAGTCACTTTGTCCTTATTTTTAAAAGAGAGGAAGGAAGGAAGGAATGAGGGAAGAAAGGAAGGGATGAAGGAAAAGGTGGAAAAAGGAAAAACTGAAACTCAGAGAAGTCAGGGTAGGACACTCCAAAGCTAACCTGGAGCTACGCCCACCAGAAGAATAGTTTCATGTATTTCTCTCCCTCTCTAGAATCAGAGAATAAATATTTGCAGTAATGGATGAGAAAAAAAGTCTGTCATAAACTGCCAGAAGGGTGAGAGATGGAGAAGGTAGAGGGCTAGGAGTCTTTTATTTCAGAATTGCACTCAGACAGCTTCTCAGACTGCTGATCATCAACCCACTGTTTGAGGTCTGCCTTATATTTTGAAAGATTGGCTGTTTTCATGTAAATGTCCTCTGACTCAACTTTGTCCACAAGTTCACAAAAGGAAGTAACACAAGCAATGGCTCTATCTCAGTGACACGTTAAAATTTACTTTGAAAAAGTATTTATATATTTACCTGCTTTAAAAATTAAACAATAAATGAATATATAAAGTGAAAAGTATTTATAACATTTTGACATTTTTCAAGAGTCCTTATAGCTAGCATCAGAGCTGATTTGTCCAAAGTTTCAGAGGAAAATTTAGCTCATAAAATTAAGTGAATTCTCTAAAGTGAAAACAGGAAAGATGATAAGTGCAATTTCTTAACTACTAGCTCAAATTCTAGGGACAAATGTTATGGAGAAAGTAACTATAAGGACAACCTTCTGTTGGAGAATAGACAGGGCAGGGAGAGGGACTATTAGTTATCTGACAATAAAACTAACGAAAACATAGAGAGTCTGGTTGACTCTCCCTGCCCCTTCTCAATATCCCCATCATGGAAAATAAAATAAAATGCATATGACATATTTATACAAATAAAAGTGAAGGTAATGTTTCATAACACTAATTGCAGAATTAAGAGAGGAAATATAAATCTACTTCCATCAGCTGTGTTCTTCAGATTCCAGCACAGCTAAGAGGAGTTGTAATTTTTCCTTGTAGAGAAGAGAATGCCAAGGGGCTGCTAACCTGAGCTCATCCAGGCTACTGTATAAATGCCCTGAAATAAAAACTGGAAGGAATGATATTAAATACAGATGAAGCTGATGTAACAAGATCTGATGATCAGGAAACAAGTGAGAATAAGTCTCAGTGCAGATTTTCATGTTTATGATACCAGTGACCTATACTTTCTCATTTATTCAGTCAAGGTGGAGAATAATGGACAATATAAATTCTCACATTTCCTCTCCATCCATAGAGTTCTCTAAGTGAGTTTGCTCAGTGGATAGAGCTGAATTTTGGTTTCTTCACCATAAAACCAACTGGTCTCACCATTTTCATGGCTACACTACTCACTGACCAGCAGTGTCATAAAAGTTTGTGGTTAGACACAAGGTGGGAAAGTATTAATTGAGGGAAAGTAGAAATTTTCAGGTGCAAATTCATCTCTGCCATCATGAGTCTGGCAGCATGCTGATAACATAGATGTAGAAAAGGATATAGCATCTTGTGATACATGGATGCCGAATCTAGAGTCCTACTGGAAAGATAAAGTGATTCACAACAGAATTAAAGACAAGGCTGCAAGCCAGCAGATGGACCTGTAAACCAGAAGCTTCAGCTCCCACATTACCACAAACACCAGGGTGACCTTCCACAAGCCTCCTCCCAGGGATGCAGTCCACTCATTGTAGATGAAGTTATTGGACTAGTATTTCTGGGACTAATTGCTGCTCTGAAGAACACCCTGGCCCTCTCTGAAAAATAAGAATTCAGAGCTAGTTCACTAGCCAGTGGACTGGAACATTTGGCCTAGCCTTCATAAATGAATAAAGAAAGAAGGTTGCTATTTTACAAAACAGAGAGGAGATGCCAAGTATGAGCAAAGGCACCAAGGCAGGAAGGATCCTGGATTCAATGCAAAATAAGGAATGCTGTCTACACTGACCCCCAGTCATTAGATTCTCAAAATGTTAAATGTGCATCAGGGATAATAGCAATTATAGTTTACTAAGAAGTCTCAGTGTGTGCGATGTAAATTGGAACGATTTTATTTTTATGGTTACTGCCATAAACGGTGCTCTGTTTATTCCCTTCCTTTCCACTGATAACACACTTCCCTCATGAATCTCAGTCAGACCTCAGCCAGAGTCCCTAATTTGTCAATCATATTTAGTTTCTAAAACTGTTCTCTGGTTATTAAGACTGTTTACTTTTCATTTGCTTCTATTAAGATACAATTTTTCAGACTAACACAGGTTCATTTTTAAGTTTCAATCACGTGTTCACGTCAATGCTCTTTTTTTTTTTAATAACACCAGACAACAGAAGCACTAGTAGCTTGGAGTAGAAGAAAGAGAGCCAGGTCAGCCCCTCAGATGAGCTCCTCTTCCCTGCCTCTACTTCTGTACTGGGATGGTGAGGAAGGAAAGGAAAAACGTGCTGGTAAGTGTACATCCTCCTCTTGTTTGGTGATAACTTCTGCTTTAGCTCTTTGTGTGATTAATTTAGACAGGGTGACAAGCTTCTCTAAGCCTAGGCCTCTCACTCAGCTTCATCAAGAGTTCAGTCCCAGCTGGTGGCCTCATACTAAATTCCTGGTGCCTGAAACTTTTGACCCACTGATGCATGATGGTCCCTAATTCATCTTCCCACCATCACCCTAACTCTGGAGCCTGTATCAACAGGTGACCCACCTCTGTACCCCTGGGAACACAGTAATTCAAGGAAGCAGTGTCTGTCTTTTCTCCACCTGGAGGCCACACTACATCTTCTTTCCCAAGGCTCCTTCCCTAACTCTGTTAGCATGCTGCCAGTCAGCAAGCCTGGTGGCTGAGTGAGCATTCAGCTGGGAAACCAGAAGTCTAGTCCGCCTTTCTACTAGTAGACTTTAGCTCCTTGAGGTCAGGAGATGAATGTTATTCATGGTTTTATTCTCAAAGCCCAGGATACTTTCTGGATAGAAGAGCAGTAAAAACTGGGGACTGGAGAGAGTGAAGAGATTGTCCTATTTCTCCTAACCTAACACGTCTCAGTAACACTTATTGAGGGAGAACAAACTTTCTCAGAAAGTTTGAATTTAGAATGAACTCTGGGGAAATAGGAAAAATCCCAGCAGTAAACTTAAAATTATACTTTTGTAGACTGATGGTGTCAAACATATTTCACAGGATCTGCAAAGGAATGCTAAGCATAGGAATTTAAACCTGATGTAATATGTTCTGGGGAGTTGTTGTGCCTTAAGCGGGAGAATGATGGAATGAAAGTTGGCTTCTGGAAAATCCATCTGATAGGTAATTCAGGACCTTTGGTGCATGTAGAAACTGGATAACAATTAGGAAGCAGCTTCAGTGGTGTATCTATTAATTATTCCACTTGATATTCAGTTTTTACTTCTCTGTGTTCCAGGCAGTATCTTAAGCTTTGAGAATATAACCACGAATAACACAGAGCTTCTTCCTTCAAGTATAATAATAGAAAAATAGACATAAACAAATATATAATGAAGCATTTTGATGTATTATTAGCATGGACTGCTCAAAGAGCTCTAAGGAAGCACCAAGGATGAAAGATTTGAATGTTGAGAAGCAGAGAAATGTTTCCCAGAAGAAGTCAAATTCCACATGAGAACTGATGGATAAAATAGAGATTTTAGATAGCAATGAATAGTGTTTTCAACAAAATGGAGGCATGAAATGAAAACTGTAAGGAATTCTGAATGGCCATGATACCAGAGCTTGATGTGGGGGTGATACATGAGACTGAAAAGGTAAATGGGTCCATATTATGAAGGATCTTACATATTCTACTTGGAGTTTGGACCTGGTCATCTAGACAGCTTGGTTTATTTAAAAAAAAAAAAAAAAAAAAAACAAGAGATCTCCAAATCACAAAGACCTGGGTTTGAATCATGCTTCCATCTCTTACTAAATACTCTAAGTCTCAATTCTTCATTGCTGTCTTTAAGATAATAATATCTACTTCGCAGGTTTTTGTGGAGTAGATAATACATGCGGAATGCATATTAAATACATTTAATGTGAAATTCCAGAAATCTTAATAAATTATAACTATCATTTTTTAGTACTGTGAAATCAATAAAGAATTTTAATCATAAGATTTTCATGAAAAACAGAAAGACTGATAACTGAGTGTGACTGAAATGTGATGGATTACTTTCAGGGAACTATTGCACTGATCAACGTGAATGGTGATCAGGATTTACCTTAAATTGTGGCAATAGGAGCAGAAAAGAGGGGTCTAATTGAGGAAATTTTCTAGCATAAAATCAGCAGACTTTTTCCAAAGATTGATGTAGGCCAAGGAAGGAGAAAGAGGAAGAAGGGGTCACCAAATATGAATTCATGTTTTTAGCATGGAGAACTTGATGGGTGGTGGCATCATGAACAAAGGAGATGGTACCGAGGACCTGGACTATGAGGGCTATAGGAGAATGGAAAGTAATGGAAGGCCAACTAAGATGCTGCTATTTATGGTTTCAAATGTGCATTTCTCTGTGTATATGTGTATGTAAATACATGCATGAAATAAAATTGCCTGTAAATAAACACTCCAATACAAATAATGTTTACCACTGAATGGAAAAAAAATCAGGTGATTCTTATCTTCTTCTTAATATTTGTCAATTTTTCTAGTTTTTCTCAACTAACAATATATTTCTGACAGAAAAATAAAATAAATATTTTAATAGCAAAATAAAACAATCTCTTGTGATACTAAAAGTGTATTTATTAAAAAGTACTTGGAAATACAAAAATTTATGTTTAAAAAGTCACTGGTAATCAGACATCTTAGGAATAGTTATCAGATAATACTGAATATTCGATTTTGCATCATACATTTTTTTTAGTAGTGTCAAAACAATTTCTCATGTATTTAATGTATAGCATATTAACCTTACTCCTAATGATGAACATATTTAATGTTTCCACTACTAGAGACACTTCAAAGAAATAAATCTGCAAGAATTGGAAGTTTATGTACAACTCAAGTCTTGATGATCATCTTCATCCATCCCAACATTAAATTTAATGTGTAAACCTGACTACCCTCTGAGGCTTACTTTTCTGATCAGTTTGTGTTTAAGCAC
This sequence comes from Equus przewalskii, assembly GCF_037783145.1. Taxonomy (NCBI): domain Eukaryota; kingdom Metazoa; phylum Chordata; class Mammalia; order Perissodactyla; family Equidae; genus Equus; species Equus przewalskii. Next base: position 29,326,056 of record NC_091849.1, read on the forward strand.
ATATCAATAACACTTGATTTCCTTTCAAAGATCCAATCCATACCAAAATTCCCTCCTCAACATCCAAGCATGAATTCACTTTTCACTATAAATTGTATTCCCCTTCTTACCCTACACTGAGCAAGATTTGCCCTATTCTGCTGATAATACTCAGAATCAAGAAGTCTCCATGTAGTGCCTCTAATCAGTCCTGTGTTAGAACCTGTACAAAAGGAAATACAATTGGAGAGAGGAGTCAAGATTGAGGTGTAGGTGGACTCTGCAAGCTACAGCACTTCACAGCTGGCCAGGAATAATCCTAAGTTACAAATACGTCCCTGGAGGAGTGGGGGACCTGATGTAGGTGATGTAGATGATGAAGATGTAGCTGACCCACCTAATACATAGATATAAGTACAGAGAAAGAATCAAAATGAGGAGGCAAAAGAATATGTTCCAAGTAAGGGAACATGACAAAAGCCAAGAAAAAGAACTAAATGAAACAGAAATAAACAATCTACCTGACGAAGAGTTCAAACAAAAAGTAAAGGATGCTCACTGATCTTGGGAGAAGAATGGATGAACTCAGTGAGAATGTAGATAGAATTGGAAAATATAAAAAAGAATCAATCAGAAATGAAGACAACAATACTGGAAATGAAAAATTCACTATAGGGACTCAATAGCAGAGTAGACGATACAGAAGAACAGATCAGTGAGCTGGACGAAAGTCTAGAGGACATCACCCAAACTGAACAGATAAAAGAACAAAGAGTGAAAAAGAACAAGAATAGTGTAAGGGAACTCTGGCACAACATCAAGCACACTAACATTTGTATTATAGATGTCCCAGAAGGAGAAGAGAAAGACAAAGGGGCAGAGAATCAATTTGAATAAATAATAGCTGAATAGTTTCTTAACCCAAGGAATACAATAGACGTCCAGGTAGAGGAAGCACAGAGAATACCAAACAAGATAAACCCAAAGAGGCCCACATCAAGACACATTATAATTAAAATGTCCAAAATTAAAGATAAAGAGAGAATCCTAAAAGTGGCAAGAGAAAGGCAACAAGTGACATACAAAGGAAAGTCCATGAGGCTATAGGCAGACTTCTCAGCAGAAACCTTACAGGCTAGAAGGAATGGCACAATATATTTAGCGCTGAAAGGAAAAAACCTACAGCCAAGAATGCTTTACCTGGCAAGATGATTCCGAATGGAAGGAGAGATAAAAAGTTTCCAAGACAAGCAAAAATTAAAGTTTATCAACAAGAAACCAGTTTTACAAGAAATGTTAAAGACTTATTTAAGTGGGAAAAAGAAGACCACAAATAGGAATACAAAAATTATCCCCCAAAAAAGGCAATAAAATTACTGTTAAAGGTTAAGATACTGTAAAAGTAGCAGAGCAACCACCTATGAAGATAATATGAAGGTCAAATGGCAAAAGCACTAAAATTACCTATTTCAATGATGACAGGGTAATGGATACACTCACAAAAAAGAACTCAGACATGATATCAAAAACATAAAATGTAGGATGAGAGGAGTACAAGAGCAGAGCTTTCAGAAAGAGGTCAAACTAAAGAAATCATCAACTTAATATCGATTGCTATATATGTAGGTTATTACATATGAACCTCATGGTAATTACAAACCAGAAACCTGTAATAAAAACAAAAACAATTAAGGGAAAAGAACCCAAATAATACTAAAGAAAGTCATCAAATCACAAGAGAAGAGAGCAAGAGCAGAAGAAAGGAGCTACTAAACAGAAGAAGTACTAAAACACTAGAAAAAGAGTTGCAAAATGGCAATAAGTACTTACTTATCAACAGCTACTTTAAATGTCAACGGATTAAATGTTCCAATCAAAAGGCATAGGGTTGCCGATTGGATTTAAAAAAAGACTCATATATACATGCTGCATACAAGAAATACACTTCATACCTAAAAACATTCACAAACTGAAAGTGAAGGGATGGAAAAAGATACTCCATGCAAATGGCACTGAAAAGAAAGCTGGAGTAGCAAGACTTAGACAAAATAGGCTTTAAAACAAAAACTGTAACAAGAGACAAAGAAGGGTACTACAACATGATAAAGGGAACAATCCAACAAGAGGATGTAACATTTATAAATATCTATGCACCCAACATAGGGGCACTTAAATATATAAGGCAGGTATTAACAGGAGAAATAGATAGTAACACAATAATAGTAGGGGACATTAACTCTCCTCTTATACCAATGGATAAATCAGTCAAACAGAAGATCAATAAGGAAACATTGACCTTTAAATGAGACATTAGACCAGTTGGACTTAATAGATATATAGAGAACAATCTGTTCATAAACCACAAAATACACACTCTTTTCAAATGCACATGGAATATTCTTCAGGACTGATTATATGTTAGGCCATAAAACGAGTCTAAATTTAAGAAGATTGAAATAATACCAAGCAGCTTTACTGACCACAAAAGTATGAAACTAGAAATCAACCAGGAATAAAATCAGAAAAGCCACAGAAATGTGGAGATTAAACAAATTGCTCCTGAACAATGATTTAGTAAATCAAGAAATCAAAGGAGAAATTAAAAAATACCTGGAGATAAATGAAAATGAAAATATGGCATGCCAAAATCTATGAGATACAGCAAAAGCAGTTCTAAGGCGGAAGTTTATACAATACAGGCCTGTAAGCAATACAGGCTTATGTCAATAAACAAGAAGAATCTCAAATAAACAATCTAGCAGTGCACCTAATGGAATTGGAAAAAGAAGAACAAACAAAGCCCCAAATCAGTAGAAGGAAGGAAATAATAAAAATCAGAGCAGAAATAAATGAAATACAGACAACTGAGAAAACAATAGAAAAAAATCAAGGAAACCAGGAGCTGGTTCTTTGAAAAGATAAACAAAATTGACAAACCTTTAGCTAGACCTTCCAAGTAAAAAGAGACAAGGCTCAAATAAATAAAATCAGAAGTGAAAGAAGAAAAATTACAGCAGACATCTCAGAAATAAAAAAGATTATGAGAATACTATGAAAAGCTATACACCAACAAATTGGATAATCTAGAAGAAATTGATAAATTCTTAGGATCATACAAGTAGACCATTATCTCACACCATACACAAAAATTAACTCAAAATGGATTAAAGACTTGAATTTAAGACCTGAAGCCATGAAAATTCCACAAGAAAACATAGGCAGTACGCTCTGAGACATTGGTCTTAGCAGCATATTTTCAAGTACTATGTCTGACCGGGCAAGGAAAACAATAGGAAAAATAAAGAAATGAGATTACCTCAAACTAAAAACCTTCTGCACAGCAAAGGAAACCATCAACAAAATGCAAAGACAATCTAACAATTGGGAGAAGATATTTGCGAACTGTATTTCTGACAAGGGGTTAATATCCAAAATATATAAAGAACTTATACATCTAGAGAATAAAAAAATAACAACCCAATTAAAAAATGGGCAAAAGATCTGAACAGATATGCAGATGGCCAACAGGCACATGAAAAGATGTTCACCATGCTTAACTATCAGAGAAATGCAAATCAAAACTACAATGAGACATCACCTCATTTCCGCCATAACGGCTATAATTGGAGAGGATGTGGAGAGAAGGGAATTCTCCAACACTGTTGGTGGGAGTGCAAACTGGTGTAGCCACCACGTAAAACAGTATGGAGATTCCTCAAAAAATTTAGAATAGAACTACCATATGATCCATCTATTCTACTGCTGGGTATTTATCTAAAGAAGAAGGAAACATGAATGCATAAAGATACATGCACCTCTGTGTTAATTGCAGCATTATTGACAATAGCCAAGACTTGGAAGCAATCTAGGTGCCCATGAAGGGACAAAAGGATAAAGAAGATGTGATATATATACGCAATGGTGTACTACTCATCCGTAGGAAATGATGAGATCCAGCCATTTGTGACAACAAGGGGGGACCTTGAGGGAGTTACAGTAAGCAAAATGTCAGAAGGAAAAAGTCAAATACCATATGATCTCACTCATAAGTAGAAGATAAAAACAACAAACAGTCATATAGAGACAGAGATTAAATTGGTGGTTACCAGAGGGGAAGTGGGGAGGGAGAAGGGTAAAAAGTGTTATTGAGCACCTGTGCGTGGTGATGGATTGTAATTAGTCTTTGGGTGGTGAACATGATGTAATCTACCCAGGAATCAAAATGTAATGCTGTACACCTGAAATGTATATAATGTTATAAACCAATGCCACCGCAATTAAAAATAAATAATATAAATAAATAATTAAATAAATAACAAAAGAAGACACAGTCACTCTATCCTCACTTTCTGATATCCTATGGTGTTCAGTTATATTTCTAAATTTTAGAACCTAAGCTACAACAGAGGAACCCTTTGTAATCTTAATTTGTATGTGCATAGACTTTTGTCCATCTCACACTCCTTAGACTTTTGTCCATCTCACACTCCTTTCACTACAATATCATCTTTCAAGAATCCTGGCTTTACTCAAAGATCTCAATTTTAACGCACTACCATGTGCTGGCCTTAGGTCTCTCTTCTATGAACAAAGTTGCCTATAACATTGAAATTGCTTGGGAAATGAGCTGTCAAAACTCAAGGCATTTTTACAAAAGAAGAGTAAAGATTGGATCCATTATACAAGATATTAAGACCTAAAATAAAATAATGCTACTTAAAATGCAGTTTTCTCAAATGAAAAAAAAATGGAGGAATAGACCATGTATTGGGTGGAACTTGCAATTATACAGAGCTGGCATCATACATCTGTAAAGGAGGAATAGACTACACAGAGACCAAGTAGAGTCAATTCTGGCTGATCATCTTACAGCATGTAAACATGAACTCTATAACACATAGTTCTAAACAATAAATATAAAACTGCAACTCTAATAAACAGGACCAGTTACATAATTGGTGTGGCTCAGGGAAAAATTAAAAAATCAGGGTCTCTTGTTCAAAAATTATTAAGAATTTCAGGACAGTGAAAGCACAGCATTATATCAAACGTGGGTATACTGAGCACGCAGCCCTGTGGGACTGCATAGGTCACACGCCCACGAAATAAAATAATGCCCTTGTAATAAAAGAATATGTAAAACAGTTTATTTTTGACTTGAGGAGAAAAATAATTTATAAACCAGACCTCGGAGAGACAAAACATAGAGAGGAAATTTGCTGGTCATGACTTTGTCAAAATGATGGATTGCTAGACAACTGAGAAACTGTAGATACAATTCAGATGGGTGATATTTTGAAAGAATGCAGACCATATTGCAGTCATCTATAGAAATAGAGAGCCACAGTTTGAATTCTAGTTCCACAATTTATTGTAAAACAAGGTAATTTAATGTTGGCTATAATTAATAAGATGATATTGCATTCTTGAAAGCTGCTGAGAGTAGATCTTAAGCATTCTCAATGCACACACAAAGAAAGAGTCAATGATGTCAGGTGATAGATGTGTTAATTATACAGATGGTGTTAATCATTCCACAATGCATATGTAAATCAAAATATCATATCATACACTTTAAATATATATAACTACACTTGTCAATTATTCCTCAATAAAGTTTGTGGAAAAAAACTGCAAAATTTACTTATATCCTTTGAGCCTCAGTTTTCTTGTGGTAAAGTAGGAATGATTTTAGTACTTCCTTCACTGGATGTTAAAAAGAAATAAATAAGCTAATACATGATTTTTAAAACCTCAGAAAAACAATTTATAGAATGAGAACACAAGTGTTATTTATTTCTATTATGTTCATAACATGTTATATAACAAGGAATCATTAATGTGATGAATATATAATCATTCAAAACAGCAAGAATGGACCTCAATAGAAAGATGAACAAATTACATGGCATTTATAACTGTTATGAGAAATTCTAGATGGATGTCAGATCACATATTGATATTCCTTGCATGAAACAGACAAAGTATTTTTCCTAAAGGGTATAGCAAGACGCAAGGATACACACTGAAGAGATCAGCCTCATTCTCCCAGAAAGAGATGTGAGCTTTGGGATCAGAAAATTAAAGAAAATAGCGTAGTATTATTTCCAACATTGAAGAGTAGATTTAGAAAGAATTTTAAAAAGTACAACTTCTCTCTATTCTCCTTTCTTTGTTTTCCATAGAACTATAGTAATGAATGAGTAGAATATTAAAGATAATCATCTTTCTGGATAGATCAATGGGATTGTGACTGGCCCCCATTCTTTAACTGTCATTGCCAAATTTCTTCCCCTTCTATACACAAGAGTTTTTCCAGGGAAGTCCCCAAATAAGAATGTATATCCATACCTCTGTCTCAGGAAATAAAAGATAATTTAATGAAGAAAACATATGAAGACATTGAGATTTGCTGTCCATGGTTTTGAAACTAAGGAAGAAATATAGTAAGGAAAGAAAATAGGAACAATGAAACAAAAATGTAACTAAAGATAGGAATTCCCAAAGCGAATTTCCTCATAGTACAAGTATGGAAATGTATCCTATTTATTCTTATAACAATCCTTCTCAGACCCAGGAGACATGCTCTCTCAGGATTTGTATGTCTAGAGATCTGTGGATGATAAAAAGGCAGGCAGAATTTCAGAAAGAGAGGAAGAGGTTTTTGAAGATGAAGAGCTTATGCTGCAATCCCAATAGGAACTATCACTTCAAATATTTTTCTACTATTTATAATCAAGGGGAACATAAACCTGAAAAGCTTTCTTAGTTGTGATTTTGAACAATCAATCAGGTAAGAGAATGAATTAGGAGACACGCTGAGCAGCTGCCCACATTTTTTGTCTGCCTTCTCGTTTTAAAGATTAATACACAGGATTGCAAGCTGGCTTTCCTGACTTATGATGGACTCTTCATTGTATTTGTAAATTCTGAAGGCTCTTTACATTCTACATTTTTATTGCCTTATCTCATTCTCAATTCAACAAGCCTGGTTCTCTCGATATTCTTCAAAGTAAACATGTAATCTCTAAATATTGAAATCGCAGTGAAATAAATCACTTAGCACAGACAAATCTGATTAAGTTTCTTTCAATGTTAGTAAAAGTTTCCCCCCAAAATTAATTTTTGATATAATATTGTTTTGTGGGTCACAGAACCAAAAATGATATTTTGTATATTATTTGTACCTTAAACAGGAGAGGAAAATTTTTAACAATATACAAAATATACATGGCTATCAAAGAAAGCTCTGAACTGCTTGAAGCCAGCCTGCATGGAGACATAGTAGACATTAGATAATTTCTCAAAATTTCCTCCAGCTATGAAGACTAGAATCCCATAGGCTCCCTAGCAGTGTTCCCTAATTAAACCACTTGTTTTATGCTGGTCATCTCAAATCTTTTTCTTCTCCTCTTAGGGATTATCCAAACTTTGAATGATTACCCTTCTATAGAAAGCACTCCATGCCTATATCTCTAACAGATTTCCTTACAGTTCCTATTATTCTCTCTTTGTCTATTTATCTTAACTAAAAACCATTTAGGTGATTTCTTACTAGGTCAAGAGATAACAGTGTGGGAGAGTATTTAAAAAATTTCCCCCTGTTGGAGCTGACTTTGGAAGATGAAAGGGAAGCTGTACCAGAAGGTAGAGGTTCATAGTCAGAAAACATCATGGGCTGGCAACATGCTTTGAATCCCTGGAAGTAAAAAATACCAATGATGAACTTAATAACAAAAAACATGGTTGAGTCACAGTCTTTAACCAACAGGTAACTTTAATTTTTGATAGTCTAATGGTCCAAATAACCTAAAACCTCTGAGGTTTGTGCTATGTGAAACAATAATGCTTTCTCTCACAATATTGTTGTCTAGGAGGAAAACTGCTAGACTGAAAGGACTCTGATTCCCATCAGAGACACCATTCCATACATTATTTTGTCTTTTCTTTTAAGTGATGCTGAATCGAACCTCAGTCACTGAATTTCTCCTCCTGGGATTAACAGACATCCAGATACTGCAGCCTTTTCTCTTCGTGATTTTCCTGGCAATTTACTTTCTTATTGTGGCTGGGAATGGAGCCATCTTGATGATTGTCATCTCTGATCCAAAACTCCATTCACCTATGTATTTCTTCCTGGGAAATCTGTCATGTCTAGATATCTGCTACTCCACGGTGACACTGCCAAAGATGCTGGAGAACTTCCTCTCTACACACAAAGCAATTTCTTTCTTGGGGTGCATCAGCCAGCTTCACTTCTTCCACTTTCTGGGAAGCACCGAGGCCATGTTGTTGGCTGTAATGGCCTTTGACCGCTTTGTGGCTATCTGCAAACCACTTCGTTACCCTCTTATCATGAATCATCAGCTCTGTACCCAGACGGCTATCACTATCTGGACCATTGGTTTTTCCCATGCCCTGCTGCACTCCATAATGACCTCTCGCTTGAACTTCTGTGGTTCCAACCATATCCATCACTTCTTCTGTGATGTTAAGCCATTGTTGGAGTTGGCCTGTGGGAACACTGAGCTCAACCAGTGGCTGCTCAATACTGTCACAGGGACCATTGGCATGGGCCCATTCTTTTTAACACTTATCTCTTATTTCTACATTATCATCTATCTTTTCTTCAAGACCCGTTGTTGCAGCATGCTTCACAAAGCACTGTCCACTTGTGCCTCCCACTTCATGGTAGTTATTCTCTTATATGCTCCTGTAGTCTTCACTTATATTCGTCCTGCCTCAGGTAGCTCCATGGACCAGGACTGGATCATGGCCATTATGTACAGTGTGGTCACTCCTGTACTAAATCCACTGATCTATACTTTGAGGAACAAGGATGTGAAGGGGGCATTGAGTAGAGTGACTAGAAGGAGGCTCTAACTTAAAGAAATCTAGAGCATTTTTCTGAGGCATAAATAAACTGGCAATGAGAAACTCGAGATGTCAAATTGTGCTGCTCCTCAAATTATTTCCAACATGAATAACAGAGGGAACTGAATAAAGGAAAAATAATGAGAAAGTCCAGACCAGTTGTGTTAAGCAACACATTCCTGGGTAATATATGAGAAACTTGAAGAAATGGGACACCATCCATGGAATCCTAATACTAAATTTGGTTTGAAATATCAGTGATACAACTGATTTGTTATGTATTTTTGTGTTCTTGAATGAAATCAGGTATCAAAATATGCCCATATTATCAACTTACTGGGTAGTTGTATAGTACTTAGACCTGTTAATCTGTGTGGTCACTCTAAGTTAACATATTTTAATGCGAGTAATAAAATTATTACACTAATATATATTAAAGATTTGAATATAGGGTCATGGTTTGTCAATTGAAAAATAAATGCTAACATATGAGCAAAGGAAATTTTTAGGCAATACGTCATGATTTCTTTTTCTTCAAGCAGAGAGACAAGTAAATAATAAAGACAAATAATATTGTAATCACTAATTAGCAGAGATACGATAACCAGTGTTTACCTAAAGAATTTTGGAATCTCTATCACTATAGATGTTTTATAAGTCAACTGGATAAACTGTCAAAGATTACTGTAAAATACTATTAAAAGAGGAGACGGGCCAGCCCTGTGGCCGAGTGATTAAGTTCGCGCACCCTGCTTGAGTGGCCCAGTGTTTCACCAGTTCAGATCCTGGGCACACACATGACACTGCTCATCAGGCCATGTTGAGGTGGCATCCCGCATGCCACAACTAGAAGGACCCATAACTAAAAAATATGTATATACAACTATGTACTGGGGGAATTTGGGGAGAAAAAGGAAAAAAACAAAAAAAGAAGATTGGCAACAGTTGTTAGCTCAGGTGCCAATCTGTAAAAAGAAAAAAAGAGGAGACAGATTGAAAAGAAAATCTCAGGAATCCCTTTCTAGCTCATCAGTATGTTATTTTCCCCTCAATCCTTGGTCATGGAAAATGATGAGTTTCAAAACTCTTCTTATTTTTTTTGTTTTGTTTCCTGTTTCTATACTTATTTTCACAGAGTGTAATGTGGTGTAATACGATGTAATACTAGTGAAATGTGAGGAATTCGCCAAAAATTTTCCTTGTTTTTCTTACGTGTCACCAAATTCATACTAAGTGAAAGCTATTAAGTCATAATTGTTGAGGTATTTTTGGAGCTAGTACACAGAAAGTAGTATGTTCCTTATTTTCCAAGTTCCTAGAAGTGGCTGCTGGACCTAGAAGGGTGGCTGGTGCCAGCATTTATAGCTATTTAGAGATACAGACAGGAATATGAAAAGATATTTTGAGCTTGAAGATTGACTGTTCAAAGTCTCTGCATTCTGTCTTGCAAAGCCAAACAATTTGGTTCTCAATACACTACCATGCTTCTTCTCTCTTCCAACTCAACCTTCTTTGGTCCATCAATCCAGTTTTGTTTATAAAGAATATGTGTGTAGAGAATTCATCTTCTACCCAAAACTGTCTCAGACCAGCACTTTTGTTCATCATAATTTTTTTACGTAATCCAAGCTTCATGGAGGCTATGAACTATAGAGGATCACATGTGTTCTGGTTAGCTATTGCTGCATAAAACACTAACATCCCAAAGCATAGAAGCATAAAACACTTATTTAATTAAATTGCATTATTCTGTGGGTCAGAAATAGGGAAGAACACAGCACAGAAGGATTGATTCTCCTCGATAATGTATCAGGCTTCAGCTGGAATGACTTGAGCAGCTGGGCATGCGATAGCTGGGAGATGATAAAGTCTCTCTCTATTTCTCTTTCTTCAGTTTCTCCATGCAGCTATCACGTGTTTCTTCAGTAGGGATGCCTCAGGTACATAGGGTTCAACAGACCAAGGCAAAAGCTACCAGTCTTCTCAAAGACTAACTCAAGGACCAGTATTAACATCACTTTATCATATTTTATTGATCAAACTAGTCACAGGACAACTAAGCTTCATAAATGAAGGAAAGAATCCCTACATCTCATTGGAAAGAGCTTCAAAGGTTTTGCAAACCTCCTTAACCCACCACAGTCCTAACTCTGACTACTAATAATTTTCATTGTCCCCACATACAAAGTACACCTACTCTACCTCCAAATAATCCTAAAATCTCATCACATAATAGCATCAGTTCAAAGTCTAGGTCTTTTCATCTAAATCATGTCAAATTACAGATGGGTATGGTTTGGTATGGTTCCTCAAGTCTGATTTTTTGTTCTGAAGAGCTTTGAACTAAAGAGTCAAATTATCTCCCAACACACATTCAGTACATATTGGTAACATGGCAGTGAATGACCAGTGTGGAAAATTTCCTTCCAAAAGGGAAAATGTGAGGCACGTAACAGAATATAGCAGTTATGAAATCCACCTGGGGAAATTTTTCTAATTCTGTCCCCTACAGCCAAAGATAATGAAATTGAAATGATGATGCCAATAAAATTCTCCTTAAAATATTTTAGAGTCTCATGATTCTTATCATGGTTTACTCAGTAGACAAATGCCATACTCACAAATCTCTATGATGTGGCCTCTCTATGGGGAGGGCTGACAGTCAGGTTATTGCAGGAAGACATCCTTAAAATTCCTAAAAACATTTTCACCTGATTGAAAGTGCCTCTAAGGCATATCCTTAAGATTATTAGGGGCCTTCTGGTCTGACATAGGAATCTAGGAGACCTGAACTTATGATTTTTAGAAGCTACACTAGGTTTACTCTTTATCTCTCTGAGGTTTTAACAAAGGATCATAAACCCACATCTTTGAAATCTTTACCTAAACTCATAATTTACTTACAGCACCCTGGATTTTAATTTTTGCCAAGAAGCCATTTCTTACTTCAAGAACCTTCTGCCTCCTGGAGTAACCAGGACTGCAATAAAGTTTAATTGTTCAAGTCTAGTAGGTCCTTGATTCTTTATTTTTTTTTAATTTTGCTTGAAAATTGAATGGTTTGTTTTTTCAGCTCATCTCATTCTTCCCTATTTTATAATAGTCAACTAAAAGAAGTCCACTGAAACTTTCGCCATTCTTTCTGGTAATCTCATTAGCAAAATCCATGGGTTCAATAGGTACCCTTTCTACCTTTCATTACTGGTAGACAATACTGTATATCTTTCCTTGCTTCCAAGGCAATAATTAGAGTTAAATTTATGTGTGAATTAACTGAAGATGTCATGGGGCTGTTTAGGGAGAAAAGAGACTGAGCCCAAAGGAGTCATAAATATGAGCCAACATGTGTAAGTAGGAATAATCATGAGATTGGATTTTGAAAGTGCTTAGTCAAGAGACTGGAAGATAAAACTCAATAAACGAAAATGCATTAACTTGAGCATGTTGAATTCTTAGGCATGGACGACAGAGGATGTGGCAAACTTGCTGCTAGTCTGACTCTCAGGAGCCTACAGAAGTCAATGGCACATGCTAATTGATGATGAAATGCCTGATTTGCTCCGGTATTTCATAGAGAAAGGAATAAATAAACTCAAGGAAGGTGGGGATACTCGGATGGACATATCACGTGAGGCCAAATAATCCACCATAATATTATATTGCATGAGAGAGCCTAGAGGAGATACACAAGCGACCAAGTCCATTAAGAGTCCTTTCGTGGAAGAGCAGCAAAATTACTAAGTGGTGACTCTCCTCCGAAGACCAGAGCTGATGATTGGAGAGGTGATAACAGAGCCGGATGTCAAGGTAATGCAGAATAAGGGGCTCTAAAGCAATAGAAGACAGATAGTAGGACTGCACCACCAGAAATCAGCAATTTACTGACATAACAAACAGTGAAGTCAGACGAGTGGCCAAGGCTTCTTGATCCACTGGGAGTTGTGGAAATGGTTAATACGATACAGTGTCCCTAGGGGCAAAATCAAGGAGGAGTCAATGAGCATGTTGCTTGACATCTACAGTCAGAAGTGGGCAAGAGTGGAGGGGCAGGAGACTGAAAGTGGTCTCCTCGAATAAAATGTCACAATTCTCTGCTCAGTTCATTGACCTAAGCTAATTTTAAGATTAAAATCACATCGCCCTGAAAATGTAGTCATGTTCCCAAGGAATAATTGGCATGCAACACTATGCCAAGCATTTACTGAAAAGATATCCCTGGTTATTCCATAAAAGGAACTACCTCCTTTTATGCAGATTACCGTATACTGGGAAAGGGGGACCATTGGAAAAAAAGGACCATTGGACACACAGTCTGACTTGACATTAATACTCCCCAAACCAAAGCACCATCATGGCCTTTCTGTTAAAGTGAGCATACAGAGGCCAGGTAATAAATGGAGAAATTGTTAGTGTGGCTACACTGAGTCACCTGTTACTGCAGACACCTTCAATAGACATTCCCCAGCCACTAGATGTATAATTGGGATTGACATAATTGGAAAGTAGAGTAATCCTAAGTCAGGTCTTTGGTCTATACAGAAAGCATAGTGGAAGCTTTTGAATCTGCCTCATCAGGCTAGGATACTAAACCCCAACAGTACTATATTTGGGAAGGATAGCCAAGATTAGTGACCTCCCTTAAATAGTGAAAGACTGTAAGATCACTGCAGAGATCAGATGGTTCCTGGATAATGACTACAGACTATCCCAAGCTGAACCAAGTAGTAGTCTTGACCACAGCTTCATGTCAGACATGGTATCATTGACAGAACAAATTAACAGGATTTTAGGTACATAGTATATATCCATTGATTTGGCAAATGCATTCTTGTTTCTCAGGAGCATCTCAAGTGTGAATGTTTCAAGAGATCCACAAAGATGTTGCAAAGTTTTTTATGACCTACCCTCAGAAGTCCCAGAACATCACTTCTGCTGCATTCCATTGGTCAAGTCAGTCACTGTGCCAGCATGGATTCAATGAAAAAGAACTCTAAAGGGCATCAAAACTGGGAGGCATTGTTCACTGGACAATTATGTTTTGAGACTAGCTACCTCACTGACTTGAGACTCGTTGTGACACTCCAATATGAAGAGTTATGGTTTTTTCTCTATGTAGTAAAAATGTATATGGTACCTTTTGGGTGTCAGATATTAGTCTAAGTACTTTACACATATTAATTCATTTATTCATAACAGTCTATATATTTATTTTATACATGAGGAAATAGAGGCACAGATATGTTAAGTAAATTGCCTAAAGTGTTGAGAGTGTGGTAGGTAATGATGGAGTACAAATCCAGGCAGTGCGGCTGCAGTCTTTTTCTGAAACATTATATTGTGCTTTCTCAACAGTCATCTTTTCAAATATAACCCATTCTCCTTATCTTCTTCTGTACTTCCTTTCTACCAGACACGGTGGGAAGTTTTCAAACTATTTTCCATATTTCTTTATTTTTCATATACTTAATCTATTTATTGTCTGTCAGCTTTTTTATTTTTATCTCGGTTCTCCATTCTTCCTTATCATTTTTCTTTTTAAATTTGTTCAATCAACAATTTAATGTATTCATCAAGTTTTTAATTTCAATAACTCTATGTTTTATTTATATAAGGTTTTCCTAGTTATTTTCCAAAACTGCTTGTTGTTATTCTTAAATGATGTCTTTGTTTTTCTTTTGGTTTCTTTTCCACCCTTTATTTCTATAATAATTATAAGATTTTTAGTTGATTTCAGAATCTTTTTTACATAAAATACTAAAGATGCTAATCTAGCTATTATTTTATCTCATAATATTCATTTATGATACATATTTTCTGACAATTTTTGTAGTATTTACTGTGTTCCATTTTTATTTCTTTGGGATTCTGTTGTAGTCCAAGTTATCAAAATATCTTGCCAACAATATTTTATTTTTTCCTTTTTTCTACCACAGGTTCAAATAGACCAGAAACTCTACATGATTTTATCAGCAGATGTATAGAAAAAGATTTGATAAACTTCAATATTTATTTATGACAAAAACTCTCAGAGCACTAGAAATATGAAGACACTACCTAAACTTAATAAATGATATCTGTAAATCTTACTGAAACCTTGTCTACCAAAGCTACAGACAACATCATATGCAATGAAGAACTTTAGAAATATCCCTTTAAGATCAGGAACAAAACTAAAAGTTTTCTACTGTCACATCACTGCTACTGTAATTGAAGGCCTCAGCTAATGTAATTAAACAAGAAAAATAAAAAGAAAATACGTGGAAAGGAAGAGACAAAATATTATTTTATGCATAGAATACCTTTATTGACATTTTAAAAGCCTATAGGTTTACAGAAATCAGCACAAAACCAGCACACAAATGTTTTTAGTAGCATGATTTATAATTGCTAAAACTTGGAAGCAACCATTATTCTTCAATAAGTGAATGGATGAATAAGCTGGTACATACATACAATGAAATACCATTCAACAATTTAAAAAGAGATCATGTCATGAAAAGACATGGAGAAAACTTAAAGGCATATTACTAAGTAAAAGAAGCCAATCTGAAAAGGCTGCATACTGTATGATTCCAACTATACAACATTCCAGAAAAGGCAAAACTAAAGACACTAAATTTATCGGTGGTTGCCACAGGTTTTGGGGAGAGATAAACAGGTTGAGCCCAAAGTATTTTTAGATCAGTTAAACTACTGTGTATGAAACTGTATTGGTGGATGCATGACATTATACATTTGTCAAAACCCATAGAATGCACAACACAAAGAATGAAATATAATGGAAGCTATGCAATTTGGTAATAATGATGTGTCAATATTAGTTTATTTATTGTAATAAACGTCCCACACTAGTGTGTGATATTGATGGTGAAAGAGGTTGTGCATGTAGAGATGAGGAGATATGTGGGAACTCTGTACTTTCTGATCAATTTTTCTCAACCTGAAAGTGCTCTAAAAAATAAAGTCTATTAATATTAAAAGCATGTATAGGATCAAGGGACAAACTATGGAATGAATTAGAATCTTAAGTAATGTCTTTTGATGCTAGACCAACATACAAATATGAAAACACAATTTTAAATGAAAATCAATTATTTTATCTACAGCAAGAATAATTATATAAAAATTTTAATAATAGGATAGAAGGTACAATTACAATAAAAACAAAGTAACTTTTAAAAATACACAAAACAGTCAATATGCATGATGAACATAGATGCAAAAATTCTCAACAAAATATTAGCAAATCAAATTCAACAACACATTTAAAGGATCGTACACCATGACCAAATGAGATTTCTTACTGTGATGCAAGGATGGTTCAAAATCTGCAAATCAGTCAATGTGGTATACCACACTAACAAAATGAAGGACAAAAATTATATGATTCATCTCAATAGATGCAGAAGAAGCATTTGACAAACTTCAACATCCATTTATGATAAAAACTCTCAACAAAGCAAGTATAATGGGAAGCACCTCAATATAATAAAAGCCATATATGACAAACCCACAGCTAACATCATACTTAACAGTAAAGCTGAGAGCTTTTTCTCTAAGAGCAGGAACAAGACAAGGATGCCATGCTCACCACTTCTATTCAATACAGTACTGAAAGTCCTTGCTAGAGCAATTAGGCAAGAAAAAGAAATAAAAGGCATCCAAACCAGAAAGGAACTAGTAAAACTGTCACTATTTGCAGATGATATAATATTATACTTTGAAAACCCCCAAAGATACTATGAAAAATTGTTAGAATTAATAAACGAGTTCAGTAAAGTTTCAGGATACAAAATCAGTACACAAAAATCCAATGAATTCCTATACAGAGATAACAAACTATCAGAAAGAAAAATTTAAAAATAATCTTATTTACAATTGCATCAAAAAGAATAGAAAACCTAGGAATTCATTTAACCAAAGTGGTGAAAGACCTGGATACTGAAAACTACAAGACATTGATGAAAGAAATTGAAGAAGACACAAAAAAATTGAAAGACATTTCATGCCCATGGATTGGAAGAATTTATATTGTTAAAATGCCCATACTACCCAAAGTAATCTGTAGAGTCCATTCAATCACTGTATAAAAATTCCAGTGACATTTTTCATAGAAATGAAAGATACAATCCTAGAATTTGTACAAAACCACAAAGACCCTGAATAGTCAAAGCAAGATTGAGAAAGAAGAACTAAGCTGGAGGCATCACACTTACTGATTTCAAGCTATATTACAAAGCTATGGTAATTAAAACAGTAGGATATTATCAAAAAAACAGACACATAGATCATTGAAACAAAATACAGACCCCAGAAATAAACCCACCTGTATACAATCAATTCATTTATGACAAAGGGGCCAAGACTATACAACGGGGAAAAGAGAGTCTCTTCAATAAATGGTGTTGGGAAAAATGGACAACGATATGCAAAAGAATGACACCGAACCACTCTTTTACACCATACACAAAAAATAACCCAAAATTGATTAAGGACTTCAACATAAGATCTGAAATCATAAAATTCCTAGAAGAAAACATGGGCAATAAGCTCCTTAATATGTCCTGATGATGACTTTTTAAATCTAGCACCAAAAACAAAAGCAAGAAAAGCATAATAAACAAGTGAGACTACCTCAAACTAAAAAGCTTCTGCATAGCAAAGAAAATTATCAACAAAATTAAAAGATAACCTAATGAATGGAATAAAATATTTTTAAATCATATATCTATTAAGGGGTTAATATCCAAAATATATAAAGAACTCATACAACTCAATAGCAAGGAAAAAATCTGATTAAAAAATGGGCAGAAGATCTGAAAGACAATTTTCTGAAAAAATTACACATATAGTCAATGGGTACATGAAAAGATGTTCAACATTATTAATTATCAGGGAAATTTAAATCAAAACCACAATGAGATATCACCTCACACCTCTTAAAATGGCTATTATCAAAAAGACAAGAAATGAAAAGTGTTGGTGAGGATGTGGAGAAAAGGGAGCCTGCACTGTTGGTGGGAATGTAAATTGTTTCAGCCACTATGGAAAACAGTATGGAGTTGCTTGAAAAATTAAAAATAAAACTACCCTATGATCCAGCAATTCCATTTCTTGGATTTATTTGAAGAAAACAAAATCACTAACTCAAAAACATATGTGCAGGGCCGGCCCAGTGGCACAGTGGTTAAGTTTGCATGTTCCACTTCATTGGCCCAGGGTTCATCGGTTTGGATCCCGGGTGCAGATCTATGCACCACTCATCAAGCCATGCTGTTTCACACATCCCACATATAAAGTAGAGGAAGAAGGGCACAGATGTTAGCTCAGGGCCAGTCTTCCTCAGCAAAAGAGAGGAGGATTGGCAGCAGATGTTAGCTAAGGGCTAATCTTCCTCAAAAAAACCCCACATATGTGCACCCCCATGTTCATTACAGCATTATTTACAATAGACAAGATATGGAAGCATTCTAAGTGTCCACTGATTAATGAACAGATAAGAAATTGTGGTGTACATATACAATGGAGTATTTTTCAGCCATAAAAAAGGATAACATCTTGCCATTTGTGTCAACATCCATGGACCTTGAGGGGACTATACTAAGTAAAAAAAGTCAGACAGAGAAAGACAAACATCATATGACATCTCTAATACAAAGAATCAAAAACAAAAAGAGAAAAACTTAGCTCATAGATATGGAGAATACATTGTTGGTTGCCAGAGGTAGTGGTGGAGTGTGAGAAAATGGGTGAAGGGAGTCAAAAATTTAAAATTTTTTTTAAACTTTAAAAAAAAATTTTTTAAATCAAAACAGCACGGCACTGGGGGCCGGCCCGGTGGCGCAGCGGTTGAGTTCGCACGTTCCGCTTCTCGGCGGCCCGGGGTTCGCTGGTTCGGATCCCGGGTGCGGACATGGCACTGTTTGGCAGCCATGCTGTGGTAGGCGTCCCACGTATAAACTAGAGGAAGATGGGCACGGATGTTAGCTCAGAGCCAGGCTTCCTCAGCAAAAAGAGGAGGACTGGCAGTAGTTAGCTGAGGGCTAATCTTCCTCCAAAAAAAAACGAAACAAAACAAAACAAAAAAAACAGCACGGTACTGGTACAAAAACAGGTGCACAGACCAATGGAACAGAATTGAAAGCCCAGAAATAAAACTACACATCTATGGACAGCTAATCTTCGACAAAGGAGCTGAGGGCCTACAATGGAGAAAAGAAAGTCTCTTCAACAAATGGTGCTGGGAAAACTGGACGGCCACATGTAAAAGATTGAAAATTGACCATTCTTTTTCACCATTCACCAAAATAAACTAAAAAAAGACTTGAATGTAAGACCCGAAACCATGAAAATTCTAGAAGAAAACATAGGCAGTACGCTCTTTGACATTGGTCTTAGCAGCACTTTTTCAAATACCATGTCTGACCAAGCAAGGGAAACAATAGAAAAAATAAACAAGTGGGACTACATCAAACTAAAAAGCTTCTGCACAGCAAAAGAAACCATCAACAAAATGAAAAGACAACCTAACAATTGGGAGAAGATATTTGCAAACCATATATCAGATAAGGAACTCAGACATCTCAACAACAAAAAAAACCACAACCCTATTAAAAAATGGGCAAAAGACCTGAGCAGATATTTCTCCAAAGAAAATATACGGATGGCCAAAAGGCACATGAAAAAATGTTCACTATCATTAACTATCCGGGAAATGCAAATCAAAACTACAATAAGTTATCACCTCAGTCCTGTCACAATGGCTGTAACTAACAAGACAGGACACCAGTGTGGGAGAGGATGTGGAGAGAAGGGAACGCTCATGCACTGCTGGTGGGCATGCAAACTGGTGCAGCCACTATGGAAAACAGTACAGAGTTTCCTCAAAAAATTACGAATAGATCTACTATATGATATAGCTATTCCACAGCTTGGTATTTACCCAAAAAATTGAAAACAAAAATGCATAAAGATACATGCACTGCTATGTTCATCACAGCATTATTCACAATAGCCAAGATTTGGAAGAAATCCAGGTGCCCATCGAGAGACGAATGAATAAAGAAGATGTGGTACATATACAAAATGGAATACTGATCAGCCATAAGAAATTATGAAATCCAGCCATTTATGACAACATGAATGGACCTTGAGGGTATTATGCTAAGTGATATAAGTCAGAGGGAGAAATTCAAATACCATATGTACTCACTCATAAGTAGAAGATAAAAACAATGACAAACAAACACAAAGCGACAGAGATTGAAACAAACAGGTAGCAACAGGGATTGGATTGGTGCTTACCAGAGGCGATGTGAGGAGGGAAGAGGGCAAAAGGGGTGATTATGCACATGTGTGTGGTGATGGATTGTAATTAGTCTTTGGGTGATGAACATGGTGCAATCTTCGCAGAATTAAAAATGTATTGTGATGTACACCTGAAAGTTATACAATGTTATAATCCAATGTTACTACAATAAAAAAAAGTAAATAAATAAATAAAACATCTGAAGCCATGGACTCGTGTATTGTCCATGGTTCTGAAATTAAGACAGAAACATTGTAAGGAAAGAAAATACGAACAATGAAAAAAAAATGTAACTCAAGATAGACATTCTCCAAGGGGAATTCCCTCATATGACAGCTATGGAAATGTATCCTGTTTACTCTTACAACAATCCTTCTCAGACCCAAGGGACACACTCTCACAAGATTTGCATGTCTAGAGATCTATGTCTCACAAGAGGACGGCAGAATTTCAGAAAGAGAGGAAGAGGTTTTGGAAGATGAAGAGCTTATGCTGCAATCCCAATATGAACTATCACTTCAAATATTTTTCTACTATTTATAACCAAGGGAAGTGTAAACCTGAAAAGCTTTCTTAGCTGTGACTTTGAACACTCAGTCAGGTAAGAGAAGGAATTAGGAGATAGGCTGAGCAGTGGCTCATATTTTTTGTCTGCTTGCTAGTATTAAAGGTTAGTACTCAGGATTTAGAGATGGTTTCCGTGTCTAATGATGGCCTCCTCTTTGTGTTTGTGACTTACAAAGGCTCTTTACTTCATACGTTTTTATTGCCATATCCCTTTCTCAATTCAACATGCCTGGTTCTCTAGATATTCTCCAAAGTAAATATGCAATCTCTAAATATTGAAAATGCAGTAAAATAAATTGTTTAGTACAGACAGTCTGATTGCTAATTTTCTTTAAATGTTAGGAAAATTTTTCCCCAAATTAATTTTTGATACAATTTTGTTTTGTAGGTGAGAGAAACATAAATGATATTTGACATATCACTTGTATCTTCAACAGGAGTGGTAAATTTTAACAATATAAAAAATGTACATGACTAGGAAAGAAAGTTACTCTGAATTGTTTGCAGCTAGCCTTTCATGGAGGTATAGTAGAGGTTAAATAATTTCTCTAAATTTCCTCCAGTTATAAAGTCTAGAATCCCATTGGCTCTTGAGCTGTTCCCTAGTTAAATCTTTTTTTTTATTCTAGTCACATCAAATCATTTTCTTCTCCTCTCAAGGATTTTCCAAACTTTGAATGATTCCCCTTCTAAAGGAAATATTCCAATGTCTTCATCTCTATCGGATTTTCTTATACTTCTTAGTCTTCTTTCCTTCTCTATTTTTCTTAAGCAAAAACCCTTCAGATGGTTTGTTACCAGGTCAAGAGATAACACTGTACTGAAGCACCAAATTTGTCACAGTTAAGGCTAACATAGGAAGATGAAAGGAAAGTTGTATCAGAAGGTAGATGTTCACAGTCAGAGAAGATGACAGGCTGGCAACATGCTCTGAATCCCTGGAAGAAATAAAAATATCAATGGTAAATTTAATAATGAAAAGAACAATTGGGTCACAGTCCATAACCAACATGTAAACTTAATATTTAATAGTCTAATGCTCCACATACTTACAACCTCTGAGTTTGGGACTATATAAAACAACACTGCTCTCCCTCAAAACGTTGTTGTCTAAGTGGGAAAATCCTAGGCTGAAAGACTGTGATTCCCATCAGAGAGAGCGTTCCATCTATTATTTTGTTGTTTCTTTTCAGTGATGCTGAATCAAACCTCAATCACAGAATTTCTCCTTCTGGGAGTAACAGACATCCAAGTACTGCAGACTTTTCTCTTCGTGGTTTTCCTAGCAATTTATTTTGCCAATGTGACTGGGAATGGAGCCATCCTGATGGTTGTCATCTCTGATCCAAGACTCCATTCCCCTATGTATTTCTTCTTGGGAAATCTCTCATGTCTAGATATCTGCTACTCCACAGTGACACTGCCAAAGATGCTGGAGAACTTCCTCTCTACACACAAAGCAATTTCTTTCTTGGGGTGCATCAGCCAGCTTCACTTCTTCCACTTTCTGGGCAGCACTGAGGCCATGTTGTTGGCTGTAATGGCCTTTGACCGCTTTGTGGCTATCTGTAAACCACTTCATTACCCTCTAATCATGAATCATCAGCTCTGTACCCAGATGGCTATCACTATCTGGACCATTGGGTTTTTCCATGCCCTGCTGCACTCCATAATGACCTCTCGCTTGAACTTCTGTGGTTCCAACCATATCCATCACTTCTTCTGTGATGTTAAGCCATTACTGGAGTTGGCCTGTGGGAACACTGAGCTCAACCAGTGGCTGCTCAATACTGTCACAGGGACCATTGCCATGGGCCCATTCTTTCTAACACTTCTCTCCTATTTCTACATTATCACCCATCTCTTCTTCAAGACCCGTTGTTGCAGCATGCTTCACAAAGCACTGTCCACTTGTGCCTCTCACTTCATGGTAGTTATTCTTTTCTATGCTCCTGTTCTCTTCACCTATATTCGTCCTGCTTCAAGCAGCTCTGTGGACCAGGACCGGATCATTGCCATCATGTACAGTGTGGTCACTCCTGTACTAAACCCACTGATCTATACGTTGAGGAATAAGGAAGTAGAGGGAGCCTTGAGTAGAGTGATCAGAATGAGGTTCTAACATGAAGAAATCTAGAGCATTCTTATGAGGCATAAATAAATTGGCAATGAGAAAGTTAAGATGTGAAATTGTACTGCTTCTCAAATTGTTTACAATATATGTAACAGAGGGAACTGAATAAAGGAAAAGTAAATGGAAAAGTCTAGTACAGTTGTGTCAAACAATGCATTCCTAGGTAATGTGATGAAAACTTAAACAAATGAGACACTAGCCATGGAATCCTAATGTTAAATTTGGTTCTGGAATATCAGTGGATACAACTGATT
Organism: Equus przewalskii; assembly: GCF_037783145.1. Classification (NCBI taxonomy): domain Eukaryota; kingdom Metazoa; phylum Chordata; class Mammalia; order Perissodactyla; family Equidae; genus Equus; species Equus przewalskii. The sequence continues at coordinate 29,349,172 of NC_091849.1, forward strand.
TGTTACATATTCTTACATGCCCTTAGTGAAATCAAGTATAGAAATATGCCTAAATTATCCATGTATTTGGTAGGTGGATAATACTAAGGTCTTTTTATCTGTGTGGACTCTCTAAGGTAAGATTTTAATATGAGCAATAAAATTATTATGCTATTATATATTAAGGATTTTAATTTAGGGTTATGAATATTCAATTGAAAAGGTAAATGTTAACTCTCAGATGAGTTACAGGAAATTTTTAAGCAGTATTTCATGATTTCTTTTTCTTCAAGCAGGGAGGCAAGTAAGTAATTAAACCAAATAATATTGTAATCCTAATTAACAGAGATAAAATAACCAATGGTTTATAGAAAGAGTTTTGGAACCTCTATCTCCAGAGATGTTTTATAAATCAACTAGGCAAACTCTCAAGGATTACTGTAAAATATTCTCAAAAAAGGAGGCAGATTGAAAACCTCTCAGGAATCCCTTTCTAGCTCCTTAGTGTGTTATTTTATCTTCAGTCTTTGGTCATGGAAAATGATCATTTTGAAAACTCTTTCTATTTTTTTGTTTTGTTTTCAACTTCTGCATTTATTTTCACAGAATGTAACATGATGTAATATGATATAACACCAATGAAATGTAAAGAATTCATCAGAATTTTGTTTTGTTTTAATTACTTGCCACAAAACCAAATTTATAGATTTGCTTTCGTGCAGTATCTGTGGCACATTTTAAGTGAGAGTTGCTTCTCCTGCCTCACAGCATGTTCTGCTTCCTGTTCCTTCAATTGTTCAGCTTCTCCAAAGGAGTGGGTAATCTCATGTTAATATTAATTAGTACACGGAAATGGCACAGACTTTGTAGTCCATGCATCCGGATTGGAAATCCAGCTCTCCCACTTGCTAGCATCAGTTAGGGAAGACAATGAGAGTTCTGCATAAGCAACTAAAGAACAGTAAACCCTTTTGACTTCCCTCAGAGGGCTGTTATTATGTTCATTTGACCTAATAACATGTAAAGCAATGAGAAGTGTCGGTTTATTTGATTCCCCAAGCCTCCATCAAGCATAGTTACAAAGATCAGACTTCTGCAAAACACTTATTTTTTTCACAATGCAATTTTTTTTCTTATGATAAAAATGACATGCTTATTACAAGGAAGTCAAATAATAAAAGTTGCATGATAGAGAAAGTAAGAGACCATTCTCTAACTTAATTTTAAAAAACAATTTTCTGTAGCATCCATAATGACGACAGGGAGACCTTAAACTAAAAGATTTTATCATTCTTATGGTTAAAAATATCTGCCAGATAAGCCAAATCTAGATAAAAATTCTGTTCTGAATAAATGTCCCAAATATGAAACTTTTTAAGAAAAATTGGACTTCTGAAATCCAGATTGATTCTATATGGTTGATAAACTCTTCATTTTACGCCCCCATTTCCAACAAGAATTTTCTTTTAAATCAATGATACAGAGCCCTGCTTTTGATTACTTCTGAGGGCTTTTTTGACTGTGGATTCTCACTGTTATTGGAAACTCTCTACTGACAAGCTTGCCTGTGTAAAGTGCAATGAATGATAAGAATTCAGGGGCTTCCTTCATCACTAAAGTATCAAAACCAGATCCATCACCAAACATCAGAGAAGCTCCATCTGAGCTGAGTGTGAAGCTTTTCTTTACAAAGTTTTGTTTAAAAAAAAGCAAAAACTTTTATCACTTCCAAAACTTCAATAACCTTAATAGTTTACAAAGAAAACTCATAAAATAGGAATTTTCTGATAACATCAGCTTGAGCAGGGCAAACAGAAAAAGATATGGCACATTGAGAGATGTCTGCGGTTTCACCCAGTTGTGCCCTGAAGAGTAATGGCAAGGCTGCTGTTCTCGATGATCTACTTCTAAGTATTTTGAAGAAATATCAACTACTGCTGAATAAATGTAATCTTTAACAAAGAAATAGGTTCCAGTTTTCCCTCAATTCCCTTCCATAAACCACATGCCCCATTTCCAGGGCACCTGCCTTCACTAATGCTCCTCCATCAGGCTTCTTTTGTTTGGCAATTTGAAAGCAACTTTATAGTGTGCTATAACAAAAGATTTTTGTGAATTAGCGAATCCTAATTTATAAACGTTCCAGCTTTTTCAAGTTGAGTCCTCCTCACACAAAGAACAGAAAAACTCACATCTTATTTTGACACATTTTCAGAATGAACAGAGCTAAGGTGTTCTTTCAATTTGGCTGACTTCATATTTCTGTTTACAAGAATTTCTCCACACTGAAAACACTGTGGCTTTTGTATTCCATCATATTCATGAATGCAGCTGAAATACTAACATACGTAATTTTCATCACATTTTCTTATCTTTGGCATTTCAACTTAATTGGGTCTACAAAATACAAAGTAAAGCTAAAATGAAATATTTATTCCATTGACTTTATTGGAAATAAATTTTCCATGATTTTAAAGAAATTTGATATGTCTACAAAGAATAAGAAATTATGCATTCATTTAAAAAATACAAGATATATTAAAATCTTACTGAATATTTAAAATTAGATATTGTTGAAAATAGATATTTTTTAAATTATGACAATTGGCAAAATAAAACTGGTTTTATAATTTGTCCAAAGTTTAAATTCTTTCATGAATTTCAGATTTAGACACCAGAGTTAGACACCAGGTTAGTTTAGGTATAGCAGTTCAGACAGTACTTTAGAAGAAGTGACCTGCCTGAAATTCACCTACCACTGCACATGCATTCTGGTGACCTTCCTAGAAACCGTTCTCAGTTTTCTCATGAAGTGTTTTTAGATACGCAGAATTTTCAGGAAATAATAATGTAAGAACAGCGCTTGTACCAGTGGAGTACCAAAGGGAGGACAATGGGAGCAGTCTGCCTTAGGTGCAGGCGGTAAGGGAGTTCATTGCCTGCAGAGAATTTTAAAACAATAAGAAACCAACTCAAGTTCGTCTGTTATTATAACAGAAATAGAAAACACATGCATATTATTATTATTGTTATACAATATAATAACTATGCATTGGTTATATTATATTGTATTATAACCATGCACTAAGTGTAAATAAGTCAGTAACAAAATATTCCTCCACACCCCACAAAAAAAATCTTTTGTTGGTCTAAGTTGCAATTGCTGCAGTTACTTCTCAGTCTTAATAACATGTCTGTAAGCCTTCAGTTAGCACATTTTCATTACTTAAACTTGCATAAACATATTCTACGTAGAAGTTAATTCAAAGAACTCTCTGTTAAACTGTGGATGCTGGACAGACTCAGACTCAGCTGGACAGACTCAGACTCAGATACCAGCTACTTGCCTTTGTTTAAACTAGAGAAAGTTTGTAACAATTCGGAGTCACTTCCTGACTGTAGTTGGTTTCTCTAACCCCTATGGTACTTTGAAACAATAGATTACAAATTATGACAGTACAGTGACTTTAAAGACAAATAAACAGAATTTGACTTACTTCAATTACATACTCTGTGTCCTTTTAGAGTTTTTATTTTTGTTCAAATTTTAAAGTAGTAAAACAATGTGAACTGTGAGGTATCATTTTTTTGTGTTTGGTAAGTAAAACTTTTCATTCATGTGTGAAATATTATACTGAACATTATCTTTAAATTTGAAATTCATTCTTTCATATTAACATTTTTTAATTTTTATTAAACTGGAATGTTATTCCTTATTACTACAACAGTCCGACATGTGGGGACAAGTTTTTCCTTTATTCCAAAAATACTTTAATATAATTTTCAAATATCATTCCTTACTTTTTCCTTTTGTGTACTATAATATTCATTTTATTTTTAATATTTCTTGTTTCCATTTGTTTGGCATGAATGTATATTCAAATTTCAATAAAAGAACATTTTACTGCCTGTACTTCCTTTCAGGTCATAATTATTGTGAATTTCATTTTGTTATTGAGTAAGGGCTTGCAACATGATGTGCACAGAAGCCAACACAATGGCACTCTAGCTTTTGAGAGAAGAAAGGCTTTATTGAAAGACTGGTCTGTAAGGAGACAGTAGGCAAGGCTCTCAAATCTGTCTCACTGATTCAGGGCCCAGGGCAAAATTTATAGGATCAAAGGAAGGGAGTTCTGAAGTGTGGAGATAGATGATCGAAGAAGTGAGGTAATTGATGATCTGAACAAAGGTAGTCAAGCTTCATGGTTCTTCATAGGACACATGTTTACACAATGGTGGTATTAGGATGATCTGGGGAGTGGAATTTTCAGTCCCTTGATGTCAAAAATGTCATTTATGAGACATCTGTTCAGGCCCAGTTGAAGAGTTGGTGATCTCAGCCAGCCTGAACTGGACGAGGGGCGACACTCAGATCCTGAAAAACAACACTCAATGGTCCTAGTTGGCCCATGTTTACAAATCCATGATTATTACTGAAAATAATTGTATCATACAAAAGGAGGGTGTAAAAAATGGTCCATTCTGGATGTCAAATATGTTTAGCTCACCGTCAGTTTGTTCAAACATCTGTGTGTGCATGACTTTACCTCATATGTAAACAATGTCCGAAAAGGGCATACAAAGAGAAAACCAAATAAACTAAATAACTGGTGCTAACTCCACAACATATAACACTGTAGATAACCCATATAGTATCCCTGTGTCATCTGTTAGCAGAAATAAGATGTTTCTTTAAACAGTTCTCTCCACCACCAGAGAGTTGGAACTTGCCTTGTACCCTGCAACCCAGGTACCTATTACAAAAGGCTGCACCACCTTAACACAAAGTTAGGAATTCTTATTTAAACTGTCTCATTGTGCAAAACTTTTTAAAATACAATACTATTTTTTATTGTGTAAAATACCTAAAACATAAAATGTCATTTTAACCATTTTCAGTGTACAATTCAGCGGCATTAATCACATTCACAAGTAGTGCAACCATCACCACTATCTACTTCCAACATTTTTCATCATCCTAAACAGAAACTGTACCCAGTAAGCAATAACTCTTCACTCTCCCTCTCACCCCTGTGTAGTGTAAGCCCTGACAGTTGGCTGTGTATTTCTCCCTTCAGTTCTGTTTATTTTGGCTTCATATATTTTGAGACTTTCTTGTTAGGTGTGTATATGTTTATAATTATTATATCTTCTTGATGAAGTGACACTTTTATCAATATTTAGTATTCTTATTTGCCTCTTTAAATCTTTTTGACTTAAAATCTATTTGGTCTAATAATAACATAGCCATCCTTGATCTCCTTTAGTTGCCATTTGCATGGAAAGTCTTTTTCTACCCTTTCATTTTCAACCTCTCATGCGTTTGTATCTAAAATGAGTCATTTGTAGATAGCACATAGTTGGATCTTTTTTTATCCATTCTTCCAATCTTTGCATTTTAATGAGTTTAATCCGTTTACATTTAAAGTAATTACTAATAAAGAAAGACTACTTCTGTCACTTTTTTATTTGTGTTCTGTATGTCTTATATGCCTTTTGTTCCTCAATTCCTCCATCACTATCTTTTTTTCTATTTAGCTAATTATTTTAGTACACTATTTGATTCCATCCTTCTTCACTTTTCTGTATAATTTTTAGGGTTTTTTTAGTGATTACCTTAAGGCTTAAAATTAGCATCTTAAACTTTTAACTATGTAGTTTGAATAATACTAACTTATTTTCAATAGTATACAAACACTCTAATCCTATGCATCTCAATCCCTCCCCTTTTATAATGTTATTGTCAAAGATTACATCTTTATAAGTTGTATACTGTCTTAGTCATTTCAGGATACTATAACAAATTACCACAGACATTAAACAACAAACATTTGTTTCTCACAGTGCTGGGTGCTGGGAAGTCAAAGATCTAGGGGCCAGCAGATTCAGTGTCCAGTGAGAGCCCTCCTCCTAGTTTCCAGGTGGCCATTTTCTCACTAAATCTCACATAGTGGAAAGAGAATGAGGGAGCTCACTGGGGTTTCTTTTATGAGAGCACTAATCTTATTCATGAGGGCTCCACCACAAGGAAGAAAGAAGAGTTACGAATTAAAAGTACAATAACACCAGCTTTTATATTTACCTACATAGGCACCCTGCTAGTGTTCTTTATTTCTTCATATGGCTTCAACTTGCTATCTAGTGTACTTTCATGTCAGCCTGAAGTATTCCGTATAGCATTTCTTGTAAGACATATCTCCCAGTGAGAAACTCCCTTCACTTTTATCTCAGAATGTCTCAGTTTCTCCTTCATTTTTGAAGGATAGTTTTGCCAGATATAAAATCTTGGTTGCTGGGGGCTGACCCCTTGGCTGAGTGGTTAACTTGGTGCACTCTGCTTCAGTGGCCTTGGGTTGCCAGTTCAGATCCCAGGCACGGACCTACACACTGCTCATGAAGCCATGCTATGGCGACATCCCACATAGAAGAACTAGAATGATTTACAACTAGGATACACAGCTATGTACTAGGGTTTTGAGGATCATCTCACTGCCTTCTGGCCTCCATGGTCTCTGCTGACACATCAGCTGTCAACCTTATTGAGAACCCCTTGCATATGATAAATTACTTCTCTCTTGCTACTTTCAAGACTCTCTTTGTATTCAGCTTTCAACAATCTGACTATGTATTTTGTTGTGGATCACTTTGAGGTTATCCTACTTGGAATTCATTGAGTGTTTGGATGTGTGAATGCATGTCTTTCATCAAATTTGGGAAGTTTGGGCAATTATTTCTTCAAATATTCTTTCTGCCCCTTTCTCTCTTTCTTCTTGTACTAGTACTCCCATGATGGGGATGTTCATATGCTTGATGATATCCCACAGGTCCCTACACTCTGTTCAATTTTTTAGTTCTTTTTTCTTTCTAATCCACAGACTGGATAATTTCAATTGTCCTATCTTCAAGTTCACTAATTCTTTTGCCAGCTCAGATCTGACATTTAATCCCTCTAGTGAATTTTTCATTTTAGTTATTGTACTTTTCAACTACAGAATTTTTATTTGGTTCCTTTTTAAATCCTATCTCTTTATTGATATTTTTATCTTGTTCATATGTTTTTTCCTGATTTCCTTTAGTTCTTAGTCTATGGTTTTCTTTAGTTCTCTGAGTGCATTTAAGGCAGTTGATTTAAAATCTTTGTCGTATAAATCTAATATCTGGGCTTCCTCAGGTATGGTTTCTGTCAATTTATTTTCTTCCTTTGAATAGGCCATACTTTCCAATTTGTTTGCATGCTTTGTGATTTTTTTTTGGAAACTAGCCACTTGAACATGTGGTAAATCTGGAAATCAGATTCTCCTCCTTCCTGAGGGTTTGCTGTTCTTGATTGTTGAAGACGTAGCTTGTGTACAGCCAGTGTTTTGCTCAATTTCTTTGAACTCCAGGAACTTAAAAAACCACATGTCCCAGTCTTTGCAGATTAACTCTGTGCTGGAGCACTCCTTTAACACTTAGCTGAGCCATTTACAATTCTGCCTCAGCCTTCACTTTCTCCTTGCAATAAGCCTATAGATCAGCCAATGGTAAATGCTTAGATTCTTCTCAGGTCTTTTCTAAGCCCATGTCCCGTCCTGTCCCAGTAGAAATGGGAAATATTGAATGCTCTAATTTCTCAAAGAAACTTGCTCCCTAGCTTCTTCTCTCAAGTTTTAGGTGATCTATTGTATGTCTCAACTATAATCTTTTTTCCCAAATGAATGCAGGTTTTTTCTATCTCTCTACAACATTTCAATCAGCATCACAGCTTTTCTACGTTGCATGGGTTCTGAGTTAGGCAACACAGAGATAAATGCCCTGTGTCAGTCTTTCAGGTAGTCTCTGGAGAGCTTAGAACAGACAAACATGATAATTTATACATGAGATTCACTCTCTCCTTCTAGAATCAAGGACCAGGATCTCACACTAGGAACACGGACTTCCATCTTCAAGAATGCTGCTGAGGTAGGGAGGAGGTAGAGCAAGGACAAGTGAAAAAATCACAAAGCTTTTCCATCACATTTAAGTTTCCTTTTTCTTTATTGAGCATTCACTTTGTTGCTATAAACTTTTAACCATTTTTTAGAGTTCTGACACAGTTGGATCTAATAGTTACTGCTTGTTTTCTCAGTGCTTCTATGGAGGGATGGGTGTTTGAAACTGTGTTTCTTGCTATTTTACTGATATCCCCAAAACTTTAAAAAACAATGAAAGTAACTCACCTCTTTCCACATAATGATCAACAAACAATCCTCAACAAGAAACGCTGTAAAGCAACATAGACATATGAGTCATCAACAATATGGCATCACTGTTGGATGGGTGAACAAGCAGTAGACATAGAGTTGCCTCACGGTTGGATGACTTCATCAATTATCAGATTAAGTATATAAACTATTAACATTTTTGAAGTAATAATGAGTATAAACAATATTTTGAGACAGATGATGTAACTCTAACATGACATGAAAATTGTACATATTTTGTATTGATGGCAAAGTCACAAGTACTGCCAATATCATCTTGATTTGCTGTCAAATTCATGATTTAAGCAATTGTTAAATTTAAATAGTAAATAAAGATGTAAATTTCCATATTCAAGATCATGAACCTCTAGATCTAGGTTAAGAACTCTTGCCTTAGAACAGAATTTAAGAGGAAGGAGACACATTGCATGATTAACACACATGGTCTAGATAATCTGACAAAACTGACTGCAAATTACAAAGTTGTAATTGTTTAAGTATATGAATTTCTCCAAGTGTGTTAACTTCAATCTCCTCAGTTTGAAGTGGGATTGCAATAGTAACTGCTTACATTTTTGTGGGAAGTAAATGATATACAGTTTATAAAGCACATAGCACATCACGACTCATAGCACTCTCTCAAATATTCACCACAATTATCCTTTTATGTCTAAAATCAGTAGGCAAAATATCACAGAACAAGCTTCAAAAGAGGCCTGTAGTAAAATTATTTAGTACAAAATCATAGCCACAGAAATAGTAAAGAACAAAACGCTAGAAACACTAGGCTAGTCTAAGCCTGAGATGGTGACGCCACACCTGCTGATTGCAGCTCACCACTGCCATCCTGTGGCAGCAAGCTGGCACTGTTACACCTTCCTGATGAAAGGAACCTACAGGTCGGCTTTGTGATCTATTTCAATTTTAGTTTGTAGCACCTTTTGCAGAAAAAATGTGATTGAATAATTAAAATAGAAATTACTTTAATTCAGCCTAATGAATATACTAAAGCTAATATACACATGGTAACATCCAACCATGGAAAGAAAAATTAAGATTAGAGTTCACCATGCATACATGAGTACAATTGCTTAAAATTTCAGTAAAGTATCAGTTTATGACACAGTTGGATAATATCTTAAAGAAAACACTGATTTTCTAGGGTTAAGAGGAAAGAAGGAGCTAATGCAAACTGAGACCAAAATTAGCAGAAGGAAGGAAATAACAGAGATTAGAGTAGAAATAGATCAATAGAGAATTTTTAAAAGTAGAAAAGTTCAACAAAACTAATAGTGGTTTTTCTGAAAAAGTAAACAAAATCAACAAATCCTTAACTAGATAACCTAAGAAAAGAAGAGAGAAGACTGAAATAAATAAAATCAGAACCGAAAGAGGAGACATTACAGTGGATGCTTCAGAAATAAAAAGAATCATATGGGACTATTACGAACAATTATGCACCAACAAACTGGATAATCTAAAAGAAATGGATGAATTCTTGGTCAAGATGGCAGTGTAGGCAGACTCTGAACTCATCTCCTCCCACCAACACAAGATTACACCTACTATTGGAAAAATTAACCTGTAGGGAAAACTGAAAACTGGATAAAAAGAACCCCCACAACAATGGATCATCCTGACCAATGGAGAAGAGGCAGAAATTCCTCCTGGAAAGGAAAAAACCACCTTCACAAGCAACAGAGCTTCACAGCTGGCTGGGCGGGAGACACCCCAAGTTATGCAGCCCTCCCTGCAGAATTGGGCTCCTGAGCGGGGGCCCATTACTGCTATAAGCATCCTTCAGACTCAGTACAACTGAGATGAGTGTCCTACTATCTGGCTTTGCTGGCTGTTAACTGCAGCAGGGATTAACACCAGAAAAGCTATTGGACAAAAGCCAACAAAACTCAGATCTTAAAAGGCCCATGCACAAATTCACCCATTTCAGAGAGCAACCTAAAATCACCAGAAAGAAGGCTGCACAGTCATTTGGTGAAAAGAGACTCACCTGGTAGGCTCTAGGTGCATCTCAGAGACTGACACATTGATAGTGGCCATTGTCGTGACCTACTACAGGCATGCTGACATGGACCCTGGCAGGCACCATTGAAGTTCTTCCCCTGGCCTGTTAGCCCAGGAGTCTGCCATACTCACTAGAGTGCAGATTTAATCCAATTCAGCCAAGGCAGGCAGCCCGCCCTAGGGACCAGCCCCAACCAACTGTAGGCTCTCAGGCTACTTGTCAGCCTGCACAGACTGGGTGCCTTGATCCTCTACAGGCAGGTGAGTGTGTCTGTCTCTGTGGGCCAGGGCTAGTGTGAGGATCAGGTGAACTGTGGGGGGCATTGGTGGAGAGGTGGGGGCCTCTGCAGTGGGGCTGACTGGATATGATCCTTGGGGTCGGGAAGTGTGCATGCCCAGGACTGTGTTGTCCATGTGTGTGGAGCTATGGGGAGTGAGGCTTATCAGTGGCAGAAGACCTGTGCTTCACAAAGAGTCTCCGCCCCACCTACCAAAGCCTGAAACACTTGGATGTTCCTGTGGCCAGCCCCACTCAGCTGCAATCCTAAAACAGCTGACAACAGCCTGGTAGGCCTGAGGCCTACAGCAACTGTAAGCCCCTGAGCCTATCAACCAGCTACACTGTGTACATACCCAATTAACAGGAAAACTGCAACAGGAGTGTGCTATTAGACCTTGTAGCCAATAGTACTGGGGCTCCCCAAACCCAATTTACAAACAGCCAGCCAGGGAGGGAAAGCCTAGACTCCCTGGGTACCTGCAGTAAGAGCAACCCTGCCACAGCAGAAGGACACAAGAGCCAAAACAGGGGTCACTCCTGGATCATTTGGACTTGTGCTGAGAGGGAAGCACACTGCTGGGACTCAAAAGGCATCTCTTATATAAGGCCACTTCTCCAAGATCAGGAGACATAGCCAACTCATCTAATACATAGATATAAGCACTGAGAAAGAGACATAATAAAGGAGGCAAAGGAATACATTCCAAGCAAGGCAACAGGACAAAACCCCAGGAAAAGAACTAAATGAAACAGAAATAAGCAATCTACCTGACAAAGAGTTCAAACAAAAACTCATAAGGATGCTTATGAGTTGGGAGAAGACTGTATGAACACAGTGAGAATGTCAACTAAGAATTGAAAAATATAAAAAGAACCAATCAGAAATGAAGAGTATAATAATGGAAATGAAAAATTGACTAGAGGGACTCAATAGCAGGGTAGATGATACAGAAGAATGGATCAGTGAGCTGGAGGAAAGACTAGAGGAAATCACCCAAGCTGAACAGATAAAGGAAAAAAAGAAATAGACAGAATCAGAACAGTCTAAGGGAACTCTGGGGCAATATCAAGCACACTAACATTAATATTATAGATGTCCCAGGAGAGAGAGACAAAGGGGCAGATAATCTATTTGAAGAAATAATAGCTGAAAACTTTCCTAACCTAAGGAGGGAAACAGACATCCAAGTACAAAAAGTGCAGAGAGCACCAAAAAAGAGAAGCTCAAAGACATCCAAATTAAGACACATTATAATTAAAATGTCCAAAATTAAAGATAAAGAGAGAGTCCTAAAGGCGGCAAGAGAAAGGCAACAAGCGACATACAAAGGAAAGCCCATAAGGCTATCTGTGGACTTTTCAGTTGAAACTCTGCAGGCTGGAAGACAGTGGCATGAAAAATTTGAAGTGCTGAAAGGAAAAACCTACAGCCAAGAATACTCTATCCAGCAAGGTTGTCATTCAGAATTGAAGGAGAGATAAACAGCTTCCCAGACAAGCAAAAATTAAAGGAGTTTATCACCAAGAAACTCATTCTACAGAAATGCTGAAGGAACTTTTTTTTTTTTTAAAGATTTTATTTTTTTCCTTTTTTTCCCCAAAGCCCCCTGGTACATAGTTGTATATTCTTTTTTTTTTTTTCAGTTTTTTTTTTAATTGAGTTATTGATAGGTTACAATCTTGTGAAATTTCAATTGTACATTAATGTTTGTCAGTCATGTTGTAGGTGCACCACTTCACCCTTTGTGCCCACCCCCCACCCCACCTTTCCCCTGGTATCCATTAAACTGTTCTTGGTCCATAGTTTTAAATTCCTCATATGAGTGGAGTCATACACAGATTATCTTTCTCTTGCTGGCTTATTTCACTTAACATAATTCTATCAAGGTCCATCCATGTTATTGCAAATGGAATGATTTTGTTCTGTTTTGCAGCTGAGTAGTATTCCATTGTATATATGTACCACATCTTCTTTATCCATTCGTCTGTTGCTGGACACTTAGGTTGCTTCCACGTCTTGGCTATTGTAAACAGTGCTGCAATAAACATTGGGGTGCACAGGACTTTTGGGATTGCTGACTTCAGGCTCTTTGGATAAATACCCAGTAGTGGGATGGCTGGATCGTATGGTAGTTCTATTTTTAGTTTTTTGAGGAATCTCCATACTGTTTTCCATAGTGGCTGCACCAGTTTGCATTCCCACCAGCAGTGTATGAGGGTTCCTTTTTCTCCGCAACCTCTCCAGCATTTGTTGCTATTAGTTTTAGATATTTTTGTCATTCTAACGGGTGTAAGGCGATATCTTAGTGTAGTTTTGATTTGCATTTCCCTGATGATCAGTGATGATGAGCATCTTTTCATGTGCCTATTGGCCATCAGTATATCTTCTTTGGAGAAATGTCTGTTCATGTCTCCAGCCCATCTTTTGATTGGGTTGTTTGATGTTTTGTGGTTGAGTTGCGAGAGTTCTTTATATATTAAGGATATTAAGCCTTTGTCAGATATATGACTTGCAAATACTTTTTTCCAGTTAGTGGTTGTTTTTTTGTTTCAATCCTGTTTTCATTTGCCTTGAAGAAGCTCTTTAATCTGATGAAGTCCCATTTGTTTATTCTTTCTATTGTTTCCCTTCTCTGAGAAGGCATGGTGTCCGAAAAGATTCTTTTAATACTGATGTCAAAGAGTGTACTGCCTACGTTTTCTTCCAGAAGCCTTATGGTTTCAGGTCTCACCTTTAGGTCTTTAATCCATTTTGAGTTTATTTTGGTGAATGGTGAAAAAGAATGGTCAATTTTCATTCTTTTACATGTGGCTTTCCAGTTTTCCCAGCACCATTTGTTGAAAAGACTTTCTTTTCTCCATTGTACGCCCTCAGCTCCTTTGTCAAAGATAAGCTGTCCATAGATGTGTGGTTTTATTTCTGGGCTTTCAATTTTGTTCCATTGATCTGTGCACCTGTTTTTGTACCAGTACCATACTGTTTTGATTACTGTAGCTTTGTAGTATGTTTTGAAGTCAGGGATTGTGATGCCTCCCGTTTTGTTCTTTTTTCTCAGAATTGCTTTAGCAATTCGGGGTCTTTTGTTGCCCCATATGAATTTTAGGATTCTTTGTTCTAATTCTGTAAAGAATGTCATTTGGGATTCTGATTGGGACGGCATTGAATCTGTAGATTGCTTTAGGTAGAATGGACATTTTAACTATGTTTATTCTTCCAATCCATGTACATGGAATGTCTTTCCATCTCCTTATGTCATCATCCAATTGAAGGAACTTATTTAAGTGGGAAAGAAAAGACAACAAATAAGGATAAGAATATTATCACCAAAAAAAGGCAATAAAATCACTGGTAAAGGCAAAAATATAGTAAAGGTAGCAGATCAACCACATATGAAGATAATATGAAGGTTAAAAGACAAAAGTACTAAAATTATCTATTTCAAGGATAAGAGGGTAATGGATAGACACACACAAAACAAGAGATTAGACATGATTTCAAAAACATAAAATGTGGGAGGAGGGGAGTAAAACAGTAGAGCTTTTAGAAAGAGGTCAAGCTAAAGAGACTATCAACTCAATATAGATTGCTATATACGTAGAATATTATATAGGAACCTCACAGTAATCACAAACCAGAAATGTATGATAAATAAACAAATAAGTAAGAGGAAAGAAATCAAACATATTACTAAAGAAAGCCCTTAAACTAAAAGGGAAGAGAGAAAGAGAAGAAGAAAGGAACAGAGAAGAATTACTAAAATGCCCAGAAAAAGAAAAGTAGCAAAATGTCAATTATATATTTATCAATAACTACTTTAAGTGTCAATGGACTAAATGCTCCAATAAAAAGGCATAGAGTGCCCAAGTGGATAAAAAAAACAAGACCCATACATATGCTGCATACAAGAGACACACTTCAGATCTAAAGACACTCACAAACTGAAAGTGAAAGGGTGGAAAAAGATATTCCATGCAAATGGCAAAGAAAAGAAAGTGGGGGTAGCAATACTGATATCAGACAAAATAGACTTTAAAACAAAAACTGTAACAAGATAAAAAGAAAGTCACTACATAATGGTGAAGGGAACAATCCAACAAGAGGACACTACGCTTTTAAATATCTATACAACTAACATAAGAGCAGTAAATATGTAAAGCAATTATTAACAGACATAAAAGGAGAAATAGACAGTAACACAATAATAGCAGGGGACTTTCCACTTACACCAATGGATAAATCATTCAAACAGAAGATCAATAAGGAAACACTGGCCTTAAAGGACACATTATACCAAATTAACTTAGTAGATATATATAGAACATTCCATCCAAAAACCACAGAATACACATTCTTTTCAAATGCTCATGGAATATTCTCCAGGAATGATCACATATTAGGCCACAAAACAAGTCTCTATAAATTTAAGAAGATTGAAATAATACCAAGCATCTTTTCTGACCACAAAGATATGAAACTAGAAATCAACTACAGGAAGAAAATCAGAAAAGCCACAAAAATGTGGAAATTAAACAAAATGCTACTGAACAACGATGGGGTCAATGAAGAAGTCAAAGGAGAAATCAAGAAATACTTGGAGACAAATGAAAATGGAAATACAATATACCAAAATCTATGAGATATAGCAAAAGCAGTTCTAAGAGGCAAGTTTATAGCAATTCAGGCCTACCTCAACAAACAAGAAAAATCCAGAATAAACAATCTAACAGTGCACCTAAAGAAACTGGAAAAAGAAGAAGAAACAAAGCCCAAAATCAGCAGAAGGAAGGAAAGAATAAAAATCAGAGCAGGAAAAAATGAAATAGAGACTAAAAAACAATAGAAAAAATTAATGAAATCAAGAGCTGATTCTTTAAAAAGATAAAATTGACAAACCCTAAGCTAGACTCACTAAGAAAAAGAGAGAGAAGGCTCAAATAAATAAATCAGAAATTAAAGAGGAGAAATTACAACAGAACCTAAGGAACACAAAAGATTATAAGAGAATGCTGTGAAAAGCTATATGCCAACAACTTGGATAATCTAGAAGAAATGGATAAATTCTTAGACTCATGCAACCTTCCAAAACTTGCAAGAAGTAGAGGATTTGAATAGACTAATCACCAGTAAGGAGATTGAAACAGCAATCAAAAACCACCCAAATAATAAAAGTCCAGACAAGATGGCTTCCCTGGTGAATTCTACCCAATATTCAAAGCAGACTTAATGCCTATCCTTCCCAAACTTTTCCAAAAAAATTGAATAGGAGGGGAGGCTTCCTAACTCATTCTACGAAGCCAACATTAACCTGATACCAAAACCAGACAAGGACAACACACAAAAAAGAAAATTACAGGCCAATATCACTAATGAACATCAATGCAAACATCCTTAACAAAATACTACCAAATCGAATACAACAATACATCAAAAAGATCATACACCATGATCAAGAGGCTTTTATTCCAGGGATGCAGGGATGGTTCAACACTCACAAATCAATCAACGTGATACATCACCTTAACAAAATGAAGAGTAAGAATCACATGATTATCTCAATAGATGTAGAGAAAGCATTTGACAAAATAACAGCATCAATTTATGATTAAAAAAACACTAAATAAAATGGATATAGAAGAAAAATACCTGAAGATAATAAAGGCCACATATGACAAACCCACAGCCAATGTTATTCTCAATGGAGAAAAACTGAAAACTATCCCTCTAAGAACAGGAATCAGACAAGGATGCCCACTTTCACCACTCTTATTTAACATAGTATTGGAAGTCCCAGTCAGGGCAATGAGGCAAGAAAAAGAAATAAAAGGGATCCAAATTGGAAAAGAAGAATTGAAACTGTCACTATTTGCAGATGACATGATTTTATATATAGAAAACCAAAGAGAATCCACTAAAAAACTTTTAGAAATAATAAATGAATACAGTCAAGTCGCAGGATGCAAAATCAACATACAAAAATCAGTTGCATTTCTATACACAAACAATGAAGTAGCAGAAAGAGAAATTAAGGATACAGTCCCATTTACAATTGCAACAAAATGAATAAAATACCTAGCAATACACTTAACAGAAGAGGTGAAAGATCTGTACACCAAAAACTATAAAACATTCTTGAAAGAAATTGAAGAAGACACAGAGAAATGGAAAGATATTCCATGCTCTTGGATTGGAAGAATTATCATAGTTAAAATGTCCATACATCCTAAAGTAATCTACAGATTCAATGCAATCCGTATCAAAGTTCCAACAACATTTTTCACAGAAATAGAACAAAGAATCCTGAAATTTCGAGGTAACAACAAAAGATCCCGAATAGTCAAGGCAATCCTGAGGAAAAAGAACAAGCTGCAGATATCACACTCCCTGATTTCAAAATATACTACAAAGCCATAGTAACCAAAACAGCATAGTACCGGCACAAAAGCAGACACATAGATCAATGGAACAGAATCTAGAACCCAGATACAAACCCACACATTTATGAACAGTTTCGACAAGGAAGCCAAGAGCACACGATGGAGAAAGGAGAATCTCTTCAGTAAATGGTGTTGGGAAACCTAGACAGCCACATGCAAAAGAATGAAAGTAGACCATTATCTTACACCATGCACAAAAATCAACTCAAAATGGATTAAAGTCTTGAATGTAAGACCCGAAACCATGAAAATTCTAGAAGACAACATAGGCAGTAGGCTGTTTGACATCGGTCTTGGCAGCACATTTTCAAGTACAGTGTCTGACTGGGCAAGGGAAACAAAAGAAAAAATAAGTCGCTGTTGAGGCGGCCGCGTGTGGGCGAGTGTCGGCGCTGCTCTGCCGGGCCTGGCCAGGCTAGCCGCTGCTATCACCTGGCAGTGAGGGCAGGCTCTTGGGGCGGGCGGAATGGGCCCCGCCTAGGGCGGTGGGAGAAGCGGCTGCGCCCAGGAGGCTGGGGAGGCAGCACAGCGGCTCCTCACTCATCCCAGAGTGGAGACATCTACAGACCAAGTCATCAAGCCAGTCAATGTGGGAGCTCTATCGAAATGGGTTGGGAAGATACCTCCATATGTTTTACAAGACATGGCAGTGATTGCACCCATGCTTGCCAAACTTGGATATGACCCATATGCCAATCCACCTAACTATGGAAAACCTGATCCCAAAATTCTTGAAAATACTAGAAGGATCTATAAAGGAGAATTTCAGCTACCTGAATATCTTAAAGAAAAGCCTCAGCCTGAGCAAGTGGAGTAGCAGAGACAGGAGCCTCTTTCTTACGTGAGAGAAGACCGCTGCCTTTTCAACGGAAGGGAAATTTCTAGGACTGGCTGTGCCCTGCTGAGACCGGTGGAGTATACGTGCCATGGCCCACATCTCCTATTCATTTGCCAATCTCCTCCTGCTGAGAAAGAAGGTGGGGTGTCAGTCCACATCTGGGCCTTCCCGAGTGGCCTGCTTTCTGAGTACAGTGCTCGTGATCCTAATTACATGCATAACCCTGTGGATACGGAGCCAAGAGGGGATGTGTACGTTCTTCTGTTAAAACTGCTCTGCTCCTCATCTTTTCTTATCAGATTCTAATCTTTGGTTTCAAGGGGAGGGCTTAAAAGTGGGATTCTTAAAGCAAAATTGGGCAGTTTTGTCTTGAAATAGGTCGTCTGTATGTGTTCTAATGTTTTGTAGAACACTTGTCCCTGTTTAAATGTATTGATGTGGATAATATTAAATGTCTTAATTATTTAAATAATTCATTGTATTGTTTCTGAGAAGTTGGGGAATTACCATATACATTTACAACTTAATGACTTTTGTATTTTATTTTTCAAAATAAAAGCTTTAAATGTGAAAAAAAAAGAAAAACTAAACAAATGGGACTACATCATATCAAAAAGCTTCTGCACAGCAAAGGAAACCATCAACAAAATGAAAAGACAACCTACCAATTGGGAGAAGGTATTTGCAAACCATATATCAGATAAGGGGTTAATATCCAAAATATACAAAGAACTCATACGAGTCAACAACAACAAAAAACAACCCAATTAAAAAATGGGCGAGAGATCTGAACAGAGATTTCTCCAAAGAATATCTACGGATGGCCAACAGGCAAATAAAAAGATGCTCAACATCATTTGCTGTCAGGGAAATGCAAATCAAAACTACAGTGGTCGAAAATTAGCTGTCCTATCTGACACACAGGCTTTTTCATGTCTATGAAAATGTGGAAGAACGTAAAAGAAAATAAATCGAATCAAAAAGCCATGTGCTGATATTACAAAGAAAGTTCTTATATAATAAATTAAAAGATCAAAACAAGAGAAATTAGGAAAAATTTTTCAAGAAAATGACATTTATCAGCCCTCCAAGGTCAAAAATACATTTGTTTCTCTTTTATATTCTTAGTGCTCTGTGTAATGACTGAAATATGTAAGGGACTAGGACATCTACAGTAATGGAAAGAAGAAAATCATGAGAAAGGAGAAGAGAATAAAACTGGTTAAACCAGAGATGTTATGGGAGAGCTAAGAGAAACAACAGCCCTGGACTTTTTCTCTGAAATGTTCTTGACAGGTCACCCTACACTTTCTGCTCCCTAAGAAGCAGACTCCAAAACAACAGATTAATTGGTTACGCGAAGAGCTTTCCCTGTTGAAAAATCAAATATGCTTGGAGACTCAGGTCCTCAGAGACATTAAGAAGAGATCAAATCTAAGAGTACCTTCCTCATGAGGCATCCACTATGTAGAGAAAGAGGAAGATAAGCAAGTCATCAAATACCATCTGCCTTTATCACTGGTTATTTCTCCAAATAGAAAGACATTGCTCAGGTAATATCTCCTGGAAAACACTAAAAGAGCCACTAAGGTGAAATGAACCAAGGACTCTTCAACTGCAAAAATATATCAGGGTATGACTTTGTATTTTTTGTATATGTTCTAAAATATGATTATATTTCTGCATAGAATTTGGATTTATGCATGTATTTAATTGTATCTCTGGGTGTTTTTATATTTTTATGTTAAAGGTGTTTTCACTTTCATTGTTGTTTGTAGTGATATTTGTATGTATATACAATACATGATTTATGTATGACCTTAGATGAACCCGGAATCTGAGCATATTGGGCTATTTAGCTTTCTGTGCTTGTGTTTAGAAACGTAATATGTTAGTGTGTGGATCTGTGAAGGTTATGTATGCAGCTTTGAGATGTGCAAATGTGTTATGGTATAAGGGGATGAAGTTTGAGAGTCTATAAAATTCAGAAATAAGCAACCAAGAAAGACCTTATCATCTCCTCCCTGAGCATCTTTAAAAACTAGAGAGATCTTGACTCCTTTGGATAACTGAACTGTTTAACTGCCTCCTGGAGCTTGAAAGAGATGCTCTTTCAAATTTTCTCTCTCCTCCTTGAAAATCATGAAATGGCAAAATGATAGAGAAAGAAGAGAGTCTGAATAGATCAGGTAACTGAAAGAGGAGCTTGAAAAAGGGGGAAAAAAAGAGGAGAAAATTGGGTCAGAGAGGAGACAAGTGGAGAGGAAAAGAAAGAGCAAACGTGAAAGAAGGAAAGAAAAAGACAGAAATAGAAGGCCTCCAGAGGAAGAAGAATACAAGAGAAAATTCCCTTGTCTTGGAATGGGATTTTTCAACACTCTGAACATAGAACACATTCTGGCCTTGAGCAGGAAAACGTCTACTGGAAGGGAAATTCTGTCCCCAGTCTTTTGGGAAGGGTGAGAAAGGGAGAAAAAAGTGAAAAGGGGGCCAGAATGATCCAACCCTCACCCCAGGAGAAAGTGAAAAAAGAATTCAATGTGTTCCTGTGAAAGGTGGGCACCATCAGGAAAAGGTCAGGTGAGGGAACTAGGCTGAGAGAGCCAAACATTCACCCTGGCTTCCAAGAGTGGGCGAGGGCCAGGATGGACTCAGGGCTGTCCTGCATCAAAGCCCATGAGACCCTAAAAGAAATGCAGTTCTAATGCTTTGAACAGAGGCAGAGAGGCATCATTTTTGCCCTCTTCACAGTTCCATAATTGCAACTTTCCCTTGCCATTTCTTTCATCTTCCAGTCAGAAGGGATCTGTGCAGGATGTGCACGAACACGTCTGTGGTGACTGAATTCATTCTTGCAGGCTTCTCCCACCTGGCCAGCCTGCAGGGCTTGCTCTTCTCGCTCTTCCTCACCATCTACCTGCTCACTGTGGCAGGCAACCTCCTCATTGTGGTGCTGGTCTCAGCTGATTCTGCCCTCCGGTCCCCTATGTACTTCTTCCTTCGGATCCTCTCAGCTCTGGAGATTGGCTACACATCTGTAACTGTCCCCCTGCTGCTTCACCACCTCCTCACTGGTCAGCGCCACATCTCTCGCTCCGGCTGTGCACTGCAGATGTTCTTCTTTCTCTTTTTTGGTGCCACGGAGTGTTGCCTCCTGGCAGCCATGGCCTATGACCGCTATGCAGCCATCTGCAAACCCCTTCACTACCCGCTTCTACTGAGCCATCGGATGTGCCTACAGCTAGCTGGGTCAGCGTGGGCCTGTGGAGCAATGGTGGGCCTGGGCCACACCTCCTTCATCTTCTCCTTGCCCTTCTGTGGCCCCAATGCCATCCCACACTTCTTCTGTGAGATCCAGCCCATCTTGCAGCTGGTATGTGGAGACACCTCACTCAATGAACTACAGATTATCCTGGCTGCTGCCCTCATCATCCTCTGCCCCTTTGGCCTCATCCTGGGCTCCTATGGGAGTATCTTGGCTACTATCTTCCGGATCCCATCTGCTGCAGGCCGCTGCAAGGCCTTCTCCACCTGCTCCTCCCACCTGGTCGTGGTCTCCCTCTTTTACAGCACTGCCATCTTTATCTACATCCGTCCTAAGGCCAGCTATGATCCAGCCACTGACCCTCTGCTTTCCCTCTTCTATGCTGTGGTCACCCCCATCCTCAATCCTATCATCTATAGCCTGCGGAACACTGATGTCAAGGCTGCCCTAAAGAGAACCATCCAGAAAATGAAGTCTGCAGAGATTTGACCAGAGGTTGATGACCATGACTGTAATTCTCAGTCAGCCCCAAATCACCAGTTGTCAAAGAGAGAGGAGGCGAGGTTCCCATCTTGGGGGAAGGCCATCCTGTCAAGAAGGCACAGTTACCTTTGAACAACTACTGGAGCCAAAACCCACCCCCCCTTAGACTCCCAACACACACACACACACACACACACACACACACGCACGCACGCACACACACTTTATTCTGCGTTCTGTTATAAGAAACAAGAAATTCAAGATGGAGGGTCAACTTTTCAAGCAGAGCAAGTTGATAACTAGAGAAAAGTTATAAAATGTCATCTCCACCAGACTATCAAGGTAATAGAATTTCCAGGTCCTTAAAGTTTTTTTGACATTTATACATCCCGGGTAAGAAATTTGTTTCATCAGTGGTACTAACTAGTACATTAGCACCCATAATTATACCTAATTAATTATGTATATTAATATTATGTATATATAATATTAGGTATAATATTTAATTATACTAATTAAATCCATCACCAGGCAAAGAGCAAAGTCCTTAAGAATTGAAGAGGGGCCAGAAAAGTTCAATGACAGTAAGTTCTTATGGGAACCAGCATGACACAGTGATTGAGAGAACAGATTTTAATGTTAGATTTTAATTCAAGTCTTAATTCTTCTAACTGGTTAGCTGTATGATCACAGGAGAATGATATAATCTCCCCCGGCCTTAATTTCTTTATCCATAAACTTGGGATAATAATAGAGTCTATTTCCTTGGGGTTTTGTAGACTTGGAAATCACCAGGCTTAATATCTGGCACAAAATAATGTCTCAATAAGCGTTTTTATTAGTGAGTCAGACAGTTCAGCACAGGGGATGATATCTACCTCACATTAGGTGCCTTTGTTGGAGGAGAGAAGGGTATTTTTAGAATGTCAATGGCACTGGCAACCAAGAGACTCAAAGGAGAATAGAGGAAGAGACTCCACACACCACTGCTACAGGAAACTACCACCCAGCACAGACACAAACCAAAGACAACCAGGACACTGGGAGCAAACATAATAGGGAAGTACCGGAGAGTTAGACACACAGAACAAAGATACGAGATGAGCTGAGTCAGTCAAAAAAGATGTCTCAGCGGGATAAGTATTCATTAATAATTAAAGTGCAATCCACATCTTTTTTCTTATTCCCAACACTTCATTCAATTTTACAAGCATTTATTGAAAGCCTTTATGTGCCCATTGCTCTGCTCGGCACTGTGGTGAATACCAAGTAAAAACAGGGTGGTGATTTCACCCAGGTGGTGCTTGCTGTCTGCTTGGGGAGATAATGCTGATTCTCAGGAAACTGTCAGAGAACAGCAAAAAGTAGAGATGACAATAAATGGTTACACCCTTACTCTCTACCCCACAGAGGAGCAGGATGGCCTTCCCTGACTGTGAACTGCCTGGCTCCTTGATTTTTAAATGAGGAATCCAACTCAGTCCCTAACATATTCCTACCATCTGTATACTTATCAATTGAGTAAAATCTTAAAACTATTGCTCCTTAATACTTGTAAAGACCTGAATACAGAGGGACAACATTTAGGAAGGGCTGCCTAAAGGATGGTAATACAGCTTTCCTTCTGATAATCTAAGTCTCGTCTCCAAACCAAAGCAGACCAGCAGAGAGATGCATACCTAGATGCACTGTTTTCCACTTCCTTCTTATCTCTACCCACCCCACAACATCCTTCATACAACTATTGTTGCTAAATGGTGCTTTGGCTTTCTATCATTGGTTTACACTGAGGAAGATTACAAGAAGCAACATTATGAAACTCAAAGGAAAACTTTCCCTCCCATCTCAGTGCTGGGAATAACTGTACTTCTGTCATATAAGCAATAACTTTTTTCTAAAAGCCTTAGGAGGATACAATTGACATATAATAAAAGTGCATATATTTAAGTGCACCAGTTGATAAGTTATTACATGTGTATACACCTGAGAAACCATCTGCACCATCGTGATACGAACATATCCAACCCCTTTCACACTCCATGCCAATTTCTCCCTTCTACCCTGCCCAGCATTCCCCATTCCCAAGAAACCTCTGATCAGCTTTCTTAGACTATAGATCATTTTGCCTTTTCCAGAGGTTTACAAAAATGGAATCATAAACTATGTACTCTTTTTGGTCTGACTTCTTTCATTCGGCATGATTATTTTGAGATTCATCCATGTCATGTGTATCAACAGCTCATTCCTTGTTATTGCTGAGTGGTATTCCATTGTATGGGTTTACTACAACTTGTTTATCCATTAACCTAATAATGGAAATTTGGGTTGTTTCCAGTTTTTGGTTATTGCAAATAACGCTGCTATGATCATTTGTGTACAAGTTTTTGTATGCTATCATTTCTCTTGGGTAAATATCTAGGTGTGGAATAGCTGGACTGTATGGAAGGTATGTGTTTAACTCTTTAGGAAACTAAGTAATCACTTTCCACTCTTTCATGACAACTGCTGAGCTTATAGCCAAGTTTATAACTCGTTTCCAGGATACATACATCTGCTTACAGTAAGCTTTTGAAATACTCGCCTGATTTCTGATTTCACCTGACTTTATATATTCTACAATTTTGTCTGGTCTACCTCATCCTCATTTTGTGCATATTGTGTAAGGCACATTAAAGGGTCTACAGAGGGCCACCAGCTCCCTGTCTGGTGGGACTCTCCCAGGAGGAGAAAGGCTTATCAGCATCTATGGTGTTATTAGAAGGCAGTCCCCAACAACAAGGAGGGTTGCAAACCAGGCACACGTACTAAACACCTTAACACAACTGCCTGACAAGGTCCCTAAAATTGTACTCTTAAAGACTCATGAAAGCTCTTCTGTTTGAATCACAGATAAGTTTTTACTTCAGGAATTTCTGAAAAAGCTCACTACATGAGTCTTTTATCATTTACACCTTAAGGAAGAGTTTCAGAAGCAAGAGGTCACAGGACTTGGAACTCAGACAGGTGGAGAGGGAATGATGAGAGGCAGACCAAAGGCAAAAAGGAAGGTTCTCGAAACATGGAAAGGGTGGAAAGCAGCTAAGTTCAACTTTGTCCATGTCCCAGTTGTGCCCCAGTCAACAATACCACTTCTCTTGGGTAAGCAGGATGTCACCTCCACTCTCATTTCCTAGCACTTCTCTGAACTTTCCCTGATGACCTACTAGGGCAAGACAATTTTATATTGCGACACCTAGTGGTCAGGGAGCAAGTAACCGACTACTTCATCTTTTCAATAGTTTGCAGACTAGAACACTGTGATCACCTTTTATTGGGAGTGGGGTGGGAATCTGGGGTGGCGGAGCTCGGAGCTCAAAACTATTGGCCTTTCATTCCACTAAGATAGAGGTCAAAATTCAGCCCCCCACCAGCAGCACCATCATTACCCAGGAACTTAGAAATGTTAATTCTCAGGTGCTGCCCTAGACCTACCGAATCAAGAATTCTACGGGTAAAACCAAGTTAAAGTCAAACTACCGACCTAGACCTCAGCTCTAGGAACATTTGCTACAGTATTTCAGGTTCAGAGAGCGTCTTCCAGTGTACTGGAGAAGATGCAGTTACCCATCTCGGCCACACGGCGGCACAACAATCCTGACTGTGGGACATGTAGCCTTAAAGATGGCTGTTGGATTCGCACTGCTAACGCGAAAGGCCTCCGCCCAAACAGTGACCGGCTCCTGAAAGTTCAGGAGAATTAGAAAGCCAAGGTAAACAATAGCTTTAAACCAGTTCCCAAAGACAGCACAGGAAAGTGGGGTTGGTCCAAATAATTTATCTAAAAGGGAAATGCTGGCTTACATTAACCACATGTTTAAAAATAACTTCATTTTTCCAGTGAAAAGGCAGTGTATTGAAGGGAATAGTTGGTACACAGGAAAACACATGGGCAGCCCCAACCTCCAGGAAGTGAGTCCAGTGGAAAGCAGCAATAATTTTTACCCCCAAAAAGTGTGATTTTCCAGGTGGGGAACTGAGCAAAGCATAGTGTTGCCATCCACATCTTATCACTTCTGACACCTCTTCAACCAGGAAACATGAAGGGCTGAGGAATTTGGGCCTTTAGCACTCACCACCACAACCACTCTCATTCAGGGTGTGACTTCTACCCTGAATTCTGTGAAAGACAAAAAGGGTTGTTTGGTTTTCAAATTTCTAATCACCCAGACTCCCACCACCTCCTGTCCTGATGAAAAAAATGGACAGGAGTTTCCACCGGTGAGGAAAACCTGAGGGCAAATCTAAAGAAAACCCCATCCCCTGTACCCTCGAAGTTTAGAATGTCCTGGCATCTTAATCAAAAGCTGAAGATTTGGGGAGAAGTGAGGAGCAGAGAGCAAGTTGCTGGGCTGATGCAAATGAGGGCACTTGAGCTGCACAGGTCACAAGGTCACTTTGGGGGTAGAAATATAAGGGGTGGGGCAACTCAAAAGGGGCCACCTACTTCTCCCTCTTTAACGTCACTCATGAGGTAGACCAGAGGCTCCAATGAGCCACTAGGAGTGCGGGTGAAAACCCTAGAAAGTAGGATGAGGTAAGTTAAATGAGAAAACTCTAACAAGGGTTTTTCTCCCACCCCATATCACCTGCCATCCCTGAGCTCCATATCTTCTGCTCCCAGATAATTCCCTGGGGACCCAAGCACCCAGAGATTAGCTTTCTGGTGCTCTTTGGGAATTCCCACACTCTGGGGGGCACGGGAGAGACTCTGAGGAGGCAAGAAGGGGCCCGATGCCCAGAAACCACACCTCGTCACCGTGCAGCCCCAGCTGTTTGCCTACCCTGAGAGCGAGTAGATTCCTGGAAATAGTGACTATGGAAAACCAACTTGAGCTCCCCTCTCCACCCCCACTCTAGTGTGGCCCCAAATCTTCCCTTGACGATTCCCACTGATGAGGGGTGGAGACAGGGAGCGGTGAAGCCAGGGCCTAGGCTCCTGGAAATGGGTGGCCTCTACTTACTCCCAGCTAAGAGCTTCAAGCTTTATGCAGAGTCTGGTCAGGCTTCAAAGTGTCACCCCAGCGCCCTCTCCGCCCTGGGCATCTTCTGGTGCGTGATGAGCTTGGTCTTCTGACTGAAGCTCTGGCCACAGTTACAACAGCGAGAAGGGGCTCGCCCGTGTGCGCCATCTAGTGGATGATGAGGTGCGAGCTCTGGCTGAAGCTCTTCCCACAACCCGGCTCTTGGAGGCTTCTCGCGGGTGTGGACCCGCCTGTGTGTGATGAGGTTGGGGCGGTGCCTGAAACACTTGGTACAATCCCCGCACTTGTAGGGCCTTTCCCTGCTGTGGGTGCGCCGGTGCTTGACCAGGTCCTGGCCAACGCGGAAACACTTGCTGCAGTCACTGCACTGGTAGGGTCGCTGCCCGGTGTGGACGCGCGACGACCTGCGGCTAAAACCGCGGCCACAGTCGGAACAGCGAACGGCTGTTTGCCATTGTAAACACTCTGGTGCGGGGCCAGGTCCGAGCTGCGACTGGAGCTCTGGGCGCACTGGGGACACGGGAGGGGCCGCTCACCGGTGTGTGTCCTCTGGTGACGCCCATAGTCCGAGCTGAAGCCAAAGCGCTTCTAGTGCAGCGCGCCAGAAAGGCGGTTCGCCGTTGTGTCTACGCAGGCGGCGCGTCGGATCTGGGCTCCAGCTCAAGCTCTGGTTGCACCGTGGACATTGGAAAGACTTCTCGCCACTGTGGCTGCTCTTGTGGCGGTTAAAGTTGGAGTGGTGGTCGAAGCCCTTGTTGCACTCTGAACACTGATAAGGTTTGAGTGGGTCTGGAGGAGAAAGGGGCCTCCAGTGGCCATCAGTGGCAGTGCAGGGGATCACTTTCTTGCCCTCCGAGATGCGCCAGTAGAGAACCTTATCGGAAGGCTCTGGCACATGCTACATTCCATAAATACTTGCTAAATGAACAGAGCAAGCATTAGAAAACATGAGATCTGGATGTTAGGGCTGTGAGGTATTGACAGATGCATCTCTTTTAAAGAACTCAGAGATAGCTATAAGTTGCATATAAACCTAGCAGATGAGAAGCCACATGGGACAGCATGGGGACTGAAGCAGAATGACAATTCCAGGGTGAGAAAGTATACATGGCAAATACATTTGAGAGCAGGGACTGATGATGTGAACAACAAAAGACAAAAGGGTTCAGTTAGCAAAGTTGAATTTCCCCCAAATTAGCAATTGGATGAGTAGATTGGTAAGGGGATGTATGACAAAGGAAAACAAAATAAAGAGTAAGTTTGATTTCCCCCTCATCCAATCCCTTGCCCAAATATTGAAACCTTCCCTTCTGCTTCATTACTATACTTTGCACCCAGCCCTCTCACCTGCAGAAGAGACAGGATTAAGCCCCAGATCAGGAGGTCTCGGGGCTTGGAGAATACATGGCTCCTCACCTTGCTCCAGCTGTGACATCAGCTCAGGTTTAGGAAATAGGAATCCTATTGGATCAATGAGAAGATCAAAACTTTCTTGCTTAACTATCCACAGCTATTTTTCCCTGTAGTCTCTGTAGCATAACACTCTAAAAAACAAATTTCAGATAGTCATTCTTCAGCTTGTCTAATGCTTCCTTTTGAACTACCATCCTTCCACCTACTTACGTGTCCACTTCCCCTATATCCTACATACATGTGATCCATTTTACTCTCACAATTCTGGAATGGCTGTACATAGCCTGCAGAACGAAGTGTCACGGATGATTGAGGCTGGTTTCAAAGGTAGACTTGGGCCATGTAGTTCATTCAACTTGCCTAACACCGGTTTTTGTAACCACCCCCATCGTCTAATGTGATCCAAGCTAGCTAGGCAGACTGGTCTATTTACCATCATCAAGTAAGTCCAGCTCCCTTTCAGTGTTTGCTCTCATGCTTCTTCCTGCCTTGAATATCTTCCTTGCTTCTCCTCTCTCCATAGTTAATTATTTCTACTCATCTTACACCACCTCCATCCCCCATGAAGCCATCCTTGACCAACCGACTCCACATAACACTTGTTCTCTAGACCAGTGCTTCTCAACCTATCTATGGAGAAGGACCAGGGGTTTTTTTCATTCTTTTGGTCAATAAAATGAATCCACTCATCACAGGCTTGGATGCTGTAGCCATGTCAAATTGCTATAAAAGTTTCCAAATGCTTTCTCTTAATTTACATGTTTACCCATCACAAACTGGTAACAAACAGTTCACAGACAGGCACTGGTCCACAGATGATACTTGGAGTAGCACTGCTCTAGCACACTCATCTGACATGGAGCATACTCAGCCTTCTGTGTTGAACCAGTGGTTTTTCTGTATGGACCTCTAGTCTTGCCAGCCAGAAAGTAACCTCTAGGTGGCCAGAGGCCATGTCCTCTCCATGAATTCCCCACCCCAAACTGTAATGTGATGTGTGTAGGCTGCCAGATGGTAGACCACAGAGGATTATGGGGGAAGCTTGGGATTTGAAGTAAAGGAAAATGTGATGGAAATCAACTAGATCCTTTTATTATAACCTTGCTATCAATATAAGATAGAAAATACTGGACTGTTAAACCAAGGATCTGATTAAAGTTATATGACTCTAAGCTTCCTTGATCCACATAGCCTCAGCCCCCTCAGAGCACCCACTAAAAGTCATGCCCATAAAGGGAGTGAAATAACTCCCTGAAGACTGACTGACCTGAAGTCTCCATCTCCCCAATCAGGATCACGTCTCCCATTCCCAGGCCTTTTTATTTTACACAGCCCATGAGTGTAGCTGGATTTCCCATCATATCCCATCAGGCTATTTCGGAGCCAAAAATGTGTATGTAATAAAAAGGTAATGGTGAGAAAAGAGTGTTACACGCATTTGGGTGAGAGTAGAGGTTGACCACTTCATGGAAGGGAGTGAGAGAGAGAGAAACGGGAAGAAAGTGTGGAGAAGAAATGGGAAAAGAAGAAATAAGCAGGAGGAAGAAAATAATGGAGGAAAGGAGGGGAGAAAGGAGATATAAGCAAAAAGGATAAAAAAGATTAGTGGTAAAGAAAAGGGAAATATGAGTGAAAGCCATCCCTGTTTTGTAAGAGAGCTAGTGACAATCTGTTTCTGCTAATGAATCTGTGGGCTCTGCTCTGAGAGACCAAGGTTACTAAGCCTCCCAAAGATTTTCCTGATAATGGTCCTGACATGGCTTTCTGAATATCTTTAACAAGTTAAGGAATATTGCTGCTTTAAAAGAGTCTAGATTTCTAGACAGAGTTATATGGAGCTATTATTTATTGTTCTAACTACCCCCAAACCTTCGGTTTCCAGAAAGTTATTTGAGTGTGATACTGACCAAAAACATACTTCATTATCAGACCACTCCAACACTGATCAGTATCCCCTGATTTGGGGTCAGGCATCAGTGGGGATGCTCTCAGTGAGCAGGGCTGGAAATCATGTACAGCTAATGAAGAATTCTGAAAAAGTGTTGATTAGTGTTTGCCTTCTAACACTAATACTATGGAAATTTGATCATCTATTGCCATCACTGCTGCCATTTTGAAAACCATTGCCATTTCTATCAATGGTTTAATAATGAAGATCCTCACATTTAGCTTTATTATAGCTGATATTATCATTGTTGTCATCAGAGTCACCATACAAATTACCATCTTCACTACTATCCCTATCAATACCACCAATACCTTCACCATAAATAAGAGAGTGGAAATTTGTTTTATGTGGACTTTCCCCTTTTAATTCTCATTTTTCAGATTTTTTTTGTTAAATATTGGCACCTGAGCTGACTTCTGTTGCCGATCTTCTTTTTTTTTCATTTTTCTTCTTCTTCTCCCCAAAGCCCCTCAGTACACGGTTGTATATTCCAGTTGTAAGTCCTTCTAGTTCTGCTATGTGGGACGCTCCTCAGCATGGGTTGATGAGTGGTGCCATGTCCATGCCCAGAATTGGAACTGACGAAACCCAGCTGCTGAAGCAGAGCTCACAGGCTTAACCATTTGGCCATGGGGCTGGCCCCACAGGAGTTTTTTATATTTGTGCTATGATTGAGAATTTCTGGGGAGGTTCTGATACCTGTGGTTGAGAATTGGAAAACAGTTAAAAGTAGGAGGATTTTTAAAATACTCGGTTTTATAATGGAACAAAAAAATATTTCCTTGTGTTTTATTTACTAATTTTCTCAAAATTAAAATGGTCTATGCATCACTCAATGAATTGATTCTTCTTTCAGATATAGATTGTCACAGGGCAATGCAGAGAAAGAATTTATTGCATTGCATTATAAAGACAATGAACTCTAACTAGTTCAGTCACTGTGACATGTCCTGTTTGTCTTTCTATACATATATCATACATTATGTCAAAGCAATGACTATGTATTGTGTTTACTTGGACCACTTCCTACAGTTTATGCTATTGTACATTGTACATTATATGGTTGGATTAAATACCTGATGATTAATTCTATTCAAGAGAACTATATGGTTGGATTAGATAGAGCTCTGACTTAGTAAGAGGACCCCTGAGACTCTCAGATTGGATTCTCTGCTCAGCATCTGCATCTGACCTATGCACAGCCCAGACTGTCTTGCTGGATCATTTAGAAGTTAATGCTTTCTTTCCAATTCTAATCTAACGAGTTCATACAGCACGTGTTCAGAAAATTATTTTCAAATGAATGATTACAGTAGCCTTTCTTTATCTGCAGTTGCACTTTCTGCGGTTTAATTTACCCCCAGTCAACCACAGTTCAAAAATAATAAATGGATAAGAAACAATCCAGAAATAAACAATTCCTAAGTTTTAAATTATACGCTGTTCCCACTCCATCCCACCCAGGACATCAATCATCCCTTTGTCCAGCGTATCCACACTGTATACGCTACCCTAAGTACAATACATACAATAAGACATTTTGAGAGAGACAGAGACCACATTCACATAATTTTTATTACAGTATATTATTGTAATTGTTCTAATTTATTATTAGTTGTTGTTAATCTCTCACGGTGCCTAATTTATAAATTAAACTTTATCATAGGTATGTATGTATAGGAAAAACATAACATATATAGGGTTCAGTACTATCCATGCTATCAGGCATCCACTGGGGGGCCTTGGAACGTATCCCCTGTGGACAAGGTGGACTTCTATATGGACTGGATAATCCAAGGTGATATTTCCCCAGGTCCCAGAAGCAGTCTCTCCTATTCCCCAGGATCCAGTGAATATAAACGTTTTTCTCTTTCTCCGAATGTCCATCCTTCAGCTGGATACTGGATGCCATTCACAATGGTGTGTCTAAGGGAAGCAAGCCTCTGTGTGTTGTAGAGGTGAGCAACAGAGGTCAAAATTCCAATAAGCGGTCAGGAACCTAGTGACAGTAACAATAATCTAGGGCATCAGTAGCAGGTTAAGATGTAATACCAAGTTCATTCAGTGCCTTATTAGAAGATATATTATAGGATTCTTGAGGACAGGAACTGAAGCCCAAATTTAACTGGCCTGGGAATAACAAGTGGAGATAAGGGAAATCAAATGGATACAAAGATTTTCCCCATAAAAACTGGTTTCTGAGAAGGAACACAAGAACTCTCTTTCTGGAGTCTTTAGGGTGAGAATTGTTGTAAATACAGATGTTTAACTGATGTTAATAGTATATAACACCTTGACCTAGGGCACGATAAGACAGACATGTGTTTTGAATATACATATATGTTTACATATGTATACACACACACACACACACACACACATACATGGCCATGCATCTTGTGACTTTGGCTAGTATTTATAAAGTATCACAGTAGCGACCTGGGGTTTTGGAACAAGGACTTGAAAATAACTATCACTAAGTACTTCTCATACCTGTCCACCATCGTCACCAACACAATTATCCCCACTCATTTTTCTCATCATCATTCAATATAATTTAATCCAATTCTGAAAGTATATATGGAGCACCTACCATAAGGAAGGAGTTGTGAGAAGTATTAAAGAGGATGATCAGCCTTCACCAAAGAAAAACTTAGATGAACTTCTTATAATAAGTCTAATAAGGCATTTGCCATCAGAAAACCATTTTTCAAAATATGAAACACGTCTACTTCTGGACATGATCGACTAACTGGTACTGGACTCTCCTCCATCATAAATAACTATAAAACAAGACAAAATATATGGGTCAATTGTTCAGGCAGTGGACAGCAGGTAATGCATGACTGTGATCCCTGAAAGAGAAACTCACAAGGTGAGACATAATCACCCAGGTCTCTACCTGGGGACAACTTTCTGACTATAGCCAAAAGAAATGAATTTCAAGCACAGAATCATGGTGTTGGAGAAGGTCATTGAGAGGACGTGACTGCTGTTTGATTCACCAGCTGGACCCGGGCAATTAGACAGGGCAACCCCTATCCCTGTAATGTACATTCCGACCGCTGTTGTGTCCACACTAGGAGCTGTCAAGGACACAGCCTGGAGAGAGTAATGTGTTGTTGAGACCGTCGGGACTATGTACATGAATGAACCCCATTAGGCCTCTATATAAGCTTTTACGATTCTGGCAGGTGGGTGTGGACTTCACTTGTTTTGTGGATACCCAAGATAAGCCTCATACGTAGATTCTGATGCTTATTAAAACTGCCACCTGCCAATGTGGAGTGGTCTGCCTCTTTCATTGGTCTCTCTTTGTCCCCTGTGTACAAGGGCCAGTTTTGAATTTTACCTAGAAAACTCCTGAGGTAGTGAGTCAACAGATGGGCAATCCCATTGATCTGAGAAAGCAGAACTCAAAGTTTGGGGCACCTAAGCACTGAAAATTGTAGGATAGGACATCAGAGGGGAGAGATCTCTCTGTGTAGTGGAGACCCAAGATACATTTGAAGGTGGGGAGGGGTCTGTGAGCTGTGACTGATAGTCAGATTGCACATATAAAGGGAAAGACCATTTGAGACTTCAGAGAGAAGCTGCTACAGGATTGAAATGAAACAGACCCTAGAAGTAGACCAGGGCTGAGGAAGAGAGGTACCAGGAAAGGGTGTTGTCCTGGCTCTGCTAAAGTGGGGAAATTCCATTAACACCTCATTAATAGCCCTGTCATCAACCAGACACAAAGTCCAAGCCTTAAGAGTAATAACCACATCCTTGAGTAAGGCCTCCTCTTGACCTGGCCTAACACAGCCTAAAGCCAAGCCCTATGTCCACCAGGAAGAGAGAGTTTGGACGGTGAGTCATGTCATGCTAGAGAGGCTTCCAAAGCACCTTGCATTTTCCACAAATCCATATTACAAAGGATAAAACCAAGCTTATTCAAGTTCAAGATGACCTTCCAAGATTTGAAATGTCTGCTAGAAAAACACTATTTCTATTGCATCATCTCACCAGGCACACAATATTTGCTTGTCCCACTATTAGTGATGTTATTTATATTATTGACCAGTGGATTCAAGTGGCATCAGTCTGATCCATCTACTATTCTGTTCCTAATCAACCTTTCACCTAATATTTTTAGCATCCATGATGAAAGTTGATGATTAATGCAACTTTAGAATACTCTGTTAAAAAGATAACAAAGATCTAATCAAGCTTCTAACTCGACATCAGTTTTGTGGTGTGTCTGACAATTAGCATTTTTTGTTATAATGTAAGTGCGTGGTATTTGCTTTTGATTTCCAAAGCATCCATTTCAAAGACACCCATCTTGAAACATATATCCAACTACACAACTAGATAAAAAGGCAGGCCATCCCACCCATTAAGTTCCTCTTTTAGAATGCCCTGGGTGACCTAGATAACTGACTGTGTAAGTGGCCTGGCTATTGGCTATTCCCTTCTCAAGCTTTAATTCCCACTCTTATGTTTTAAATTCTCCAACAAAGAGTGAACCCACAATATCCTAGGCCCCTCATCCTCAGCCCCAATAAAGGGAGAGCCCCAGGTACATGCTCTCTCTCTACCCAAAACCTCTCTGCATGCTCCAGACATCCCACATACCCCCCAGGAAATGAGTAATAAACCTTGTTTTTTCATAGTCCCCTGATGTGTGTAGCTGAGGTGCATCTTGCAATCATAATAATAACCACAAGGGCCAATCCAGCCATAACATTGTCTTGGGTCAGAGGAATATCTGTGGGGGCTCACCACAAGAAGTGCCAGCCCAGGTGAGTGCCCCAGGCATTCCCAGCTATAGCATCACTATCAATAGGCTGAGATGGACAGAAAATAAGTTTATAACAAATACAAGACCCGGAATAGAAGTTAAACAAAACCATAAATAAGCAATAAGTTTAATTTAGAATATGGAACATTCTACAGGACAGATAACCAGATTTCTTCAATAACTCAATGATGTGAAAAAAAAAGAGGGGAAGAGGACTACTCTGAAGTAAGGCACTAAGAAACATAACAAGATACATTACGTGAACGCTGTTTGCATCGTAATTTTAAGAATATACTGAAAGATAATTGGAGAAATTTGAACATGGCTTATATATTATATGACATTGAGGAAACATTGTTAATTGTCTTAAGTATCATAATGGCAGGATTGGCATGTTTTTTAAAATGTCTTTATCAGTCAGAGAATATACTAAATACTTGCCTATGGAATATATACTTACACAACTAACACATTTGGAATTTGCTCTAAAAATAGGAGCTATGGGTAGTTGAAACTGGAATGGCAAATGTTGGTATTGAAGCCAGATGGTGGCTACCTGGGGGTTTATATAGTCTCTCTACTTTTGAGTATGCTTGAAATTTTATACGAAAGTTAAAAATAAATAAATAGAATGAATTCAGTTTTAAATTTTTTTAATATGCATATCCTTAGACTTGGCAATTCAATTCCTAAGAATTTATTATATGAATGTCTGGATATAAACTATGTTTGTTTGGTGAATGAATTGAATGCAACACAAAATTCCCACAATAGCAGATCATTTAAATAAATCATGTTTAACTATACTAAAAAGCCCAGAAGAATAAATTAGTACATACTTCTTGAAATAGAAAGATAATCAAGACATAATATTCAGTGGAAAGCCAGATTACAAACGTCCATAAATGAGCGAGTATATGTTTATGCATACACACACACACAATACAAGTAGCCAATATTTCTAGGTTTGCTTTATGTTCCTATTTTTATCTATTTTCTATAATTATATCCATTGCCTGTTTAATAAAAAAATAATAAAAGATAAAAGTAAGTTTTTTGGTTGGCAGTTGAAAATTGTTGCTCTTAATCCCCATTTTAGAATAACAACAGAACATTTCACAGAGGGAAGCATCAGAATAGAATGAAGTTATTTCTCCCCAACCTATCCTGCAGACATCCCGAAGGAGATAGGCAAAGTCCAAATAAAATCCTCACCACCATCCTCCTTCAATTAAGTGTTTCAGTTTGCTTAATGTATAGAAGCCTCCGTAGTGCCTGATGAACTTCCTTATTCCTCAGGGTATAGATCACAGGATTGAAGAGAGGGGTGAACACAGTGTAGAGTAGACCAAAAACCTTGGAGAGCATCTGGGAGTTGACAGCAGAAGGTGCAATGTACAAGACGATAAGAGTTCCGTAGAATGTGGACACTACTGATATGTGAGAGGAGCATGTGGAGAAAGCCTTTCGCCTACTGGCCCCAGCAGGAACTCTCAGCACAGCTACCACAATCCGTGCATAAGATGTGAGAATCAGTCCAAAGGGAACAGTGAGGCAGACCACAGAGAGAATGAATGTTGTCAACTGGGCTATGCTGGGATCTGAGCAAGCCAAGCCCATCAAAGGCGTGAAGTCGCAGTAAAAATGGTCAATGTGATTGGGGCCACAGAATCTCAGCTGGGCCATCAGGGTCACAACCAATCCATCTACTATGAAGCCAGAGAGCCAGGATATGACCACCAGCCCCAAGCACCATCTGGGTCTCATTAAGAGTGGGTAGCGGAGTGGGTAGCAGATTGCCAGGTAGCGATCATATGCCATGACAGCCAGCAGGAAGCATTCAGCTGTGGCTAGAGAACCAAAGATAAAGAACTGGAGCAAGCAACCAGCCACAGAGATGGCTGCCTCCCACAAAAAGCCCTCCAACATTTTTGGCACCACTGTGGAGGTATAGAGGATCTCCAGGAAGGACAGATTAACCAGGAAGAAATACATGGGTGTGTGGAGTCTTGGGGAGCTAACCACTGCCACAATGATTAGCATATTCCCTATGATGATGGAGGTGTAGATGAGAGCGAACACAATAAAGAAAAGGAGATGCAGCTCAGCTACGTCAGAGAAACCAAGGAGGACAAATTCAGTGATAGTTTGGTTTCTTATGGAGACAATTTCCATGAGGATCATCCAAGTTTCTGCCTGGCAGTTATTAAGGGAGAAATTTTAGTGCAGCACTGTATCTTCTACACCAAGCCTGAGATAAGTAGGGCTACAATGAAAAGGGCAAAAGTGAGTTTCCAAAACAAGTCACTTACACAAGTTGTCATCTGTCCCTTTTTTAGTTGCTTACTCCTTCTCCAACTCCTCTCCTTCCCTGCATTCCTTAATTGTGCATGTTCTTGAAGGCTCAAAAGAGTTTATTCAAACTCACAATTTCAGTCTTCAGAGACCTGTACCCTATTAGATCAATCTGATATCTCTATGATATAATAAATCCCATCCTCCTAATCTGTATATAGCCTTCCTCATGTGCAACTGTGTAATATCCTCCCAATGCCTGCTAGTCATGTCCCGTCTTCAACTCAAAATCAGCATGATCAAAAACAAAAACAAACTCCTGTATCTTCCCCAACCACAACCAACTCCACTGTGAGTGGCTTGAAAATTCTGCCTTGATTCCCAAACTCACTATATCATAGTCATCTTTGTCTTGATATCTTCTCTCATTCCCCATCCTCTAATCGGTGAAATCTCATCAACATTTCCTTGGAAAATTCTTGTATATTCCCTCCTCACTAACCCACCATTCATCTCACAACCTCTTCACAACTATCTTAGCACAGTTACCTTCTGTGCAGCCTTCTGGTCTCTAGTTTTCTCACTCCTTTATCAAAATAGTCTTCTTTAAAAAATAGTTTAATCAAATTATTCAAGATTTTATAGTGGAAATGTGATAAAGGATAATATCTGGGAAAGTGTAAGTACTGTGGAATCAGAGAGATGCCAAACCCAGACTGGGGGTGGAAGAGAGTGTGAGAATCCAAGAAAAGGAAGGCTTCTTAAAGAATGTAGTTTCTGCATAAGTTTCATAGGGTGGGTAAGAGTTGACCAGGCAAAGGACAGGAGAGTAGGCAGAATATTCCAGGCAGGAGAGATATATATGAAAGCAAAGTCGTGTAATTCAACTTTTAAAAATTGAAAAAGGGGTCTGTGTACCTGCAGGAAAGATCTCATGTGCTGTCCATAGGGACG
The DNA here is from genome assembly GCF_037783145.1 of Equus przewalskii. NCBI lineage: Eukaryota > Metazoa > Chordata > Mammalia > Perissodactyla > Equidae > Equus > Equus przewalskii. Next base: position 29,387,113 of record NC_091849.1, read on the forward strand.
CCTGTGTTTATACCGAGACATGAGAATACATCAAATGTTGAAGACCACAGGGAAAAGCTACAGAAAAAAAACAGAGATATATATGGATTTTTTTCATGTGTATGTATATACACACCAAATCTTCACAATTTTATTTTCTATATTATGAGATTAATAAGTATATATTGCATTTATTATCACATAAAATGTAAGTTATCTTTAATACAAATAAACTACAACATCAGTTGTCTAAAACATGGAAACTGGATGGCTGAGGGCCAAAGGTGAGTGGAGAGTTTACGCTGCATACTATTTTGTACTTTTGCCTGAGGTCAAAGAAGTTCTTTGCATAGAATCCCATTTTCCACTCCCCTACCTATTGCTAATATGAAATCTTCAAAGGACCAGTTTAGGTTCTATCTCCTCCATGAAGCCTCCTTGACCAATGGAGCCCTCTATTTCCTGAGCAATCATGTACTAAATATCTAGCATATAGAAGATATACCAGTGCTGAGGATACCAGGCTAAATAAAACCAGTCCATACTCTTAAGGAGTTTACAATCTGGTGTAGATAATGGGCAATCAACCGATAATTGGAATACACTGAAAGAGAGTTAATGAATTCAACCTGGAAGAAATATTACTGAGAGGAAGTAATCCCGAAGTGGTCAATTATTGCTGTAGAAAATGGAAAATATGGAGGTTAGGCCATTACAGGTAAAAGGAAAACCATGAATAGATACTGAGACAAGAAACAGCATAGATGGTGAGGAGGGGATGGAGGTGTCAGGGGAAAACAGCCAAGGGCAATTAAAAGAAACACATTTCTGAAGAAGCATTAGAATTGAGGTAAAGAATAGTGGAAGATAAGGATAGAGAGGTGGGCAAGGACAAGAGCATGGTGGGGGTGGGGGGGTTACCTTTTCTATCAGAAGGAACTAGACCTTTATCCTGTTGGCAACAAGGTATATCTGATGGCTTTTAAACAATAGGGTGGCCTGGTTCAACTTGGATTTAGAGAGTTTTAAGGAAGCGAAACCCAAAGTAAGAAGAATGAAACAAGGAATGACTCCACACAACTGAAACCTGGTGTGCAAATGTGTGCTGCCTTGAATTGATCATTCATTATTTTGTTGTTTGCACTATCTCCTCCACAGACTGCTAGTTTATTTATCACAGAGATTAAAAATTTATCCACCATATCAACAAAGTCCTAATAAAGATGAAGTCTCAAATACTTAATGTTTAAAACCACCACTCCTATAACCAAGCTCATGTGAAGTGATCAGAGAGGGGTTCTGTACTTCACAGACCTAGAAGTCCCACAGCTTCCATTACCATCCTCTAACTTCTGTCTCTAGAAGCTGTTCCCTTACCCTATACCCCATCTGTACTTCCTTGTGATATGAACTTGGCACTCCTTCATGGACCTCCTTTAACTACTAGATCATTTTTTTGGCCCAAGCTGAATCTGAGGCTTGGATTCTTTCTACAGCTTTCCTCTCCAGGAGAAGAGGTAGGCATGAAAACCAGGCTAAAACACCTCCAGTAATAAACAACTCACCACTTCCACCTCCTCAGGAAGTCAGTGCCTACATTGGATCATACTGACTCTTAGTTATTTATTCCTATAATGAACAAATATTTATGTTTCTGTAGATTCCACTCATTAATTCCCCAGATCATAAATAAAGTGTATTCCTTCTTTTCTACCACAGCACTTAAGCCAACTGAAACCAGAGAGAAGTAGAGTAGAGCACAGAGAATCAAGGACAAACACAAGTTTTATGGTTTTTTTGTGAAGCTGACATGTGCCTACTGCAATCCATTTCATGACTTTGTTCAAAGGGACAATGGTATCATCTCTCTCATTCCAACTATCCTGTAAAGGCTATTTCAGGGAGTGTAGAATGAGGGTGAAAGCAAGTAGTGGAACCAATGGAAAGAAAGTTCCATTGATATCCAAATGCAAGAGAGTAAAGAAGGGGCAGCAGTAAGAGGCATATGTCCCTGGGTGGCAATCAGTAGGGCACCACGAAGACTGCAATCTTGGTAAAACAAAGCCACACACACACACAACATGGAAATAGAACAAAGACATTACAATATCCCCAGGCACAATTTGCCTTCGTTATGCCACTGAACAATGCTAAAAATTGCTGATTTATCAAGGGATGCAGTTAGAAAACAATAGCTTAGATGAGAATGGCAGCAAAGAGTGACATATGAATAATATGAGAGCTCAGGGCATTGAGTTGTTTTCAGTGAGGTCAAGGTGGTATAATCCACCTGCACATGAGGTAGTCACCCTCAAACAAAAAAATTTCCACTACCTACTCCCAAATTGAACACCTAATTTAAATAAATGTGTGTGTGTGGTCAACGAATCTACTAGCAGAGTTCTTGTAAATATAGTTGTCTTCCATCTCCACAACCGGATTTTTGTTGGGAGTGTTTTAAAAGTTCACTCACACGACAAGTATTTTCATGTCATAACATAATCCTGGCTTTTCAGATGACCACCTTCTCAACCTTATTTTTTAAGGGATCAGGAGAATCGAGAGGAAGAGGAAAGTAAAGAGAAGGTAATGAAGATTGTAGAGTAATGTGAAAGACATAGCAACAACAGGGTTTACTCACTAAGAGATCATTACTCCATTAGAAACAGAAAGGGATCATGGGATAGGGGAAAGAGCTCAATTTAGAGTTGGAAGACTCAAAGAAATATGGGAAGAGTTTGAAATCAAGATGAATTTCACCTAACTGATAGGGAAATGAAAATAGTGCAAAATATCAGCCTCTTTTCTGAAAAACACCCAATCACAGACTTGACTCTATACAGGTGAAAGTCATAGCAAGAAGCCCTCAATTAAAACTATCACCATTTCTGAAAGAGAAATTCAAAGAAAATGCCAAGAAAAACACATCTGAAGAAATATAGTATACCAAATTGAATTTTAATTTATCTTTGGAAATGAGAAAAAATATTCTCATATATTTTGTAATGTCTGCTAAACAAGTTATTTTTATAAACAAAAAACAAACATGAATAAATCTTAATTTAGATTGAATGTTTAATCTGTTAACTCTCTTCAATCCTCTCTGGCACGTACTCTATAATAAAGCAGAAAAATATGCTAAAAAACTTTTTAAAAAACTTCATTTAGGCATATCCCAGTTCTGTTACCCCACAAGAAAGGAGGAGGATAAATTCCCGCTATGAAAATTGTTGCTGAGAGAGGGTCATACTCTATAACATCCTCCAACTAAAGCGATTTTCATGGATGTCTACTGTTCTGAATCTCTAGGAGAGAGGAGATAAGGGAAAGAAGTTGAGATACAGCAGGAAATATTGAAAATTGGCTTTTTAAAGGTCCAATGGAAGATGTAGCAACACCACGATTCCAGAGGAATATTGGGATTTCCTTAAATACCTTTGAAACAGAGACTTTTTAACTGTCTGGGTTAAATGAAATGTGTTACTGATTAGAGGGAAAAAGTCTAGAAAGAAAAATTCCATAGCTTTTTTAAAGGGCCTGTGACTAGGCTATAAAGAATTATACAAAAATAAGAAACTCACCTGAAATAGCAATCTTAAAGAAAAAAGTGTGAAGAAGAGAATATGTGCTAAGATTTCCTGAAGCTCTAGAATATTGAAGTTTCCTCCTTTCAATTTCCTCCCTCCTTGAACTCAATCTGAAATAATGTAGGACATTGGTTAGAAATGTCAAGCTTGTTTCCCTCCACTCCACAGAACCATTCTCTCCTCCACTCTCCATCTCTTTTTCTAGCTCTCAGACTTCTGTCCTTATATTGTAGGTCCTTGCCTTTATCGCAAGGGAGGGCTGACAATTGCCAACAGGGGAGAGGCTCCTGAGAACCAATTACAGATTTCCTAGAGAGCAGCCATAAATGAACAAGAAATATAGGCTCCCTGAGACACTTGTCTTTTTCCAGAGGACATTCCTGAACTTTTGACTTGACCAAAACTGGAGCAGAAACTGAGAGTCATATGGAAATTCACTTTTCCATCCCCGTGAGGACTAAGACACTCCACCAAGCATCTCATCCTCCAATTCCCAGTCTCTTTATCAGAACTCATCACAAAATTCTCCTAACTTCTCTGCAGCATCCCTAACCCCACCCCCCCGACACACACCACTACCTTTCATTGTAGGTCCTTGCCTTTATCTCAAGTGAGGGCTGACAATTGCCAAGAGGGGAGAGGCTCCTGAGAACCAATTACAGATTTCCTGGAGAGCAGCCATAAATGAACAAGAAATATAGGCCCCCTCAGACACTTGTGTTTTTCCAGAGGACATTCCTGAACTTTTGACTTGACCAAAACTGGAGCAGAAACCGAGAGTCATATGGAAATTCACCTTTCCATCCCCGTGAGGACTAAGATGCTCCACCAAGCGTCTCATCCTCCAATTCCCAGTCTCTTTATCAGAACTCATCTCAAAATTCTCCTAATTTCTCTGCAGCATCCCTAACTCCATCCCCCGACACCACTACCAATAGTGGTCCTCACAGAAGACTGTTCTCAATCCTCGCTTCCCACCCTACAGCCTCTAGGCACTCTCACCACTGTGGGGGATCAGAATTGGCCACCTCAAAATGAGTCTCCTTGGCTTGATTATTTGTAACAACAAAAGACTTTGAAAGAAACTTTGACCTTCCTCCTAACTTCTTAAAAGAAATGTAAGATAAAGGCCTGTCCTCAGGAAAAGCCATCACCACAGATAACTCTGAGTATCTGGTAGACTGGGAGGATCCTTGCTAAGCCCACTCTCATCAAAGTTTTGTTTACCAAACATTTTCTTTCTATTTCCATGTGAATTGCCTTCCTCCCCTTTGAAGTCTGAAACTCCTACCCCTAACATCCTCTTTTGTCTTTAGCTGAAGATGGTACTTAAGATGAGAACCTCTGTCATTTTGGCCAGTGCTCAGTTTTCTCGTGTGTCTCGCATGTATACATGTTATAAAGCTTTGTTTGATTTTCTCCTGTTATTCTGTCTCATGTCAATTTATTTCATAGCCCAGCCAGAAGGACCCAGTGGATAGAAGAAATGTTCTTCCTCCCCTACACCATCCCAGGCAACTATTTCAACAGAGACAACCCTTGGTAGGAGTGTTTTATAGAGATCATGAAAGCCTTGCCAGTGCTGGTCTTGCTTTAAGGGGAAGGAAGCTGGCATGTTGTTACAAAGTAACATCCAAATGGTTATATGGCCTTTCAATATCCTCAATGGCCCAATGCCTGCCTATAACTTGTCTCCGACTCTTCCTTTCTGTGAATGCTCCACAGAAATTAGGCTGATCCATTGACTTCTCATCCCCAAAAAATGTTCAGACATTGCTCTGTCATCTGATTCAGGCGCTTGCTTCAGCTCCCGCTTTCTCCCTGACTAACAGACCAACAGAGAAAACTCCCTTCTCTGAACTACTGTAAGACCCACTGTCTACAGCTAAATGTAAATGATCGCCCTACATTTCTTAATTCAATAGCTTAAATCATAAATATGATTCAACCTTATCATGACAATACAAATAAAATAGTAGTCTCTAAAGAAAAATGAATATTCTCTCTTTCTTCCCCGCAAACATTCCACCCAACTGATGGAACCATTGTTGAGATGTTGGTGTCTGTCTTTACATACTTTTTCCTTTACCTACACAAACATGTGCATGATTATTTCCATGCAAATGATCTCCATGATATCTTGTTAAATGGAAAATATAAGGTATAAAACAGTGTGTTTTTGTTTGTTCTCATTTGTATAAAAAACAATAAACCACTCACACATGTTTATATGTACATAGTCAACAAAGTTTTAACTCCAACTTCACCAGTATTCTAGGTAAGGGTACCAGGGATCTGAGACCATAGAAAGATATAATTTTCATTGCATATATTTTTAACTTTTTACCATGCAAAAATTTTGCCCGTTTAAATTTTTTATCTATTTCCCAGGTACCATGTAAACTGTTTTCTTTTTTAATTTCTTATTTTACATATCAAATGTTACAAAAGTATAGATGCTATTGTAGCAAATGGAAAAAAGATAAAAGAAAAGGATTATCATCTCTCCCAATCATTATACCAATAATCCCCCCCACTCACACATACCAAAGATAATCAATGTAAAAGCCTGGTATGAATCCTTGCATTTTTTTTCCTTTCACAAACATATATATGTGTATATTAATACTTATTGTAACATTACAAATAAACTAATAGTATCTAAAATAAAAAAATATTCTCTTTCTTCCCTACAAACATTGCACCCAACTGATGATACACATATGTACACCCCACACACACACACACACACACACACACAGACAAGGGGGTTAGCTCTGACTGCTTGTCTAATTGGTTGACTTGAGAGTTTACATGTGTGTTTTTACCCAAACAGGCTCACAATATGCACGTTACTATCAAATTTGCTCTTTGCACTTAACAATGTGCATATACATTTAGATACATCATGGATGTGTAATACTACTTACAAAGGAGTAGATATGGATCTCCATATACTGAAATGTCTTTTTGCATTAAAATATACACAATATATGATTTTATATAAATGGTATGATATCATGTATGGCACAGGGGCATTAAGAGCCACATTTTTGGTGAATCTTTTGTTGGTTTGCTTATTTGGCTTTCTCCTGTTCTTCTTTACTGTTCCATATGTTTTTCTTGTCCACTCATCCACCAGCCCCTCCTCATATAACCCATGTTCAGAATTCCTTTGCGTATCCTTCTATACTTTTCCCCATGAATAAAAATATACACTTACAAATACACACTCCACTTACAAATACACACTCATATACACATATAGTGGCTGATATAATTATTACATTGTTTTTAATACCTGTAGTGAATCTCTAATATAAAAATATGAATTCAATGTTTTCCTGAAACTGTACATTTAGATAATTACCCATGTGTTTCATTACAAACAGTGTTGCAGTAAGCATTCTATTCCATATATCTTTATCTACTATTATTTCACTTTCAGCAGAAAAATTTCCAGACATGTGATTCCTGGCTGAAAATATATGCACTTTCAAAGTTTTAATAAATATGGCCAAATTGCTTTCCATAGAGGCAACTGTCATACTCAAAAGCATATGAAAATAAATCCACAAACTTTCTACCAGCATTATATCTTGATGTACTTTTAATATTTGTCAATCTGATGTCTAAAAATATCACCTTATTGTAGTTTGAATATGCATTTCCTTGACAGGCAATGAGAAATTGAACCTCCTCTTCCATTTGCCATTTTTTATTTCTTCTTGCGTTTTCAGTCATGGGCTCCAACTTACCTCAGCAAAACACAAACTAATGAGGAGACTCATTGTCAGAGTCTGGATTGGAGAATTCAGCATGTCTTGAGTATTTTATACTCTCCCATCCATTTCACATATGCTGTTTAATTTTATTTCTCAAAGCGATTTTTGTGGTTGATGTAAAGGACATTAATCATAGTGAACAAAACAATTTGGATCCTAACACGGAGCACATCTGCTCCAAGTAGGAAACCAATAGAGAAACACCACTTCAGAGCGGAATCAAGTTTCCCTTGGAAAGTCTGAATAATCTTAACCTTGAGAGGTATTTGACAAACACTTTTTCTTGTCTTATTGAGACCACAGGTCCAGACCACAATCCCATGGTTGGAAGCAAGATCATTTGTGGGCTGTAAGTGTTTGTATTGTTAATCATCCTGATAAGATATTAAGCCTGGGCCAGAGAATAAGGCCTCCAAAAGTAGATGTGATATTAACATGAAAAATATATTTCCACCTTCCTTGGTGCCCTGGGGTCTGAATGGCCTAAACTGAAAGATGTGAAAAAGTCATGAGCAGTTCTAGATGAGATGTGGTATACCCTTGGCCAGAAAAATTATCACGGGCAAGGAAATTGAAATACATGTGGGACAGTATGATAGAAAATAATTATCCGTAATATGTTTACATCCCATTAAGCTAACCCTACAGTAGATTCTCCTATAAGCTACAACTTGATTTAAGTAGCACTGAGGGGAATTCTGGGATAGTCTGTTTCTTTGCTTATGAAAAACTAGTACACTAGTACCTGCCATTTATTTTTTTCTTTCCTAGACTATAAGCTAGAACTAAATAATATCCAGGAGAGGTAGTATATCTTATTCATCTTTGTTTACCAAGTACATTGTAGCTGTTTCATAAGTGGTTAGTGAAAGAGTAAATAGAAATGAATAAATGGATGAATGAATGAACAAAAAATGATCATTTGATTTATAATCCTTGGCCTTGTGAAATATATTAAAGAATATCAAACAGAAAGAAAATACCAGAGATCACATCGGTAGAGAAGATAGAAGAGAGTCGATCCTCATTATTTGTGGATTTAGTATTTGTGAAATGACCTACTCTCTAAAATTTATTTGTATCCCAAAAATCAATACTCACAACACTTTCCCAGTCATGCATGGACATGAGATGTGCAGAGAGAAAAATTTGTCAGGTGATGGGCTTGTCCCCAGCTGAAGTTGAACAAAAGAAGCTCTGCCTTCTTGTTTGAGCTCTCATACTGTAAACAAGTGTCCTTTTCATGGCATGTTCAGTGCCATGGTTTTGTAATTTGTTTTTTTTTAAATTTAGGTAATTTCAGTTTAAAATGGTCACCAAGTATACTGCTGAACTGCTGCCTAATGTTCCCAAGTGGAAAAAGGCTGAGATGTGATTTACAGAGAAAGTCCATGTGTTAGATAAGCTTGTTTCAGTCATGAGTTATAGTCCCGTTGGCTGTGAGTTCAACATTAATAAGTGAACTATATATTAATTAAGGTATCTTTAAGCAGGAACACACTTAAAACAAGATTATGTATTGATCAGTTGATGAAATGTGACCTGGGGTTTCATGAAATCTAACCGTGAATTTCACCTGGAGCAAGAGGGAGAATTGAGTATTCTCCTCAGCGTTCGTGACAACTTCATAGAAGGGATGTAACTATCCCAAATGAGAATTGGTTCTTTCTCACTTTAAAGATGAGAAATCTGAGCCTCCTGAAAGAGAAATGACTTGTACGAAGTTATAGAATAGATCAGTCATACAACCTGGATCAAAACCCTGGCCTAGCTCAGCGTTTTCATGTTCTATGTTCAATTCCTAGATGCAATAAGAAAAGAAGAAACACAAAAGGGAAAAGAGGAGGAGGAAAAGGTATCAGACAAATTTTGGGGACTTTCCAATTTCAAAAAGAGGTGGTTTTTAGGCAATACTCCAGTTAGTGAATTGAAAATTTTATCTTCAGAGTAAAAGAAATAGCATATTCACTGTAACGATAGTTCTTCAGACCTGATGGGCTCTTCTGCTCCTGTCACAGACTCTGTACTAAAAGGATTTCCTCAAGCCCTCATTAGCGAACTCAGGCAAATTGCCGTAAATTTTTCCATGCTTTACATGAGTCTCTTTACTCCCACAGAGGAAAGCCTTATTTAAGGTCTGAGAGGAAATGCTCATGTTCAACACCAACAAAAGAGGTGGGCATTAGACACGCTTTCCATTATAAAGGTCATTACTGATTGTACAGAACCAAGAGAGTAGATCTTGTTCAGCCACTATGGATTGAAGAATGTGACATCTTAAGGACTTCTAGAACCCATAGCCTCGTAGCTGACATTTCAGAGACCAGGAGAGAAAACTTGGCCCCCACCAAGCCTGCTCTCTACACAGACAGGCAGCTGTGCTCCCTCTTCAGGGAAGTGCCTGGTCTGACAGAGCTCTTTGACCCAGAGAGAACAGTGTGGCTGCTGAGCTCCAGCCACCAATCTTCCTTGTTAGCCACCCCTGTGTGCATGGGTCTTTAGGGGGACAGTTTCCCTGAGGAGAAGAGACTCATGCCAATAACACTCTCCTTCCCAGGGTGACCATCTCAGAGCCTGGGGGCTCATGCACTGAAAAATAAACTGGAGGATGTTTTTGAAGATTCCATGGTCTCCCAGAGTCCCCAGCACCCTAGGCAGGATATGCTTCTGAAAAGGGGAATGGGAAAGAGAATATGGGGAGCTTCTCTACAAACCATTGTTCTCAGTTAGACTTTCTTACCAGTTTTCCTAAGACAAAAGCTGCATCCTACCTCTCATCCCACATAGCCACCTGATGCATCATTCCAGTCCTCTTTCCCATCGTTGATGAATGCCATCTACTTCCACACTAGTGCCCAAGATAGTGGAGCTTAGTGTCTTGATCATGCCAAATAGATATGGATTGGAAAGTCAGAGTGTAATTGATCACAGTGAGCCAGATTTTCCCTCTCATAGGTCAGAATTGCATCATATTATCCCTATTTTAAAAAAGAAAGAAGGAAACAAGTAAAGAGGAAGGAAGGAAGGAATGGAGCAAGGTAGGACAGAAGATGGAAGTAAAGAAGGAAGGGAGGAAGGGAGGGAGGAAAAAAAAACCCTGAAACTCAGGGAAGTAAGGGTATGATACTCCAAAGCTAAGCTAGAGCCACACCAACCAGAAGAATGGTTTGAAGTATACATCTTTCTGTCTAGAATCGAAGAATAAATGTTTGGAAGGATAGATGCTAAAAACATCCTTCATTAGCTGTGGAGGAGGGAGAGAGACCAAGGTAGGCACTTGGAGTATTTTATTTCTGAATTACACTCAGACACCTTCTCAGGGACAGTTGATGGCCAATGCACTGTTTGGTCTCTACCTTATATTTTTAAAGACTAGTGGTTTTCGTGTATATCTCCTGTGACTCAACTTTGTCTACAGGCTCACAAAGGAAGGTGACACAATCAATGGCTCTATCTCAGTGGCGTCTTAAAATTTATTTTTAAAAATCACTTATATATTTATCTGTTTTAAAATTAAATAATAAATGAAGATATAAACTGAAAAGTATTTTAGAATTCTCTAAAGTGAGCACAAAAGAGCTGATATATACACTTTCTTAAATACTAGCTCAAATTCTAGACATAAATATGATGGGGCAAGCAAGTATAAGCACAATCTCCTATTGGAGAATAGACAGGACAGGGAAAGGGAACACTGCTTATTTCACAGTAAAACAAATGAAAGCATAGGGAGTCTGGCTGACTCTCTGCCCTTATCACTCCCCCCAACCCTGTTAAATAAAATGAATTCAGAATATCATGGATTTCTACAATAAAAGTAAAAATAATAT